>NW_006295827.1:2037854-2053787 GCF_000327345.1 Myotis davidii | reverse complement strand
GCAGCACAGACCTCATGCTGTCGCTAATTAGCCAGAGCCTTCCCAGCCAAAAGCCCCAGTGCCTGGCCTGGGAAAGCCTCTTTTTCTATGGAAAGGCCGAAGCCTGCCTCTCTGTCTAGGGGCACCTCCATAGACACCCAGAAGCAGGGTGGTGGCAAGCTCTCAGATCAGCCAGTGCAGTGACACATGCTGCAGCCTCCCTCCTCTGAGAAGCGGGACCTCCATCAGACGGTGCCTTTGTATGCTGACAAAGTTCCTAACCACAGGAGAAGCCACCTCTGCATTATTCTTCTATCCATCCCCATTTGTGGCTTCAGAAACCAGTCCAGCAGCATCCCCTAGCCAACTTCCAGCCACTTGTGTTAATGATGTATGCAATTATGCTAGTTCAGGAGGAGGGGGTGGGGGGGGCGCGGAGGAAGAGAGGAAGGGAAGAAAGGAGAGGGAGAAACAGAGGGAAGGAAGAAAGGGACAGAGGGAGGGAGATTGTTTGCCTGTCACTGTGAAGGGAAGCTTGAGGGGAACTACCTCACTGCCCCTCCCCACCGCCCCACCCCAGCGTGCCTGTGATCCTGTACGCATGCGCACACAGTTGCCCGTGTTCCAGGGCTCTGCCACTTGCTCAGTGGGGGACGTTCTCTTAGCTGAGCAGTGCACATATTGCTTGGCAGGTGGGCCTGCTCAGATGCACTGACTGTTGTTTCAGCGCTGACAGGGAGCATACATCACGCAGGCCCATTATGCCAGCGTAAATCCATGGTAACCTGTTCAAAGGGCTGCAGCCAGCAAAGTGTTTGGGTCTTAATAGGTGATATTTTTGAAACATATAATTGGCATCCGAGAAGTAATTCTGGGTGACAGGCCACTCCTTCTGCCATCTTAACAGAATCTGGGCCTACAGCAAAATACCACTCCTGTCACACCACACAAAGATGATTGCCACTCCAGCTCAGCTCAGGCAGCTGGGTGTGGTGCGCCTGTGCCAGGAGGGTGTCTGTGCCAGGAGGAGAGCCTTCAGTGTTGAGGCCTTTCCTCTAGGCCTTGGTGCTCAGTACTATGGGCAAAACTACTGCTGGGGATATCAGTAGAGAATGTCAGAGCTTCTCTCCTGAGCCTCATCATAGGAGCTTGAAGGGGATCTGGAGTTTGCTTTGGCATTGGGTAGTGGACAGATAAGCTTCTGAGCAGAAATCCCTGATCTTTATCATGAAGAAAGGCTATTTTTCATTCCCCTCTGGGCTCCAGTGAGAGAATGAGATAGTAATAAAATCCCTGGGCAGTGTGAAGGGACTTGGTATCACGGTCTGGCTGCCTCCCCACGTGGAGGGGGGATGTGTGCTTGCCAGCACCTCAGAGATACAGTGGGTAAAGGTCGGCACAGCACTGCTCCCAAGTTCCAGGATCTGGGCAAGTGAAAGCATTTTGCACAGGCTGTTGTCACGTTTGCCTGCTTTGGGGTTGTGGTACACTTTCCTCAGGACGCAGCCTGTAGTCCTGCGTTCCCACTGCACAGACTGACCTTGTTGCCCCCACTGGCATTTCCTTCCTGCTTCTCCACTACTAGTAAGTGTGCTCTACTTGAGGACAGGCACCCACCTGATTGTCCCTAGCTGAGCGCTGGTTTCATGGTGGGTGCCGAAGAAATAAAGAAACAAAGATGCTCATTTTTTAAGAGAAAAAGCATTTTTAGGTAATCGTGCATTGTTGGCTTTTCTTCTACCCTCTCGATTTCCAAGAAATCATAACTCTGGTATTACAATATGACTTGCCAATTAAGTTAAAACTGGGTGGCAATATTGTATTACTTAATATTTATCCTGCCAAACAACTAAGCCAGTATTAGAGCAGCTTGATCTGCACACTACAGCGTCTGCATTTTCTCTTGTTACAGAAGAATTGATTTCCTTAAAGCAAACTACAGAATATCCTCATGAGACCAAGGACCTTCTAGATTACAAGGACCAGTGGGAAGACGCTCAGGAATATGCACCATAGCAGTCAAGACCTAGAAAAGCTATGTCTGATGGCCTGGCACACGATGGGGATTGTGAGAGCTGTGGCCTCACCGTACTCCAGCAACGGCCCGGCCACCACTCCGCCAGTTTCACTATTCCTATCTGTTTATGCTTCTACTCAGCAGTGGGGCTGGTTATGACACAGAAGTTTGCCAACACAGAAAGTTCATAAAAACAGAGACTTCAGTGCTCTGTCCCCAACATTCTAAGTGGTGAGGCCTATGGTGAAGCCCGGGAGTAGGTACATTGGGAATGTTCCCCGGGTAGTTTAAAGCAGTCAGTCTATGGACTTTGGTTCTGGAAGCACTGATCAGAAGAACACAGCACTGAGAACCTTAGCATGTCCCTCAGTCTTCCTGCTGCCTTGGGCAATTACTGATAGGTCCATCCTTGGTCATCTTCCTGCAACAGTCGTGATGTCTTAGCCGGGTGCTCAGAGGAGCCTGGCGAGCTCCTTGTAAGAACTAAGACGAGGAGGCTTTCAGGCGTGCCAGGGAGACGTGCTTTGGTGCCTCTCCATAGGCAGCATGAGTCCTACCTCTGACATACTCTTCTAAATGGCGTAGTTTTTAAATGAAAAGGCGTTACTGGCTATGCTTCACATGAGGTTCCACATAGACAATTTAGTGACTTTAGTATATTCACTACCATTTAGTGCATTGTGCAGCTGTCACCACTGTTTCATTCCAGATTATTTTCCTCACACCAAAAAGAAACCCCATACCTATTCCTTCCTACTTCTAAGCCCTGGCAACCACTAAGCTACTTTCTACCTCCATGGTTTGCCTTTTCTGGATATTTAACCTCTAAAATTTTCTAAGTTGACTGAACCTGAGTCCAGTTATATCCTATCTAATAAAAGCATAATACGGTGGAATGACCAGTCAGTGGGAAGGAGGGGGTGGTGCAGCGCCAGGCCAGCCAGGGAGGGTACAATGATGGGGGGAGGGGCTGCGGCGACCAGTGGCAGGGGAGGGGTGTTGGGGGGGTGGGGCTGGCTGCTTGCTGGCCCACCCAGTTGCCTCCCACAGAGGGAGGCCAGACTGCAGCTATGCCCGCTCCCCATGGAGCGGGCCTCAGCCGTCAGTCAGACATCCCTTGAGGGTCCTGGACTGCTAGAGGGCACAGGCTGGGCTGAGGGACCTCCACCCCTGAGTGCACTGGGCCTCTAGTTTTAAAATATTTCCAAAGAAATTTTTTCTTATGTTTCTTTGAAGGCTCCTGGTTCTGACATGTTTTATAGCCAAAAAGATTTCACTCATGTCTAACTTTTACTTATTTCTATAATACTGGCTTTTGCAGTGTTACTCATGCTCCCTTGTCTGTCTTCTCTGCCTCTCTCCCATTGTTTCACCAACTCTCAGATTACTTATAGATTCAAAGATCATTATTAGTCACCTCCCACTTATCTGCAGGATGAATAATCTCAGTATTCCTAAGCCCCCTACTCAGCTTTACCCAATATTTTCTCCTCTTCCCTCTTCTCATCTTAAAAATGAAGAATCAACCCTTTCATCTAAGGTGTACCCCTCCGTTTGTGCCTTCTATTTCTTCCCTCCTCCTGGCTTTTGACTAACATCATTTTTTTGCTTTCAACCTACAAAAATACTCAAGAGTCGACACTTTTAAAAAGTTGCTTCGATCCTGCTGCCCCCTCAAGGCACCATTCTATTTTTCTCATTGCCATCACTGTCAGATCTTTTGAAAGCACAGTTTGCTCTCACTGTTGGTTTTTCCTCTGCACTCGCTCCCACCTAACCTTTTGCACTCATGACTCTACCTTCATTACTTTACTGAAATTCTCTCTTCATGGTTCATGGTGCTAACTTATTTGCCAAGCCTAGTAACCATCCCTGGTCCCTTTCCCCAAGACTAGATGACACAGAACCCTGTTGACTGTCCTTCCATCTTAAAATACTCTTTTGGCTTCTCTCATACTCCACCTTCACCTTCTACCTTTGGCTTCAGTGTTCAATGCCTTCTTAAGTATGGATGCCCCCCTCTCTTATCTGTCTATTTTCTCCCTTTCTAGTCTCTTAACACCATCTGGCTCCTAAATATATGGATAACTTCCAAAACTATCTTCATCACTTGGGTGTCCTGCCAGCTTCTTAGACTCATTGCTCAAAACAGAACTCATACCCTGGCAGGCGTTCTTTCTTCTCTGATTCTGGCCATGGTGTGACCCAGTGTTGAAAACTGGACTTTGTTTTTTCAGCTCCTTGGTTGCCATGGATGACAGCCATCATGTGTGTAACAGTCCTTTTGTCCAATTTCGACTGTATTTCTCTTATTCTTCTCAATGCTGTTGTCCAGGCCTTCATTGTCTCTTACCTGGACTATCACCAGGCCCTACTCTGTCTCAGTTCCATTGCATCTCATACATTACTGCCAGATATTAACACACAACTGATTATTGTCATAATTGTCATTTTCTTAGACAAGAATCTTTTAAGTCCCTCTAAGCCTACTAAATACATTCTGTACTCCATAGCCCAAGTTGTAAGGCTATCTACAACTGAAACCTTGTCTTTCTTTCCAAACTAATTTTCACTCTTCTTCTCCATATTCTCTGTGTTTTAGCTGACATAAAACACTGTTCATTCATTCTTTCTCCTCAACAAGTTCTCATTTTCGGCCCTTGCTTATCTTGTATCACTTATCTAAAATGATATCTTTTATTTCTGCCAATAAGATCTCATGTATGGAAATCCTCTCATCCTTCAAATCCTTTGTCTTCCATGAAATCTTCTTGGAATAGGATTTCGTTCTCCTTTGGATTTCTAGAATTGTGTGTGTATATTGGGGGGAAGGGGCGGGTAGTAAAGGACTTTTTAGCACTTTGTCTTGTATTTTAGGTATTTATGTGCTTCTCTCATTTGGACCCTGAAAATTAGGAGTCTTGCATTTGTCTTGTTATAACCTCGATAACAGCTGACAGGGTATCTTTTTTTAACAGCTGATAAAGTACCTTATATATAGTATATTCTGAATAAATATTTTCATGAATGAATTTTTTAACCTCTATAAAATATAGAAGATGTAAAAAAACTAAACTTGTCGATGATAGGCTATATGTCAGTGTCAAGAGAGTTCTCAGTAGTTTCTGAACTATTATTTTCAATCAATCCAAGTACAAGGCTTAGATGAAGGAAGCTTGAGAGATTTATAGCAAACCTGACATCTTCATTGTAAAGTCTTGCATTTGCATAACATTTGATGCCATTTGAAAATGCTTTCACATCTTAACTGACCTCTGTATAGTTATGTAGGGTTAGAAAGGGATCCCTGTTCTAATACCCATCAATTCCTAAGTGAGGGAAATGTGGTCTGGTGAGTTTTAATGGCTTAACCAACGTTAGGTTATTAGATAATGGCAGAGCCTAGACAAAGGGACATGTTAGCTGTCTTTAAGTATTTGAAGAGCTATCATGTCAATGAAGATTAAATCTTAAATTTTTTGTTCTTTATTTCCTCAAAGGACATAAAAAGTTCAAGCAATTCAAGCTCAGTTAAGGAGAAAAATGGTTTAATTATCAGGTCCGTTCCAAGATGGCGTTGCCTGCCTCTCTTGGTCAGTTAGCGCTCAGATAGAGCAACCTGGCTGAGCATGGCACTCAAAAGGTGCAAGTTGATGAGGATCCCCTCCAATTCTCCAATTCTGTGATTCCTTTTTATGTTAGCACTGTGCTACTATACTGCATAGTCTAAGTTTTGATTTCTGTCTTTCCTTAGAATTTGACCTTAATCAAATCCAGCTAAGGTGTGGGATGACCCACAGTCTGGGTCCTAAATCTTTCACAAAATGCAGACCCCACCTTGTCCTAGCCATTCCTTGTAACTATCAGTGAACTACCCACAGGTGGGAATATAAAAGAACATATTTTCACCAAATCCTTCAGTGCCTAGAGTTGCCAGCCCAGGAAAATATAAACAAAGTCTGCAGAAAACCTCATAAATGTCATCATCCCACGCAGCCAGCCCAGCCTGGCCACTCCAGGCACCTACCTCCCTGGTGTTGAGGACATGGTGGGCAGGCCCAGCATTCTCTCCCCAGGGCATATGCTGTTGGAAGGAGGCAGGTGACTCTAATCAGCTCCAAACTTTTCCTTGAAATGAGGAGTTGCCTAAAAAGGCAACTGCTGCAAAAACAGCCAAATGGAAATCATGCTATTTCGCTGAACTCGGAACCAGATCTGCCTTTTCTTTTTTTCTTCACAGAAACATTTTGTGTGCCATGTGCCTTGGGAGCCAAAAAGAAATCATACTTTGGCTCCCTGTTCCACTTTGCTAAGCTCAGATACTGTAAATACCCTTCTCTCCTCTCATAACATTACATTTTTCATGAATTCATCATAAAGGAGCCACTTTGTAGGTTTGGCTGGTACCAGTGAAAGACTTCATTTTCTATTTCACAGCAATGTTTCAGTGTGAAAAAATGATGGGTGAAAAGTTGAAAGACTAGAATTATTCATCAAGTCTTCACTCCTGTAAATTAGAACTTTTCTGAAACTTATCTAAGAGAATGCAGACATGAACATGCTATTTTGGATGGAGCTACATCTCAGCCATGGCCCCCTAATGTTTCCCCAGGGACTTAGGGGTAAAAGAGGGCACATGCTTTCTTAATGCTTTATGGATTCACTCATGAGTCCACGCCAGCTCACAAATTTTCCAGTGTTCCTGTAGCTGACTGGTGCACTATACGCTAGAATATTTGATTGTACTCTGCACTGATGAAAGTACCAATCACTATGTAGCTGGAGGCAAAAGGTGTTTCCAGTGGGCAGCATAATAGATTTCAATGGTGTATCAGAATCCCCTGGAAGGCTTGTTAAAATACACAGCAGGTCCCATCCGAAGAGTTTGTGACTCAGTAGATCTGAGTGGGGCCCAAGAATTTGCTTTTTAAACAAGTGTCCGGGGGATTCTGAGGCTGCTGGTCTTTGGGCTGTGCTTTGAGGAACACTGATGTATTGACAAGAACGTCAAAGTTGGAAGTCAGGGAATCTTGGCTCTGCTCTAGTACCGAGTCTACTCTCAGCCAGCCTTAGGTCTCTCTGGACAAGTCCCTGGGCTTCAGTTTTCTTATCCAGACAAAAAGAGCAAGGGCTCCTGTTCTGGGTGACCTAGTGTGACCTTGAGCAGAAAATCTAAGAACCTGTTGGAAAACACAGCACTTCTGGAGGGCCTTGAAGCATTGTCATTACTATGGTGAGAAGAGCTGGAGGAAAACAACTTAATTGAGAGGAGTTTTAAGGTGCAGACACTCTGTCAAACACAGGCTCACAGAGGCCAGATCTCCACTGCTGTGCCTGCTAAGAAGGGCCAGCAAAGCCATGTGAGGATGGAAGGGTTTATAGGAATTCTCCCCTTGGGCGGCCTCTCTCTTAAAGGCCAGATACCCTGCTTTAGTCATGCTTTGTACAAGACACTGCTGTGTGAGAGCAGTGTCTCTCAAACTTTCCTGTGACTCAGAATTCCCCGGGTACTTGCAAATACGCAAAGGCCTGGCCCTGCCCTACTGCAAGGAGCCTAGGCCTTCCCTTCTTATACACTTCAGAGCCCGAGAGCCGCTGTCCCTGTGTTGACCAACTCAAACCATTCCTGCCAACGAACAAAGGAGCTGTACACTCCAGACAGGTTGTTCACCTGTGGGCATGCTAGAGTCGCCTGAGGAGCCTTTGAACTCCACATGCACAGGCCACTGTCCAGTGCATTTGAATCAGAGTCTCTGGGGTGGAGCCAAGCATCAGTACTGTTGTAAAAGCTCTCCATTAATTTGCGTTTGCAGCAAGGCTGAGAACCACCGAATTAGAAAGAGTGCTCTCTGTCATGATGTCAGACACATTATTTGTGTTTGTATGCCTGTCTTTTCCCCACCTCATGCAGTAAGAATCCTGAGGGCAGCTCTATGGGCCCAGAAACCAGCCGAGTTGCCAGGCACTGCTTTAGATGCTCCAAGCTTGCTGGTCAGAATTTTGAATGAACGAAAGGCTCTGTTTATATTCAAATGAAGTGCCAACAAAACTCACACCAGAAAGCCCTACCTTTGAATATTTTACGTATATACAGCCCTTGGTGCAGTCTAGGCCCTCACTGGGAGAGGGTGCTTATTGCATAACTTGCAGAATCACAATCGCAGGGTATTGGCTGAACAAACTAGAACTCTAGTCATCCCCAACTATAATTTATTCTTCCAGGTGAGTCAGGAGTCAAGAAAACTTTTGCCTTGCAGAGCTTTGAGAATGCTGAGGAAGGAAGCAAATTAACACATAATGAACACCTACTATGTGCCGAACATTTTCATGAGCTCTCGCCTCGCAAGAACCGTGCTTTCCCCCTGGTTTTCCTGTGGGCAGAAATGGCATCAGCGGATTGCCCAAGATGGGAAGCATGAGGTTGCTGTTTGACTCCAGTCCAAGCTCCTTTCCTTTATTTATCTGCAACCACTCAGTTCTCCAGCAACCCCAGCTCCTGCCCTGCCTGCTCCTGCAGGCCCATCCCTGGATAGCTCCTCCTTCTCCCTCATGCCCACTCCACGGAGAGCTTTCTGACCTCTCTGGTGGAGCTTCCTCTGGGAAACTGTCACTGGCCCAGGACTCTCCATCGATTGCCTGATCACCCTCAAAACTGGCCAGGCCATCCCCAGCGTCCTGTGCTTATCCCGCAGCTCTGCACTGCTCTGTTTGCCTGGCTCTCCTCCCGTGGATGGGGCTTCTTGAGGGCAAGATCTGTTGAGTGCTCATGCTGACTCTGAGCCTCATGTACTGCCCTGCCCTCGGAACGACTCATGAGTTTTTTTTTTAAAGAATGAATGACAGTAAAAACTCATCCCTGAGCAAAGAGCTCCTGAACGCTTTAGCATGTGTGCATGTGTTGTGCTTCCGAATATTTCAGAAAAAGTTCCCAAATTGAGGCTTCTGGGAAGCCTTGCTGTGTTCTTCCTGGCAAAAAAAAAAAAAAAAATAGAAGGTTGTTACCAGGAAGTCTCAGTGTGCCACATTTATCTGGTGAGTTTTGTAAATACTGAGTAATGGGACTAATGACTCAACATAGTATTTTCCAAACTGTGAGGTAGTCTTTGGACTTTGCAGGATTATTATATTAAGTGTACTTTTTAGTCTGTCAGTAAAAATAAAGAGCTTGTATTTTCACATTAGAATTCAAAGAACATCTGCTGCGTATTGTAAATACCATATTTTGAAAACCAACTGATGCATACTTAGCCTGCCTCCGCCTGCTGACTAGAGCAGGTCCTTAAGATAACTTTCCGTCTGCCTTCAGCACAGCTCTTGCGTTGACATCCCACATTCTCCCACAAACCTTCAGGTGCCAGTTGCCCCTAAAGACACTCAGCAATGCGAGCTTCTCAGTATTCTGTTTTCTAGAGGGTTCAAAAGGGACTGCATTCCTGGTCGATTTAGAACTGAAGACTGTTTGCACAGAGTTAGGCTGAGAGAGGTTTTCCACTGGGGCCCCTCCTCACCCGCAAGGATGTGAGACCTCAGAGAGCCACCACTTGCCTGGGGAAGTGACCAGCACCGATTGCTGCTCTGACTGTAGGGGAGGGGGAGGAGGAGCGCTCAGGGCTTCCCGGTCTGGGGCATGCCTTTGCACAGCAGCCCGTTCAGGTCCTGAGTCTCACCTTCTCCTGGGACTAAGAAACTCAGTCAGCTTTTTCCCTGGTTCCTTCCCAGTTTGTCTTGTTAGCACTCTTTCTTAGCAAGTAAGCACCATATGTCTTCCTTAGGAGCTTGTTTTCAGGAGATTCCCAGCGTGTGCCGCCTTGGAAGTGGGAGGAGGGTGCTGGGTTCACAGGCAGCACTCAGCGGGTGCCAGCTTGGGAGGAGGGGGCCCTCCTTGCCATCTGCCCATGGTGGTGCGTCCTGAAGCATGAGCTCTGTTCCTCCTTCCTTGCCAGCCTTCCTTGAGTCTTAACTCAGAATCACTTTTATTAGTAGTAGGCCATCCTCCTGAGAGAGGAAAGAAATAGATGGAACTTACATTTGTGGACCAAAGTGTGTGAGTGAGCCGAGTATAGGGCAGTCTGTACCCTGGCCTCAGGGATGAACGTATCTCTTCCATGTGGCCCCAGCAGCCAGCTGCCACGGCCTCACCACAGGTGGAATTTTGTTGACAACTTTGCTTCATTGAGGAGTGCTTCTAGAATTATCAGTGTTTGTCCACTTTGTGGATGAACACAGATTGCAGGTTGGAGGAGCCTTCAGAAGTCAGAGAAGCTGGGAATCTGTACCCAACTCCACTCCTTAACTGTATGAACCTGGGAACCTCACGGAACCCTCCTCACCCCCAGCTTCCTAATCTGTGTGTCCTGTCAGATGGTTTCCAGGCTTGTTCTAGCTCCAAGGGACGAGTGTTCTTCACCCTCAGGCCCATTTACGTTACATGTACAGGAAGAGCCCTCTTAACCAATGAAGTATGTAGTTAGCTAATTGAGAAAGTCACTTAAAGGAAGAAGTAATCTTAGAAAGGAAACATGCTAGCCACATTTAACTTTTTAATTGACATACAATAAACTGTACATATTTAAAGTATACAATTCACTCAGTTTTGATACATGTACCCACCCATGACACCATCACTACAGTCAAGACAGTGAACATGTCTGTCCCCCTACAGCTGCCTCGCACTGCTTTCTGCTCCCTCTCCCCTGCCTCCGTGCCCCTGCCCCCTGCTTTCTGTCACTGCAGATTACTTTACATGTTTAGAGTTTCATGCAGTATGTATTTTTTCTCTCTTATTGTACATAATTACTTTGAGGTTTATCTATGTTGTTGCATGTATCAACCCATGAACAAAGTGTTTTTCCATTTATTTAGGTCTTCTTTAATTTCCCTTAGCAATATATTACATTTTTCAATGCACAGGTCTTTCACATCTTTTGCCAGAATTACCCCTAGATATTTCATATTTTTATGCTATTGTAAATGACACGATTTTTAAATTTTCAGTTCACTTCCATTTCTGGTTGTTGCTATTATAATTGACTAGTCAGTTGATTTGGGGATATTGATTTGCAGTTTTGTGTAACAATTACAATACAATATGTAATTGTATATTCTGCAGTTATGCTAAATTCACTTACTAGTTTCAGTAGCTGTTTCATAGATTCCACTTGCGTTTTCTACTTAGGTTGTTATTGTATCTGCAAATTAAGACAGTTTACTTCCTCCCAATCTGGATGCATTTATTCTTTTAGTTGCTGATTTCACTATTAAACCTTTAACACAATGTTTAATAAAAGTGATGAGAGAGAACACGCTATCTTGTTCCTGAACTGGGGTGAAAGTTGCCAGTCTTTCACCGTAAGTATGTTGTTAGCTTTGGATTTTACATAGATAATCATACAGGGTTTTTTTGTTTGTTAATATGGTGAATTGCATTTCTTGATTTTCAGTTTTATGCTCTTTTATGTACATGCTGAAGGCGTTCCATGTGCTTATGTGTTTGCTTATTAGGGCCCTGTGCATCTTCCTTGCATAATTCACATCCTTAGTGCATCCTGGACAGTCTCAGTTCCAGGGTAAGTGGAGGGAGATCTTGAACATTTGGGAATGTGGAATCCTCTCAGTTTAAGAGTTTGTTCCTTTTGTCAGCCTTTCACAGTTGTCTTGTCTGCACCTAAGTAAACAGCAGCTTGTTTTTAAGTCTCTGCCTTTAGTGCATGTTTCTAAAATCTTCTTGGGATTTAGAAAAGCAACAATTTTCTTTTTTATTCCTATTTCAACAGTGTAGATAATGCTCAATCAAAATATATCATTGCAATACCCAGCACAACTGGCATAAACAGACTTGGGACCCATTGCAGCTCAGCTGATGAGAGCAGAGTGCATGGGCAAAGGAGACTGGCCAATCGGATGCAAAGATTGAGTGTGCTGTGGTTTCATTCATTACGCTACAGGGAGAGCATAATGGAAAGGATTGGTTACTCTCAGGAATCAGGGAATCTGAGTTAAGAGATTGTCTGCAATTCTCGTTCATTCTCATAAGCTGTACTCCTAACCTTCAACATAGAGTAGGTCAAATGAGCTTTGGGTCACAAGACCTACTATGTGAGGAACACATATTAGTCAACACAGATCTATCTTCACAGACTGAAAAGCAACTCTGATAAAGGGTGGATCCTTACATCAGCTTTAACTACAATGATAGCAAATTGGAAGCAGTGGAAAAGAAATGTGTATTTGGAGTCAGATGAGCCCAAGTCTGAATATCAATAACTCTGCATTTTGAGTAAATGAGCACCACAGAGGGTCATCTTGAGAATAAATGAGCTTGGATGACACTGATGCAGAGTATAGGTAACCCTTGTTTGTGGTTTGGGTCCTCATTCGAAGATGATGCATTGAACCAACCATGTGACACAGAGTTCCCCAACTCCAGTTCATCACAGTGTTTGGTAGAAGTGGAGAAGGCAGAACACCCAAGACACAGGAAACAGCTTGAATATTTAAAGTAGGAGGCAAAGAACTGAAAAGCAGGCATGGGAAGAGGCAAGCAGTGAGGATCCCCCATAGGGTCCATGTCCAAGTGCAGTGGGAGGTGAGGCTGAAAAGTGAGCTGGTGCCTGACGACGCCAGGCTTTGAACAGCTAGGGAGATGGGTAGGCAATGGGCAGCCATTAGAACTTTTGTTTGAAGGGAGCGCCATGGTCAGAGCTGGGCCAGAGATTCTCAAACCTTGGCTGCACCGGAGTCTCCTGAGAGCTTGTTAAAAAATACAGATACCGAGGGCCCCACCCAGACCTGCTCATTCCTAATCTATAGGTTGGGGTCAAGGCATCTGTATTTTTAACAAGCTCCCAGGTGACCCTAATGCATGCCAAAGTGTAGAAACCACTGCTTTAGAAGGTTAATCTGGCAGCAGTATACAAGATGGATTGGAGCCTAGAGAGTCTGGAGGTTCAGAGACCTGCTAGCAGGCGATTGCAACAACAATCCCGGCAGGAGATAATGAGGTTGGGGGCTGTGGGAATGGAAGGGAAGAATCAGATACGGGAGGTATTTTTGAGAGGCAGTCAGCAAGGACTGGGTAACCAATTTGATGAGGAATGTGAGAGAGAAATGGGACTTAACAAATAATGCCAAGGTTTAGAGAGGCCGTTCTCCAAGGTGTGGGGAGAGGTAACAGAATCCCCTGGGGACTTATTCAGATTACACACACCTGCTCCCCTTCCTCCCTGACTTCCCACTCCTCCTTCCCCAGGCTCCCTGGGCATGGGAGGGGTTGGGGGTGGGGGTAAGGAGGGAGTACTTCCTGGGAAGCAAAAAGCATCTCCAGGTGATCCCTCTGTTTGAACTGTGACTGTGAGAATCATAGCACAGAAGGCGGCATGCGGGGGTGGGCAGGGGGGAGTGGTGAGATCCTGAGGGAGAAGGGGAAGGGATGAGTTCTGTTTGGAAGGACAGAGCTAGAGCTGACAGCAGGACGGACATGGGGTACCTCTGTAGGTGGAAACCTGGTGGGGGCTTGGAGCAAGAGCTGAGCTGGAGACCCAAATGTGAACGGCCGCCCCATGGAGGGGCACAGTGGAGACAGGTAAGACAGGGAGAGAAGAGAGGAGGCTTTTATTTAGTCACATTCAGATGAGGGTCCAGGGCGAGCTGGTTGGAGAGGTGAGAGAAGAGCTTAAAGCCAAGGCAGGAGGCGAAGGCCCGGGAAGATCCCCTGCGGATTGGGGTGGGGCTCTGGCTCCTCCAATCGTCTCACTCAGCATGATTTCTGCCTGGCGCAGTCCTGTCCCCGCCGTGTGTGGCACGTTCGTGTAAAGGGGTCACTACTGCAGAGAAACTCACATTTTAAACGTTCTTTCCAAAATCCAGTGGCTATGAGCTGATGTACCAGACAAAGAGACTGACAGGTTTTTACTATCCTACCAGTCTCCCCAGGTTTTTGATCAACTCATAACCTTTCTGTACACATTTTTGGCCCAGCACAGCCAAATATGAGGTATTATAAATCATTATAGTACTTTGGGGTCCTTGCTACCCTCAAAGTTTCAGACATTCTGCCTGTATTCTGTGATCTCCTGCTGTGAAAATAGGGTGTTGTGTTTGGAGGCACCTCCAGGGTGCCCGGGAATTGGCACAACTTAACTAAAAGAAAATAAATCGAATGAGCAACAATAGAGAGGAAGGACGTTTGCAAGGGCCCAGGAAGCAGAGGATTGTGAAGAGGTGCCATTTATGATGCTGTGCCGCTCCGGTGTTTGATGGGGACATCGTTAAGGCCGGCCGTCGTTAAGGCCACTGGGAGGTGGATCAGGGCCAGCTGTCTCAGAGGGGCTCTGCGAGGCTACATTGCACCTCAATTCACTGTGAAAGCGCCTACAGATGTAAAACTCTATATTTCACCTTGGAGTCGCCTTGGACGTTCTCTCTTTTCTGAGTAGCAAAACGAAAGCATCAAGTAATAAAGAAAGCATCCCCAGGCTGCACAGGTCGTGGGTTACTGAGAAGGAGGCTCAGCCCAGTGTTCCGGTGCACAGAGTGCAGCACACTTTTCCAGAGGATCCCTCTCCCAGACGGAGGCTGTTAAATTAGTGAGAGAGCGCCCGCCTGTAGGAGCAATGTCACAGTGTCACCGAGAGACCAGCCTGGGCTATACCCACTCCAAGCATGTCAAACTTGCGACCAGCGGGCCTCATGCCTCATGTATTTAAACCTCCTCGTTTATTTAACCTACTGGAATCTCACTCCTTAACTGTATGACCTTGGGCAATTTATTTGACCTTCTGAGTTTCAGTTTCACTTGTAAAAGGAGGATAATCATATCTACCTCCTGAGAGTAGTTTTGGGGATGAAATCTGATACAAGCATCACAGCGCCTGGCACGTAGTTGATCCCCATAATCGGTGGCTATTCTAATAATTACTAGATTTTCCCCTGTCATCAGCTGGAGAACTCACGCACTCCCCTGGGTGCACCTGAAGGGACATTGGCATTCTTAGTTTGGATGTTAAATATTTTTCCCATAGAAATGCTATGGCTGGAGAGAGCTTAGGTGTAGTTGAAATGGCACCGTTAATAAGTTCAAGGTAGTTATGTACCACATAGGACTTTCTGGGTGGGCCTGGGCACCAGGATTTTCCAGGCAAGGTGCCCTAACCCCTTACTGACTAGTGAATTTTATTGAACCATCTGCTCTGAAGTTGCAGAACTGCCAGGACATTGCATTGGGCAGGGCATGTGATCACAAAATGAATAAAAGACGACAGGATGTGAGGATTTCCACAGCCCCAGGACAAGCACCCTACGATTTCTTGCCTAAACCCAGGCAAAAATACAGCTGATCAGCTACATCAATACTTGGAGTGAAGTCAGGAGATGTGGCCAGAGCCCCATCCATCCTGCACCCTGGGTCCCGCTGCTGCTCCCCTGGCACTCCACGTTGAAGCAAACTGGATGAGGGCCTTTCTCTCACCAGATCTCACCTGACAGCTGTCTGACTACCAGCCGTGGCCAAAGACCTGACTTCCAGCGAGCATCCTCAAATGCAGAAATGCCCCAAACACTAAACTCGGGGTTTCAAGCCTTCCATCCATTTTCCTTCTGTCACTCTCCTAACAAAAGAAATTACTTAAGAAGGGGTGACGGATAGAGGCACATCTCTGAATGTACTGACAGAAATTCAGTGCAGCCTGTGTGTGTGTGTGTGTGTGTGTGTGTGTGTGTGTGTGCGCGCGCATGCACGTGTGCATACATGAGCCAGACAGTTGGGTCCTCTTAAGTTCCTGTAGGTGCTGCTGTCCTTTTGGTTAAACTTTTGTGTTTACAGAGAGGATTTGGAAGATCAAAGATGTCAGATTACTGTCCTGATTCTCAAATAACTTGGTTTGGGGAAAAGCTTGAAAATATTCCCACTGGAGTTCAAACGCGAGGCGGACTGAGCCCAG
>NW_006295827.1:2028279-2037816 GCF_000327345.1 Myotis davidii | reverse complement strand
GTTTGGTGACATGAATAGCAGATGTAATTTTTAAGAAAAAGAGAATTTGAATGTCTTCTGCATAGCCTCTCATTTAATCTCTTTCTCCTCCACTACCTCCCTCCATCTCTCTTTTTCTGAGGTCTTCCTTACCCCCCCCCTGTTTCTTCTTGTTTTATAACACCTTCTAAGCCCCCAACTGTCAAGTCCACTTATCGCTCTTCCTCCCCCCGTTGTGTGCAGAGAGTGCTCAGGGGTGATTGGAATCCTCTGGGTCATATTTTAAGAGGAAAGATGAGCCCAAGTTTAAGTCTTGCTTCTCCACTTCAATAACTGCATAACCTGCAGATTGACACATGTGCTCTCTGAGACCTAGTTTTCACATATGTAAAATACAGACAACAAAATCGATCTCCAAGAAGTGTCATTAAGAACAGGTGAATTTCAGGCATACTTTGCGTGCCTACCATGTGCCAGTAAAGCCAGTCAACTCCCAGCCCAGCACAGTGTTGGCCCACAACACAGGTTACAGTTCACTGAATAATTCAGTAGCTCATCTCTCTCTCTTCCCTAGCGATGGTCATTTTATAAGAGGTTCTCTGCAGGTGTGGTTTGTGGCAAGGCACTGCATTTTTAATGTCCATAGAACAGTATCTATCCATGTTCTCTTCCTTAACCACCCTCCTACCCCAACCCAGGGAGCCTCTTTGGACATTTTAAAAAATCACATCCCATCCATGGAAGTAAATGCCAAAGAATGGTATTTTATAGGCTAGGATTGAAGTTTGAAGGACCACAACCACTGTATTATTGGATTTCTTTTTTATTCACAAGAACTATTCTGCTCTCTTGGCAGTTCTTTGGCCCCTGTGGGGATATGTAAAAAGGTTTTAAGAATGTTTGAGGACTCTGCTTTCTTTTGTGTCTTTTTCTTCCTTCCTCACAGCACTATCAGTGGAGATTGTTGGCCTGTCCTCTGGTTTCCTGCATCCCTGACTTCCCCTTTTGTATCTGCCTCTATCTCTGCCCATATCACTCTGCCTCCAGAATACTCAGCTGGCTCTTTGGTTCTGAAGGCTCCCTCATCCACTCCAACTCCTCCATTCAGGAGAAATTTCCAGGAGACATTAGTGTCAGTGAAGTCGGGAGGATGTTAGGTTGCCTTTTCAGTTCAGGGTCTACTTCCAGCTTTTTAAGCGTTTTTTTAAGTGTGTGATTCAGGCATAGAGAACAGGGATTATATGAACACTGGGAATGACATGACCATGTCACCCATTACCTTTTTGTCTGAAGGTGCCTCATTACAGAGTTCTGACCCTGTTAGCCTATGGTTTGTTGTTACCAGCTGACTTCTCCTATGGTTCATCATCTTTTCTACCTAAGACGATAGAGGTGAGGGGGGCAGAAATACCACCACAACCAAACGCCCGAAATGAGTCTCACACACATTTTCTCTCCCTGCTGCTTCCACCCAAATCTAATAGGCATTGGGGGTAGCAGCAGAGTTGGAAACTGGGCGGTAGTTCTGCTGCCATAGAAAATCTAGAGGTTGCCTTTGACACCAGTGGAAACCCTCTCCCTTTAAGCCACAGCTTCCCGAAGGAGTCGAGACATGTGTGCAGCTTAGGGAACCTGCAGACAGAAGCTCCCTCCTACCTGCAGCAGAAATTAGAAACCGCTTTGGTTAACACACTGGATTGTGATTTCCTTTTGCAAGAGAGACGGGCAGAGGAAGGTGCGTGAGGTAGCATTGTATACCATAAAACTATATTTATGTGCTAAGACAAGCAATTGATGTTGTTCCATAAAATATAGTAAACACCTCCTCCCTGGCCTTTGGAATGTCAGTCAGAATTCGGGATCGTGAAATCTTATAGTATCACTGGTTAGAAGGGTGTCCCACTGGGAGCAGATGCCATCTCTGTCTTCATAGACGCGGAGAGAGCCCTGACATGTTTCATGGCGTTCCTAGGTGGAAGTCTGTGAAATGGAAAGGAAAACAGCTTTTTCTGTCAACCTGTCACTGATAGAAGCTTTTACATTCCATCAGAATGACTAAACTTTAAAGCTGTTTCCTCAGCGCTGAGTATCTCTCAGAACTCCCCAGTGTTATCAGATGGATAGCGTCCCCGCGTCTGATAGGAGACCAAAGCATTTTGTGGCACGATATTAAAAATTCATTCAGATACTCGATAAAGCGTGGTTGACAAAAGTGTGAAATGGAATAAGGTAGAGTGAATTTCTTCGTGGTTTATTGCTCTTGGTTTCTCCACACAAAATAAATAGACAGAATGGACTGAAATCTCTTCTTTATGAAGGAGGGATCCTGGCAGCGAAGACCCGCTCATAAAAACCCTCTCCCTGCCACGTACCTGGCCCGCGTTCAGAGGTGGAGGCGATGGGAATTTATTGCTGCTGTGTGTGTTCATATTTCAGACTGAGGGAAGATGTAGAGGCTGCTTTCATGAGATTGCTGGGACGCTGGTGAGGGCAGAAAAGGAAAACACTTGTTTTTTTCTCTCCTAGAACTTTTTGGGGGGTGGGGTGACGATTTGGGTGCTGACAGTGGTAATGGCAGTGGCCGTTTCTCCCCTGACGAGATTTAAGAGGAAACACTCCTTTCGTGTTTTCCGTTTCCCCTTCTCCACCTGCCATCTTGTTTTCAAAGAAAGAGAAGGAAGCAGAGCCCTGAGAGCCACTGCCAGCCGGGTCTGTGTGCTCATCTGTCTCCCTCCCTGGCCGGGCCTGGCTCTGCCTCTGTGACCCAGCACCCCCTTCCTTTCTGGTCTGGTCCCCCTCTCAGACGGCACCGTTAGCGCCAGGCGCCCCGCTTCCCTGCAGCGGTGGGACGGAACGCCTCATTGGCTTCAGATATTAACTCTGTGCCGAAGACCCAGTTGGAGCTGGTGTGACAAATGGATTTTACCTGCTGCTGGAAACACAGCCCTGGCCCACCCCCGGCACACTGCACACGCCAGCCTTTCCCCGTCTCGCAGAGCCCAGCCCAGGGAGCAGGGAGCAGAGCTGCCCCGCGTCACCATCTGCTCCTGCCAGCATCTATGCTGGGCCCCGACGGTTACATCTGTCGAGAGGAACAGTGTGCTTGATGAGTTGTTGGAGAGAAGTCTTTGGTCTCCCCCATCATCTCTGTTAGTCATTACTGGGCTGCTGGGCTCACGTGGGTGCATCTGTGTGTGCCGCCTCCCAGGCCTCATCTGTATCAATTGGAAATCAGTTGCTGGGAGTTAGTTGTAGTCAGCAGGGACCCAGGGCATTTTCCAGTGACATCAATTCTTCTTCTGTTGCAGAAATCCAGGAAACAATTAAAATTCTGATGCGTTCCAGGGAGGATTTCAAATAAATCAGCCGATAGCTGATACCTTGTAACTCTTGGTAGCAAAGCAAAATTAACAACCCAGCCGCATCTGTGTGCTGTATGCTAAAATAAATAAATTAACCATGCATCACCTCCAATAGAGGAAGCAGCTGGCTTGTTCTCAACATTTCCATAAGTACCCAAAAGCTACTGATTTGTTAACTTGTCATTCTCCTTATGGACATCAAGGACTTTATGCATATGCCAAAAATTGAGCTGGCCAAGTATCAGTAAGTTATGGAAAATCCAGGCACTGATTAAACTCCATTATAGCTCCTAACTTATAGCTCCTAACAGCTTTCCTGGACCAGAGCTGGCACTGGGAGCCAGACCCAGTCGATAGTAGGTTTGGCAGCAAATTGAGCCAGAATTTAGTTAGAATTTGAGGATTTCACAGTATTAATCTGAAAGTCAGTACTTCTTCCTCTCCCCCTTACAGGAAATGCAGTGTGGAAGAACTTGTATAAATTTCCTTGTTAATTACAGTCCTGCCCACCTGAGCTTTCCCAAACTCCTTTCGGCAGCCATCTTTGCAGTGGTTTCATAGCCTACTCCTTGCCGGCCAGTAGACCCCTTCATGCCTGCTGGGTCCTTTTTAAAAACAGCATAATAAGGACAGCTGGGGGGATAATGGATCCTTGAAAAATAAAGAATCTCAGCATCACCCCCAAATGAAAGCCATGCACTCTACTGAAGTTCTAAGTCTCTGTTATATTGTATATGTGCCTGCATGCCAACATGTGTTTATATGTGATTGTTTATCAGTATTCTGTGGATTTTTTCCCGTAAAGATGCATGAAATTTTAAAATATGAAGAATATAGTGGCTGGAAAACAAAATAGCACTTAAAAAGCCCGTCACCTTTTAAATTCATAACATTAGTAAAGGAAGGAGCAGGTATGTGGTGATCAGAGTGGCATCTAAGAAAATGATTCATGGGGTGGGCTCAAGGGGAGCTACAAGATGAAGATTAGAGTAAAACAGAGTGGTGGGGAGTGAATGACATTCCTTTGTGTTCTCCCTGTAAGAAGACAATCTGTGGGAATGGTCAAAGGAATAAGGAATGGAGGAAGATAGGAAGGTCTGATCAGGGCAGGGGGAGCAGAAAAGGACCCACTTAACCCCCTGAAAACAGTAGCTGTGCTTATCCATTCAGGGTTTATAGCTCCTGGTGCATTCTGGGGGCTCGGGGCACAATCATTGATAATCATCACAGTTTTGCCAACAGAGTAAAGCTGTAAATTACTTGCTCCCCTCCCCAGTTCGCTTGCCTTAGGTAATGAGTGGAAATAGTCAGGTACTATTACTTCCAGGGATCAGGGAGAGAAGCTAGTTAGGAGCCACACACTGCTGAGATAGGAAGCTCTTCCACACACCTTGCTGTGAGCATCCTGTGCACACTGCACCGATGTCACCAGCCTTCCTATTTAGATACATGCCCTCAAAACTTCATGGCAAGCACAAGAATTAGCAATCCTGCAAACTAAAGAGAATTATCTGCTGTCTCTAGATGACTCTCAAAAAGATGCCGATAGCAAAGCAAGGCATTATAAATCCATCCAGGCTGGTTCTGAGCATGCTGTAGAAGTAATTTCAACTGGCACATCCCATGAAAGAACAGATTTGAAAACAGTGGTGTGCTTAGCCCTGAAGGTTTCAACTTGGCTAATGTTCTAACCACCTTATGGCACTACTTTGGATTGCGGCAAAGAAAATATCTGTAGTATGGATTTACCGTGTGAGTGTGCATGTGTGTGTGTGTTTGTGTGTACGCCTACATGTATACTGTAATCTCTGAAAAAGACAAAAGATTTACCCCTAAGTATAGCTGTATATCACTAAGTATAGCTATGTATGTACACCCTTATTGTAAGTCTAGAGGAAGATTGATCACTTGGTATGAATACATGTACAATAACTCATAAGTATGAAAATAACATTCCTGGTCAGTACATGTGTGGGCATGGATAATATAGATTATCAGTGTAGAGAAAGATTTCTTAGTTTGTGGACATTTGTATATACCAGTGATGGCGAACCTATGACACGTGTGTCAGAGGTGACACACAAACTCATTTTTTTTGGTTGATTTTTCTTTTTTAAATGGCATTTAATTATATAAAATAAATATCAAAAATATAAGTCTTTGTTTTACTATGGTTGCAAATATCAAAAAATTTCTATATGTGACACGGCACCAGAGTTAATTAAGGGTTTTTCAAAATGCTGACACGCCGAGCTCAAAAGGTTCGCCATCACTGGTATATACAGTAATTCTCAAGATTTATCATATGGTGTGTGGTGTGGGGGGTGGGCTTCTACATGTGTGTACATGTACATGCCCACAGTGTCTTCCACGAGCATATAGGGTGTTGTTTTGGGGAAGTGGTCATTACTGGCTCAGGAAGCCATTTTGTCTTTGTCAGCTTTTAATGGGAGAGTAAAGACTAATTTCAGGAAAGCACAACTGTTGAATCAGAATAGCCTTAGTCTATGATTCAGAGCTAATACGGTCTATTAAGACTTCTAAAGCTGGGACATGTGTTATTTTTCACACACTCTACTAAAGAAAATACTGACTAGTGTGTCCTAGTGGTTGGGGAAAGGTTTAGGCCCTTTGGTAGAAAAATTATCTATTTAATCTGAAAGGAAATTCAAAAACTGGTCCAACTGGGAAATCAAACTCCACTGCAAACAACTCAGGGATCTTCTCTCTGACTCACACACTCCGACAGCGTTCACAGTGGGAAGAGTTGGATGCATTTTAAGTTAGGTCTACTTTAAGAAGTTGTCAGCAGTATGAAGCAATTGTTTTCCTCTTGGCTGGGATGTGGGTGAATATTTTACCTCTTGCCCTTTGCTCTTACAAGCATGTGTTAGGGAACCTTATAATTGGGTTTTTGTGTGTATTTTAATTTTGTTTTTTTACTAATTATCTTGTTTTCCATTGGGATTACTTTTGGCTGAAGGTAGCAGTAGTGTAGTGGTTGGTTTTTCTCTTGTAAAAAGAGGTCTGGGGCTAGGCTGCCGCCCAGTGTGCCACTGGGAACCTAAGTGCCTCCAGGTTTCTACTGTACCATCTTCCCACATTGAGTGCAGGCTTCCTGTTGTTACCTCAGTCGTTAGGTGGCAGTTGCAGCTTCAGATCTCATATCCTGAATCTGGGAAGAACGGAAGGCTATCTCTTGGGAGGCTTTGACTTATTATTCAGGAAGGAATGCTGTCTTCAGATGCTTTCAGTTATATCCATCACTGGCCAGAACTGTATCAAATGGCCACCCCTACATGCAGAGATGCTGAAGACATCAGTTATTGTTTAATTAAACATATCAGTACCCTGAGGAAAATAGGTTTCTGCTTAAAAAGGAAGAAGAAGGGAAATATGTACTTGCAAAGCAATATTGATGGATGGTGTATACCCAAGGCCTCTCAAAGTTTGACGTGGCAGGCCAACCTTCATCATTCCTGGTGCATCCTGTGCACAACTTACTCTCAAACTTCAAGCACATCCTAAAAGAGCACATCTCAAGAAAAGTAACTAATATAATCCACAAGAGGATTACTACCGAATGTGAATTTTTAGTCTAGAAACAAGCACCTAGAAAAATGGCAAAAAGATAGTATTCATGGAAGCCTGGGTAAACACACAGTGCTTACCATGTTCTATAATACTAGAATGTCAAAAACTAGCCCAGACACCTGCAGAAACATGCCATACTAATGGGACACCTTTCAACATAGCATAGTCAACTTGCAAAAATCATATCAAATATAATACAGCAAGTAACTATAATAATTGGAGTCAGAAATAATATTCTAATATCAATGGTGGGCACCAGTGCTCGATCAGTAAGCATTACTGGGAACCCATTGCGTACTCACCGTCCATAGGGGAGCCCAGATTGCATGAGCAGATAACAGCATACAACATGGCAGGCACTGCACTGGGCATGAGTAAGGGTGACTGGGGAACACGGAACAGGGCACCACCAGCACTGCCAAGGCTTATTGACTCAGGAGATCAATCGCCTTCCTTTGATGTTGATGCCCAAGAAGGCAGTGGGAGCCTTCTGCAAAATGTTCCCTGGTAACCCTACCAGTGTCTGGGAGTAGACAAGAGTAGTTCTAGAGGTCTCATGTTCTTATTTTTAGATTCCAGGAAGTTCCAGTTAGGGAAAGGGAAGGATGCCTGGGCTAATCACATGAGAACTAGCTAACTATAGGTCTCAAATCCTTTTTGTTAATAAGTAAGTCCTTTACAAGAATCTTTGTGAGCAAGGAATCTAAGGTGCGTCTGCAGAAGAATGCTTGTGGGAGTAATGAAGCCAGTTAGCCTGACCAAAAGCTTTGGTGGACATAACGCCTTCAAGATGGGACCACTGTAAAGTGAGCCTCTTACAGTATTTTCATGCTATTAAATAGTGGATGTTTGACATCATTCTGGCAGCTCACCAGATGTTTTCTTTACATCTCACTATTGTGTAGGTAGAGCTTTTGTGTATAATGATTAAAATAATAATTTCTGTCCAAACCATACCCCTGCTCCCTCTGGCACTGCTGCCAGTAATGGGGAGCTCAGGGGAATCTCACCTACAGATTCTCAGCCTTCGTTGATTGCCACGCCAGGTAGTCCTCTTCCCAACAGAGCTTCCAGCATGAAGTTGCTCATATTCCAACAGCCTTGCAAATTAGGTGGTTGTGAATGTTCCAGATATCTGAACCTGTCTCACCAATATAGAATTCTAGAATAAGTTATTCTAGGCCGGTCACACCTGTGTCTCAGTCATTTTTCTATCCTAAAACTGAGGGCGTACCAGGTAAATGATGGCTGAAGCAAAGAGATAAACAAGGTCCAGATTACAGCCAGAGGTGGCTCTGGAGCAAGCCAGCTTGTGTGGAGAGCTTTGTGAAATGTGTTGGGGAGCCAGGGACTATATGAAAACACATCTAGGGAGTCAGAAAAGACAACAAAGAGGTGTTAATAGTTCCTACTCTCCATTTTTACAAAGAACCTGGCTTTACTGCAGGAAACACAATATGCTTTGGGGAATACTCATGAGAAATGATGTAAGAGCAAGTGTCTTGGACATAAACCTAAGTATTTTCTTATCTTCTCCATGCCTTTCCCCTATTCTTCTTTGCTGTTATCCATGAATAATTTTTAAATTATTTTTCAACTTTGAGGAGTAATTGACAAATATAATTGTATATATACGTAAATTGTACATGGGATGATTTGATATACTTATATGTTGTGGAATGATTACCAACAACAGGATAATTAACACATCATCACTTCACATAGTTAACTATGAATGGGCAGGGGTGGGGATGATTAAGATCTACCCTCAACGACTTTCAAGAATATAATACCTTACAGTATTATTAAGTGTAGTCACCATGCTGCTCATTAGATTCTCGGAACTTATTTTCCCGACATTTGAAAGTTTGTGCCCTTTGACCTATATCTCCACATTTCACCACCCCCCTTCCTGACAACTAATACTCTATTCTCTTATTCTATGAAATGGGCTTTTAAAAAATATATGCCACATATAAGTGATAACTATATACCATTTGTCTTTCTGTGACTTATTTTACTCAGCATAATGCCCTCCAGGTTCATCCATGTTGTCTCAAGTGGCAGGATATAGTGGAATAATATTCACACACACAAACACACACACACACACAGAGAGACACACACACACACACACATTATAATTTTATTTAGTTACTCTTCTGTCCAAGGACATTTAGGTTGTTTCCATGTCTTGGCTATTGTGAACAATGCTAAAATGAACATAGGACTACAGTATCTTTTTGTGATACTGACTTTATTTTCTGCAGACATAGACCCAGGAGTGGGATGACTATATATGTTAGTTCTCATTTTAAGTTTTTTAGGAACCTCCATACTGTTTTCCAGTGGCTGTACCAGTTCACATTTCCACCAACAATGCATAAGTGTTCCCTTTTCTCTTCATCTTCACCTTGTCTTTTTAATAGTAGCCATTCTAACAGCCATGAGGTGATATCTCATTGTGGTTTTGATTTGTATGTCCTTGATGATTAGTGACTTTCAGTGCCTTTTCATGTGCCTATTGGTAATTTGTATGTTATCTTTTAGAAAAATGTCTGTTCAAGTCCTTTTCCTCCTTTTTTAATTGTCTTATTTGGTT
>NW_006295827.1:2018279-2023279 GCF_000327345.1 Myotis davidii | reverse complement strand
CAAACAAAATGGTGAACAAATTCTTCTTGACAGAAAGAGTTGATCTGAAGAGGTAAGGCTTGGTGCATGTCACAGGATTATCCTTCAGATAGAAAGTCAACATCCCTTCAGAAGTGGGCGATTGTCTGCCTCGCCACAGCCTGGCCAACACTGTGTGTCAGCATCAGCACTTACATTGTGTTTCTTTTTTATAGATGAAAAAGAAATAAGCTCTTTTTAATTTGCATATCTTTGATTATTGGTGCAGTTGAATTTTTCCTATGTTTATTAGCCATCTATTTCCTCTCCCCTGAATTGACCGTCTGCATTAGGAAGGAAGGGTGAGTCTGCAGGGCTAGCCAGAGACAAGATGTTCCGTGATCATTACCAGAGCCATGGGCCAGGGCGGCAGGGGAGAGGACTAAGAGCCTCCTGGGATTCCTAGGTTACCATCAAGTAGGCTTCGTCCCCATCCAGAGCCCGGTTTTCTGCACGTCAGCTTGTCATCGGTATTTGCTCCCTACCTTCTCATTTGTGAAGAAATAGTTTGGATTTCTGAGAGAGGCTCTTTACATTCCACTCCAGCCAGGGCTTATAATTCTTTCCCGACCAGCCTGCTTGTTCGGTTTGGGTTCTGCTGTGTCCCATTGGTTCGCAGTGCATTGCTGTAGATCTTGCCTGAGTCTTTTACGAGCCCTGCCATCCAGCCAGGAGCTGTGACTGCTCTGTAACCTCCTTAGATTTAAATCTGTTGCTTGCGTTCTCATAGTGTTACAGAGCAGCAGAGCCCATCCATACTGATGTCTTAATATCATTCTCTGCTCCTTGGATTTATAGGGTAAAATAAACCTTCTGCCACAGAAGTGTTTATTGATTACTGAAGTACATAGTAAAGCCGAAGAATAAAGTAAGACCAAGTAATCGGTCCTACTCCCGGGGGATGACAGTCAACCCTGGCCACGCAGCCTCAGGGGGCCGCCTTGCGCGCTGGAGCTAGGAGGCTGCCATTTCATTGGGCGTCCAGATAGTAAGCAGTGAGTGATAGAAACCAGGCAGAAAGAGTGCATACTGTGTGATTCCATTTACATAAAACTCTAGAAAATATACAAATGAATCTATAGTGACAGGAAGCAGATCAGTGGTTGGGCAGGGAGAGGAGCTGGGGATGAACAAAGCACAAGGAAACTTGGGGGAGGTGGATGTGTGCACCCCCATCTTGATCGTGGTGATGGCTTCATGGTGGATATATGAGAAAATGGATTAAATAGTGCCCTTTAAATATGGGCCGTCTGTTCGCGTCAGTTTATCTCAATAAAGCTATGAAATAGAAAATAGCAAGCAGTATAGACAACCCCTTCTCACTTAGTGCTGGAACATTTTTCTCTTTCTTTAGGAAGCTCTACTTTAAGGAACATTTGGAAGGACTTGTGAGACTAATTTTCACCTTCACATTAGGAGAAATGGGGGTTTAGAAGACAATGGGGCCATGAAAAATAAAATAAAAAGACCAACAGAAGGGCAAGATCTCTTCTCCCATCCCTTTTTCATTCTTATATCTGAACCTTAAGAGGTGGCTTGTCATACAACGTTTTGCTAAAACAAAAGAAGCAGAGCCCTTTAGAAAAAAGCCTGAGTTCTCTTCTGACCACCCCTCCCTCTGCCATCACACGCCCCCCATCCAGAGGAGAGAGGCTGTGCTCCGAATGTTGGCAGGCTGGAAGGGGACAGGCATTTTTGACACAAAGAGATGTTTGTTTTCCTTGCATTTTAACTCTTAATTTTTGACACAGTGGGGAGCTCCAGCAGGGCTGCCATTTAAAATGTAACAATGCCATGGTGTTCTGACTGCCTCTGTCACGGGGGTGTCGTGACTGAGGCCAGGAGACAAAGCAAATGAGGCCAGAGACAGTGCCTGCTGCTGAGGGGCTGGTCTGCTTCTCTGCTCGACTGTTTCTCTCCTCTGGCCTGAGGAGGAGTCTCGCAGGGAGCCTGGAGCTGGAATTCGTACAACCGCCATTCAGCCCCCTTGATTTTAATCAGAAATGCACAATTATTCTTTTCCTCCAAATAGAGAAACTCAATCCCCATTTTAAATTCAATTATTGTAATTGCAGCATTCAGAAAAATAGCACATTCATTTTCTAATAAGAGATTGTGGATACCAAATTACTGCATATAGTATGTCAAAACAGGAAACTTGAGACTGGCAGGCCAGTGGGTGTTTTTATCTTGGCAATTTGTATTTTCTTGCAGACAATTTATAGTAATCCTACCCTTCCTTGTTTATGATTCAGAAGACTAGCTTTTCAAGCCATCCTACAATAAAGACTGTTGTTAGGCACAATTTAATTTAAAATCCCAGTTATGAGTCTGATGAATTCTAAGAAGGGCAATAGTAAAGCACCTAATAAAGGAGGGAGAGGGAGGGAACCAGTCTGGCATGTCTTTGGATCCTCTTGAACCACCTTCTAATAATTGGAGATCAGTTTGTCTCAGGCCCTATTTCTGTTCCTTTAGCTGTGCTTTTCACTCCCTTGCATTTTAAAAACAAAGCAAGCAATCTGGTTGTGGGACGTTGATAGGTGGCCATTATGTCTCAGCAATATGAGAGCACCATTTTCCCTCTTCCCGTCCCTTTCCAGTTGCTTTTGTTGGCCTAAGGGTGAGTCCAATGGAAGAAGAAATAGTATATTTGGAGTTTGAGTTTCCTGATTTTCTGAAAAGAATATCGTTATGATCGGATTTCTTTGAGAATATGGCATTACCGTCTTAGGATTTACTTTTACCTTGAAGTTGTTTCCATGTATTTCTCATGGCTACATGAAGACAGCCACCACATTCACACACCTTAGCATGCACTCCACTAACCACTGTCTAGTTCTTTATCTCAGCTGCACACTTTCTATGACGCCTTCCATCGGATATTCTGCTAATTTAACTTACAAACTCTGAGCTATGTTTGGGGAAACTGACCACAGTGTTGAAGATGCTGGAAACAATAGGTGAAGGATGGCGAGGAAAGCCAGAGACAGCTTCCTGCCATACGGAAGAGGGAACAGACATCCCTGGGTGCCCCTGAGGATAGAAGTGGTTGAATTGCTGAGTGCCTACCGAGTGCCAAACACGTTAGCTATAGTCTCTCAACTGATCCCTGGCTTTGCAGGTACCAAAGTTAATGCTCTAGGAAGTTTTATCTCTTCCCAAGGTTACTCTGTTGGTTAATTTTGGTAGTTCCATCCCTAAGTAGGCCTTGCATATAAATGAACCTTGTGCACAGGGCCGTCCAAAGAGCTCCTTATTCGGACTGGTCAGTACCGCAACCCAGGTACATGACCTTGACCGGAATCGAACATGGGACCCTTCAGTCCGCAGGCCGACGCTCTATCCACTGAGCCAAACCGGTTTTGGCTTGAGTGAACATCTTAATAATGTCAAAGCCCACGTCATTATTGCACTATACATAACCTACAAGTTTAGACCCCATATCTTATATCTATGCATTTTATATTAGTCCCTATACACAGATTACTGACTACTATTCGACTGAAGCATAAATCCAAATTGTATCCACCAGTTCTTTTTTCTCATCAAGAACATAAAGGAATGCTTAGAAACTTGAATTCTAAAGGGTCTTGCTTTACAGATATCTCCCCTTCCCCCCTAATACTATCAACAATAAGAAGTATAAAAAAAAATAAAAAAAAAAAGTGTCTTGCCTTCTTGGTATTTGATCAGTGAAATAAGCCCATGTATTACCAGAAGACTCCTATTGTTCTCTGCTTCAGAGAGGACGGTAGTTTCTGGTTGTTTGGTTGTTGATTTTGGATAGCATAGTATCATGTCTTCAGATACCGCCCAAGCAGAAATCCTTGCAGAATATGATTTCCCCTCTGGCAATAAAATGACCACCCCCCCCAAAAAAAAATGGAAACCCAACATTTAAATAACTGTTATGTTACCTCATTTCTGAGTTTGATATAACATAGCTTTTATAAAGACTTGGAAGAATAAAGCTATTGAGTCTTCTTTTCTGGCTGCTTTCACATGCTTGAACTGTGAAATTTTAATTCTCACAATAAAATCCTGTGGGGTAAGTATCACCCCCTTTTACAATTAAAAAAAAAAAAAGGTAGGCTTCAGCCCCAGTGAGTTCAGTTGGTTGGAGTGTTGTCCTGTACATCAAAAGGTGGGTTCTATCTCCAGTCAGGGCACATACTGGGGGCAATCCATCAATGTTTTTCTCTCACATTGATATCTCTCTCTCTCCCTCCCTGCCTCACCTCCTCTCTCTCTAAACATCAATGAAAACATATACTGAGGTGAGAATTAAAAAAAAAAAAAAAAGGTAGGCTCCCAGGTGTTAAGTACCTTTCCCAAGACTGCACAGCTGCTAAGTGGAGGGGTCAGAATTTGAACCTGGGGCAGCCGCAGATTGAATGAGCAAGTCCCTGAGCTGGGCACTGTGTTGGGCCTCCTCCAGAGGGAGACCTGCCCAGGATGGAGTGGAAATGTGGCCGATGGCTGCCTTCTCTGCTGCCCACGACCTCTGCTCCCTCCGTTCCGTTTCAGTTTGGCTTACCCTTTGCCAAACAGTCAACCCACAAGATGTTTTTCAGGTAGTTCCTTTGGATAGTGCATGAGAGGGTGTGGGGTGGTATATTGTACTTGCCGAGAACATGAATCCAAGGGTGAGAACATGAATCAGCATGAACAGAACTGGGTTCAAGTGCTGCCTCTGCCGGTGGAAGCCTTAACTTCTTGAGAATGGAGAGCTTGTAACGTTTCCCTCCAGGCTGCTGTCAGGGCATTCTTTTTCAATGACCGGTGGCTGCTGGCTGGCATTTGTAGGGGAGACGCTCTAAGATGGCTCTTATGGAGAACTTCTCCCCTGGAAGAACCATGCTACAGTGAAATGCCATTCAGGAGCCAGGCTCCTCCGAAAGAGACAGCTCAAAGCCGCTCTGCTGCCTGGACCCTCCTCTTCCTCCTTTTGCCTGCGGTGGACATTGTCTTTGGCAGGG
>NW_006295827.1:1960181-2018032 GCF_000327345.1 Myotis davidii | reverse complement strand
CAGGCTGGAAGGGAGAATGGCTTGCAGGAGCTTCATTACCTGGGGAAAAAGAACTCGGAGTTACAGGCACTTTAAGAAAGATGCTTTCACTTTGAGTATTGGAGAAAATAGAACAATTACCTATTGAAGGCAGAGTGGATGAAAAACACCTCTGTTCATACTACCCTGATCATTTAATCTATTCAGATTCATTCTGCTTTCTGAAGGGGATTCAAGCCAACTGTCTGTTCTTCCCGGCTGCACCCCATTCTTCTCCAGGCTTCGCAGGACACATGGCGAGTGCCTGAGGTTCCAGCTAATGACAGACATTTCCTGCCTCAGGAGGAGACTCCTCCAGGGGCTTGAGCGTCCTGCACAGTTGCAGAAATATGAAATGAAGAGGAGGGAGAAGGAATCCATAAATCATCAAATTGTTATCGGGCATGGTTAGGGTCCTAAAACTGCCCTGGGGCCTGTGATGATTCCAGACTGCTCTCTCGAGGAGCTCACCATCTGCTGGGGGAATAAGACTTACATAAGTGAAATCAATAAAGAATTGTACTCTATCTAAACTAGATTTCCAACACCTGGCACATGTACTCTTTAAAAAAAAGATGCTCTTTGTTAAAGAATAAATGAATGAATGAATGAATGAATGCTTTCTAACTAATACAGAGAGAGCGTTTTATGTGTCAGGCACTATCTCTCCCTTTTGTGTTAATTTATATATATTTATCATATCATTATTATTACGTGTTTATTAACTCAGTGAATGCTCTCGACAGCCTGGGAGGTAAATACTGTCAATAGCCCCATTTGATAGATGATGTGACAGAAAGACTTTGGCTAAATCTTGCTTGAATGATGAATGAAAGAAGAAGAAAGATCATTAGAAATAGGAAAATCAGTCTGCTTGTTACAGATGGATTGAAAGAAACTGCATTTCAGGGTACTTTACTAAAGAATAAATGAATGAATGAATGAATGAATGAATGCTTTCTAATACCTACAGAGAGTGCTTTTTATGTGTCAGGCACTATTCCTTACCCTTTTGTGTTAATTTATATATATTTATCATATCATTATTATTACGTGTTTATTAACTCAGTGAATGCTCTCGACAGCCTGGGAGGTAAATACTGTCAATAGCCCCATTTGATAGATGATGAAACTGAGGCACCGAGAGGTTAAGATACTTGCCAGAGGTCCTGTAGCTCAGAGGTCCTATGTGGCAGAGCCAGGATTTGACTTCAAGCACCGTCCTCCTCTCTAAAGCTCAGACCAGCTTGGACCAACCCTGTGTGCTTTGGCCTGCCTCTCCTCCCGGCCCCGCCAGACCTCTCATTTGTAGTTTCTTTTACGGAGCGCATTTCTAAACGAACGGTTGCTCTACTTTAAGGACATACAAATGGCTTGCCCTCACCTGTCAAGCATGATCCTTGTATTTTACCAGGCCCATTATGAACGCAATCTTTCTGTCGAAAATTTGCATACCTCCTTTCTTGAAAAGTAATGACAGCAATTTCTTTCCCTCCGCTCACTTTCTGAGTGTCTCATTTAACGGCACCTGTGAAACCGACAGGCGCAGAGATGAGAAGTGAAAGAGAGCAGTTGATTAAATCATCATCAAGTCGGCCTCAGAAAGTCAATTCTGCTTGCCGTCTGCAATGATATCCTTTTATCTTAAAGTAATGAGCTATGGCACTTTTGCATCGGGTAATGCGATAAGTTCTATTAGCATGTTCCATTTGCCTCACAAGCAAGGGCAAGTCATTTTAGCTAGCTCATATCACTGCAATCAAAGCAATTGGCTTCCCAGGCAGAGAAGAAAGGGAAAAGGCTCAGGGTGATTTCTATGGATCACAACACAGCGGAAAAAATAGACTCTTGTATTATTTTAACCCGTAACATACTTTTCCTTTTTGCTCATCAGCAGATTTGGGTTTTATTAGCTAACACGGGACTCTGAAAGAACCGAGCTTTAGTTGAAGCAAACCTAGGGGGGCTCCAGCCCCACCCAAGGAAACCAGAGACTGATCAGGAACGGGCAGAGTGCAGCACTCCAGGGTCACATAGAATACCGCCAAAGAACACAGAAGAATAGGTCTCCCTGCTACTAACAGTGTGGACTCATAATACATTCTTGCTTTACACCATCTTCAAAGTAATCTGTAATAGGTCCCTAGGCAGGCACGGATTAATGCTATTGATGACTTAGAATCGGTAAATCAATGACAAAGAGGCAAAGGATCTGGTGCTAAAGCTTAAAAGAGATCTTTTACAAATCACCCAGCCCTAGACTGAGTTTTACCTTTGGACAAGAAATTCATTTTTCTCATTTTGCCAACCACTGGGCTTTGTGGGCTCTGGGTTTTAAGTAAATTTCGTCTTTGGTTTTACGTATGTTTATACTTGGCAAAATGTGACTTCCTTTCTTCTAAGGCAAGAAAATGCTGAACTCTCCAAATATTTGTGAAATATCCGCTTATTTTCCTGCTTCCAAAAACCCCACGATATTCTAATGAGCTAAGTGGAAATTTACAGCATACAGAGTGTTTTATGAAATACACCTGGATTTCAAAGTGACAAAAAGAAAAAAAATATTGATGATAAATTTGTGAGCTTTAGAACTTCAGGTTTGAACAAAATGATTTGTCAGTATATTAGCACTTCTAATCAGTGGTCAAAATGAACCAGCACATAGTAGGCATTTTAAAATTATTTACTGGTATTGAATGAAATTGTGTGATCATCTAAGAGACCCTAGAGGGAGAATAAGAAGTGCTCCCCTAGCCCCTCAAATCACATCGGGCATTTGAGCTCTAGCCAGTACAAGCTGAGAACTTGCAAAATTGCCCAATTCTGCAGGCTCCCCATGCGGGGAATCGCACTTCACCAATACAAAATTCCAGAAGCTTCTGAAAGCTTACTCTCAGTTATACCTCAACTGCTGCATATTGCTGGACCTTATATGATTTTCAAGTGTGCTCATTTTGTAACTTTCAGAAACTTTGTTCTTATATTTTACGCTGTTTGGCATACCAATTTTTTTTATTAGGCTTTCATTTTTGGAGGGTGATTTCATTTGATCAGACATAGTTATTGTAGCACTAGAGGGGAGGAGGAACCAATGGCACCATTTTGTAATCGGGAAGACTACCTCAAATCTTCAGGATTAAACCTTTTATTTCTAGGGCCCCAAGAGCTTTAAATTTCACTTAAAGTCCAGGACTGTAAAAAGACAGTAAGCCACGGAAATGAGGGCTCTGTGAGGTAACAGACACAGACAACAGCTAGTGGCTACCCGTTTTGCATGTACAAGGACCTGGGCAGGTGGGAAGATGATAGTGGACATGTTTGTAGTCACCGTGCCGCCACCTCACTTCTTTAAATAAGAAAATAAGTGTCATGTTTTCTGCAGGTGGCTTCTTCTGAAATTGCTTTTAGGTGAGGGATGTCTTTACGGGCTAAGATAAACCACCTGCCCCAAGGGGAACCGATTTGTTTTGTCACTGGCAAAGTTAAATTGTACCTGATCTTAGACACAGTGGTTTACAAGTTGGGGCTCTCCCTCATTTTCCTCTCATTTCCTTTAGGCAGAAAGGAGAATGAAATAACTTTATTCAGCAATGGTGTTCAGCCCTGACATCTTTGGTGGCAGTGATAAATGGATTTGAGATACGAAATAACTGCTCCAGCAAGGTCCATTGAGCAGAATAGAGAGCAATGCCCTCCTCAATGTCATTGCATGTGATATATTCAATGATTGCCACTTTCTGCTTAAGAATGCATTCCATCACAAGGTCCCTAGAATTCCATTTCGTTCCCTCATTCTGAATGAGGCAAGGAGGTGTCGCAGACCTTGACTTGCTTCAATTTGGATCAGAGTCTTAAAACACAGGTATTGCGATTCCTAAATGGAAATGAGAAATGTTTGCTTTTGAGGACATACAATAAAGTCACAATCCCATAATAGAAGATATTTTCTTCTGAGCCCCAACTCTCAACTCTTCTGACAATTCTAACACTGCCCAGTGTGTTCAAAGATACGTCCCATTGTATTAAGCAGTCAAGTTAGTCTGTGTTTCCTGTGCCTTCTTCCTTTGGAATTACTTGTCTTTTAAATCATAGTTTGCTTGTGTTGGGTGGAATCAACCACACTTGGAAGAATTCCAAAGAGGAACGGGATAAATGTGTCAGTATGACTGAGCCCTGCCATGTCCCACAGCCTGGAGATGCAAAGATGAGGAAGGCGCTGCCCTTCCCTGGGTGGGATCACTCTCTGCTGAGGAAGACGTGTGGCAAACAGTGAAATACAGTTTTGTGAGGGATGGAGACAGAACCAATTAATCATAAAAAGCATTAGAATTCTAAGAATTCTTCTAAGAAGAATATTGGAACAGTCACTGTGGTTTTAGAGGCACATTAAAGGTTTTTAGGCCCTGACCGGTTTGGCTCAGTGGATAGAGTGTCGGCCTGCGGACTGAGAGGTCCCGGGTTCGATTCCAGTCAAGGGCTTGTACCTTGGTTGTGGGCACATCCCCAGTAGGAGGTGTGCAGGAGGCAGCTGATTGATGTTTCTAACTCTCTAATCCCTCTCCTTCTTCTCTGTTAAAAATAAAATATATTTTTTAAAAAAGGTTTTTAGGTAGAAACTTGATGGAATAGAGTGCCAAGCAGAGGGAATCATTAAAGGCTGAGGGTGTGACCAAGTTCCACAGGTGTGGCTAGAGCAAGGGGTATGTTGGAATTTTGCTACTCAACAGTATGGACACAGACCGAGGCCCATCCATCAGCTGGTTGTAACTAGTCTGATATGAGGTTAGTAAGGTAGTTGAGACTAAGCATTTGAAAGCTTTTATAACAATTCAGTAGAGTAATTTTACATCTTTTAAATCAAATAACATAGTTTATGTCTTTTTTATTTTTCTAGCAATTTGTTTTTTAACTGTATATTATAAAATTATTGGTCACAATGTATCGGAAAACAAAACAAAAACAAACGGCCCATCTCCACAGAAAGGCTCAGGAACCCTGTGCTGAAGGCAGGGCTAGAAGTTAGGGTGGGGAAGTTGGAAATGTCATGCTCACATTGGAATTGAGGAAGTCCACGGTGGTCAGTAAGGACTTGGATCAGAAAAAGAAGAGACAGTGGGTCCTGGGAAGCATCATTAGCCTCTTGTAATGATGAAGTAAATGCCTGCACCAAAGTGCGGTGTCCATGCCCATGGAGATGGAGAGGATTTAAAAGGTAGAGTAGATAATGTTGGGTGAGAAAGGAAGGTAGGTCTGCTCAAGGATGGTGGGAACAACATGGGAGAGGGACAGGTTGGGTAAGCAAAGGATGGTGGGTCTAGATTTAGAGGGATGCTTGAGTCTGAGGTGTTTATAGGGCTTGAGTGGGAGGGGATTAGCACAGAGAAACGTGTTGATAATAGTTAACATTTATTGTCTGCACGTACCCTGAGCCATGCATTGTCTAAGTTGTTTACACATGTTATCTCATTTTATCCTCATCTTCTTATGAGGGAAATGGCATTATCACCCACATTTACAGCTAAGTAAACTGAGATGTATAGACTTTACCAAAGCCATGTAGCTGGCAAATGGTGAGCATAGAGATTTTTAGTCTCAACATAGAAATGGTAGATGGAACCTAGGGACTCTTCAAGGACTCCCCTGGAAGCCATCTAGAAACAGTGGAACTGCAGGTGCTGCTCTGGGGAGACAAGGCATTAAAGACTATGCAGAACAGGAAGGGCCATGAAAAGATACAAGGAAAAAACAATATTGGCAAACGTGTACAAGGGGAAAATCCCGGATGTTCAATTGAAACAATGAAAATATCCAGCACTAGGGAACTTTTTAGCTGTTATTTACAAGTCAAACAGTGGATTACAGTGCAGCCTTTTTTATAAGTGATGGTACAGGGTCAATGTTACTCATGAAACTAAAGTATTTGGCATATTATGCAAAAACAAAACAGGTTACAAAATATTAGGATTCCATTTCCTAAAATATGTGTGCGTGAAGAAGGGAAAGGATGGAGAAGACTGGAAAGAATTGTACAAATATGTTGACAGTGTCTATGGGTGGCACATTGGTGGGTGACTTCTTAAAATGTAGTCAATAAATATGCATTAATTTTTTAAAGGAAAAACTACTAGGTAGGTGGGTGGGTTAGTTGGTTTATTGGTTGATTGAAGAGTTTAAGGGGGATGTGACATGTCTGGGAGAGGAAGGAGGTGCCTCCGAAGGTTCAGGTCTAATTTGTGAAGCTGGCAGGAGGAAGGGGATGATGAAGTGCATGGTGATGTGTTGGAATGGCTGCGTGCAGTCAGGTGAGGAACTAGTCCCTTTCCAATTCTGCATTTGAGGCACGTGGTTTGGATCCCATACCTCGTTTCCCTCTTTTGTCTGTGGTGGGTTTGGGTGGTATCTTTGTCTGAAGACTGAGTGACCAAGAATTCTTCCCCGGGTGGGTTAGTATAAGGGCTGGTTGTTCCTTTTCACTGCTTGCTTTTAAAATGCAGGAAAATACTTTCAGCTTTGCACAAAGGGCTTTGAAATCTAGTCATGGAGAGTCCGCTGTCACCTCGAGCTGGTCGTTAGTGTGCAACCTGTTTGCTAATAAACCAGTGCAGGACCTCGATGTCAAAATGCTTAGACTGGCCAAACCAGCTGGGACCCCGTTTCTGCATTTGACATGCCTTTTCCATTTCCCAGCCTCATGCAGAACATACACCTGAATGAGGAGGTGGCTCGGTGTGAACGCTGATAAATTGGAGTGGGTACCTAGGGATCGGGGAGCAGACACTTCTTCTTTTAATCTTTCAAGACCAAGAATCATTTGGCCGAAAATCCACCAAGTATGGAACTTAGGGTATGAAAGCTGCACAGTGTATTAAATGTGAATTTGAGACCATGAATTCTCCCCACACTGACTCTATAAAACAGCCTCCCTTTTTCATAAAGCAGGCCCATAAACCGCTGCCAGCGAAGCAGAAAGACTCCTTAGGCCCATGGTTGGCTTTCCGTCTGGAGTTGTCAACAAACCCCCTTTATGAGTGGAATAGACCTCTTGTATGTGCCGAGCTTCTGGCTTTTTACAGAGTGTGTTAGGAGCCAGGCTAGGCAAACGTTAGGCGCTGTTTGCTGAGTGCATTTATTGCTTTTGCATAATTTATGAGCTGGAGGGGTTGACCATCATTCGTCTCTGCCAGGGGCTGGCACTCGAGGCTCCAGAGAGCGAGGCTGTAAATTGGATGGCGCGCTCCTGCTGAGCTCACGGCAAAGTCCTCGGGTCAGTGTGGGAATTTAATACCAGAAATGGAACTGTTTTCTCAGCGCACCATGTGGGCCCCCGCGCAGCAGAGACTGTTTTGGCAGACTCTGCGACTGGCCTTGTCGAGGAGCTGTCACTCACCCGCGTGTTGCGTGGGGAGCCTGAGCGTTTTTAATCGGCTTGGCATCCGTGCTGCTTCCATAATGGATACCAGTAGGTCTCAGCTCCCCACCATATGCTTAGCTCTGGAGACAAGGTGCTTCTGGGTATATCAGTAATTACTTGATGCGGAATTAAGTGGACCTTGAAATTAGAACTGGACCGTTGGAAAGCAGGAAGCTTAACACTTTGATAGAAGTACCCATTCCCAGGGACACACTGCTGTTAGGATGGGGGGCGGTGTGGACACTGGAGGGTCTTTCCCGACCTCACCACTCCCTCTGTGCTCCAGCCGTCAGCGGTCATTGCTTACCTCACAAGGTGGCTGTGAACAGCTGGGAAAATGAGCCTGCCTGGCCAAATCCTTCTCCCTCTTCCATCTTCCCTCTCCCTCCCCCCAAAACCATGCTTTGTCACCCTTGAAAATGTGCCCAGAACTTGGGAACCTCAAGGAAGGCTTAATTAAAAGCCATGGGGAAAGCACACAATCAGGAGAATTGTTCCTCATCTGTCTGTTGTTCTAGGCCAGCGGTTCTCAACCTGTGGGTCGCGACCCCTTTGGGGGTCAAACGACCCTTTCACAGGGGTCGCCTAAGACCACCGGAAAACACATATATAATTACATACTGTTTCTGTGATTAATCACTATGCTTTAATTATGTTCAGTTTGTAACAATGAAAATACATCCTGCATATCAGATATTTACATTATGATTCAAAACTATAGCAAAATTACAGTTATGAAGTAGCAACGAAAATAATTTTATGGTTGGGGGTCACCACAACATGAGGAGCTATATTAAACGGTTGCGGCATTAGGAAGGTTAAGAAACACTGTTCTAGGCCTTCAAAGTCGCCATGTCACCATTTCCTTTCTCAGCTCATTTGACTTTTTACAATAGAGAAATCCACTCATCAGGCAAAAGAGAGTAAGCTTAGACCATCTGAGGTTGAAAGCTTGGTTGAAAATGATCCAGATGTACTTGGTTATAGTGCTGTCACTAGAACTCGGGTAAGCCTATGGCAGCGAGGGGCCAGTGGAAAAGAAAATGTGACAGCCCTCCAGTCCGCACGGCTGTGATGTGAACCCCTAAGTGCTGGTAGTATAGACAGCTGAGGCTGGGAAGAGGAAGCAGTCTCCACAGTGTGTCTTATAATACCAACATGTCCCTTTGGATGGGGTGAGGGTTATTTTCAATTGTGGTTTCAATACTATAACTGTTACCTGAACAAACAAGTCCAGAGGTGGGCCACTCTGAGGGTGGTTCAGGTGGCTCAATTGTGCCAGGGTTTTTCTTCCTTTGGCCCTATCATCTTGTTTTTGTACTTGGCTCTTTTGCCTCATAACTGCAAGATGGCTGCCCCAGATCCGGACATCACTTCCTCTGGCAGTCATGTTCAAAGGCAAGAGGCAAGTGCTTCTGCTTTTCTTTCTCTTTTGAGGTGAGAAAATGTTTCCAGAACCGTCAGCAGACATTTCCTCAAGTCTCAGCCAAAAATGTATCTATGGCCACCCTCAGCTGCAAGGAAAGTTGGAAAAGAGAGAATATCTGGCTTTTTCATTCTCCAAATGTCAGGAGAAGGTACAGACTAAGAGAAGGGATTGTGAATGGCTGGGGGTATCTAGCCAGTAGTGACTGCTGTATAAGCACATTTATTTTCTGTGTCTGTTCATAGCAGCATCAACTCCCACATCCAGGTGGCCACACTAAAAATCCTTGGCAGCATCCTCAACTCATCCCTCTGACTTGCTTCCCATATCCATGAGTTATCAAGTCCTGTTGGTTCTACCTTCAGAATTGCTCTACCATCTGTTCATCTCTTTCTCAAACCACGTGCCCTGCTGGTGTAGACAGTGCGATGGCTGCCAAACTGGTGTCCCCATGACCCGGCTTCTCCCACAGTGCACTCTGTCCTCCACCGTGGGAAGCGTCATCTTAATAGAACACAGCTCCGATCATGCACCCCCCTGCTCAGAGTCTGTGTTCTAACTCTATTTCTGCAGTCATGCACCACAACAGTGTTTCAGTCAACCACTATGTATGACGGTGGTCCCCCAAGATTGTAGTGGGGCTCAAAAATTTTTTATCACCGAGGGACGTTGCAGCTGTTGTAACATCGTGGTGCCACTCGTTACTGGTGTCTTTGTGGCGATGCTTATGCGAACAAGCCTACTGCACTGCCAGTCCTATGGAAGTGTAATTCTGTGCAGTACATAATGCTTGACAATAATTATGACTGTGTTATGGGTTGATGTATTTCCTCTCTTGTTCATTATTATTTCAGAGTGTATTCTTTCTCTTATAAAAAAAAGTTTGCTGAAAAACAGTATGCGGTGTTATCCCAGCCACAGCCTCATACAGCTCATGTTTCCTGCCTCTCTTGAGTGCCTCCTTCTCTCCTGTGCTTGACTTAACCTCGTGTTGTTTTGTACAGAAGCATTCTGTGTAGGCCAGTAGCCCGGGAACAGTAGGCTAGAATCTGTAGCCTCGGTGTGAAGTAAGCTCTATCATTCAGGTTTCTGTAAGCGCACTCTGTGATGTTCATACAACAATGACATCACTACACAGCATATTTCTCAGGACATATCCTGGTCACTCCACGGTGCATGACTGCACAGCTAAACTGAAAGCTGCCTTAGGGACAGACAGCTCTGGGTCTTCTTTAAACGTCCGCCGTGCTTCTCAAAGGCATTTGGGTGAATGAACTGTTGATCTGCTGTGCATTTACTTTAACAAAACATGTCCCTTAAAAAAAAAAAAGAAGATATTGGATAACAGAACATTCTTGGTTTTTTTTAAAAAAAATTGTATTCTTTATTCCCTTTGCGTTAATTATCATTCCTGGTTATCCCAAACCCAGCTCAACAGTTGGCACGTGGGATCTGTTAGACATGGTGCAAGTGAGTCTGCTGTCCTAAAACTTTTTTTTTGGCCCATACTGTTGATTTGGTACCCTGACCTCTATCCTTGGCACTTATTTTATGGAGAACCTTCCCTCTGTTCTCTGGAAAAGGCAGCCTCCCAGTGGTGAGCCTCACCCATTATGCTCTATTCCTTTCCAGTCCAAATGAGAGAATGCAGTGCCCAGCGGTTTACCTCTTTTCTTCTAGAAACGCACCAGGGGTGAGAGAGCCATTGACAATAGAAGGTAGAAGGTCTACATTAAAGAATTGATTTTGCTCTCAATCCCATCAAATGATCTTGATTCACCTTAACCCTGTGGCCGGCTTGGTTCCCGCTGGGCATCCCCTCTGCCATGCAGCAGGGGAGGGCTTACTGGGGTGATGAGCATACACCAGACTGCCCACAGGAGACCACAGAGCACAGGCACAGAGGACACAGCGGGCAGCTGACCAGCATCCTGCTTCTTACCCATTTACCAGCACTGGGGCCGAAGAATCTCCACCCAGCTCCGACCATGTTCCTTTTTCCTTCGTTGGTCTTGCTTTTGTTTTCTGTATTAAAGACAAAAACCTACTCCATTTTTGCACTAACCCTCATTCTCTTGTTTTCTTTTTCAGTGTGACAGCGACAGTGACCAAGAAGAGAAGGTAAGACTCCCCGCCCCCAATTGTGGGCATAGTACATAGCCACTGAACACCATGGTTCTTCCACACATGCTGCAGGGGGTGGGGGGGCGTACCAGCTTCATGGGGGCAGCGGAAGGTAAGACTCCCCGCCCCCAATTGTGGGCACAGTACATAGACACTGAACACCATGGTTCTTCCACACATGCTGCCGGGGGTGGGGGGCGTACCAGCTTCATGGGGGCAGTGCCTTTCTCTTCTGTAAAGTCAGGTTTTATTCACATAGTGATGTTTTCTTTGATAAGAAATAACAACTAATTTGTGAGGTCCACTTTTTTAAAATAAGCCCCTTAATAGTGCACATATGTGACACTAAGTTTTCACATTATAAAAGATTTCAAAAGAGGAAATGATTTATTTTAATAGCCATCTGATTTTTCTTTTTTATTCCTTGATGGGAACATTAAATGTGCTAGTATGTATTTATAATGTCATGTTTCCATTTATCTTACTGGCCCATATGCTTCTTCCTGCTTTTCTGTGCATATGGGCCTTCTCAATGGAGATGTCAATGGTAATGTTTCTAGGAATGTCATCCTGGGGCGAGGGGTGAGCAGAGGCGGTCAGAGGGGAGCTGCTCTCTCCCATCAGGTGGATGGCCAGGTGGGAGGGCAGTTCTCCCAGCAGGTGAGCTCTGTTTCGAGGCTGATGACCACCAGCCTCGGTGTATCCGGTTCCGCATGGGTGAGGAACAGGAGCTCTGGGTTGAGCTCTCAGAAGACTGGACCACGGCCTGGTAATGTGAACGTCCTGCTGCTGAAGCAAAGGGATGGTTTGTCGGTTTGGTCTTTCTTCCTAGGTATTCAAATCCCCCAACCCAACTTCTTTCCAGTTTTATTCCTACTTTATGTATTTCCACAAGTTACCTGAATATTATGGTTTATCTATTACTTGGCAACCAAAGGAACTGCTGGTCCTCCCTTCCCTTCCCCAGTTTCTGGATCTGTCCTGCGGAGCCGGCGTCCCTGAGCCCCATTTTCCATCTCCTCCTACCTGCTTGCTGGTTTTATTCAGCATCTGCAGTTAGCGTTTACTGGGATCTTTCCATCAGCCCAGACTCGCCCTCCTCCTCTGCTGCCAGCCTCCGAGAGAGATGTGAAGGCTCTTGTTCTGTGCTGTTGTTAATTTGAATTCAGCATATGTAGCCTGTTATAAAATGCGAGACATCATCATTTGAGCAGGTCAAGCATATTCAGATGAAGACAAATGGTGCTTATTTGATTTCCTTAAAATCAGGAAATGAAAAAAGTGCTCTCTGGAGAAATCATGTTCTGCCTGACTTGGATGATAGACCAATGCGTGTCCCCAGATAAGAACAGGCTCTCGCCCTGAGGTTTTTATCTCTGAAGGACGGCCAGGACTGTCAGCTTGCTGACATGTGCATTATCCGTGTCATTTTAAACAAAGTGACCTATGGAAGGGTGTGCGGTGCTGTGACATGGTAATGGGCTGTTGGATGACAGCGAAAGTACACGCTGCAAAGGGGGCTGTGGACTAGTCTTTTGTTTAACTGACAGCTAGGAGCTTCCTTACTCCAGCCCCCAGAGTACGAGCTGCTTCGAAGCCAGTCTCTTGGTGTCTCGGGCGCCAGTGTGTAGTGGGTGCCAGAGGCGCATGGGCAGCATGGAGGGCAGTGTTCAAGGCGTGCCCACCAACCCTTGGAGCCGTCGGGCCACATCCCATGTGGCAGGTGTCACCACAGGCAGCAGGCAGGACAAGCACCTGCTGCCATTCCAGCGGCTCTTCCGCAGTGATGGTGGGCCTCTCTGTCCAAGGTGGTGGCACTTCTCCAAGGGGATGAGCCTGCTCGGGTTCTCACAGCCCCTTGGAAGGCGCTGTGAATTACGGAAGCATCACCTACCAGCAGTGGTAGAGGTGTTGAGGATGTCTGGTTTTGCATTCCGTGTGCATGTCTTCATAGGCAGTCTCAACCTGGCGGCACACCCAATCACGGGGAAGCTGTGAAAATCCCCACGCCTGGGCCTGTCCAGGCCCGACCTCAGAGTCCTCCAGATTTCAGCACCACGCCTCAAGACAATCAGCTAACGGGTCATTTGGGCAATTACCAAGGCTGCCCCTGGCTTTCAGAGGGATCCGGGTGTTTCCACCTACTGCAAACTAATCCTTCCGGGGACCAGATTCCCAAGTCATTGCTGTTCGGGCTTCAGTCTATGAGACCAGACTGTGGGCGGTGGGAAGTAGCCGGTGCCCACCACTCAGTTCAGGACGATTAAGGGCAATGCAGGAGAATAAGGAGATGTATATAGGCACGTCCGTGGGAGTGGGGAGATGGCAGGGGAGGGGCGGGCGTTCGGACTGATCCTCCCTCCTGTGCGCACTTCTGCCTCTGTTGCCCCCCACCCCGCTCCTGTCGTCTTTCCTGTGGACTGTGGTGGCCCTGCAGGTCTCTTCTTACCTGGGGGCTGCTCTACAACCACACTCACTTCACCTGTTGCTGCTCCCCTCCCCGGGGCATTCCTCCCAGGGCTCCTGACAGGAGCAATTGGGACTCTTAAACTGCAGCCATGCCTGCTCACCCTGTTATGGTTAAGACTATCAGGCTCCCCTTTTGGACTGGGATTGCCCAGTGTTTATCACTGGCTTTAATACCATCCCCCCAGACCTGTGCTCTGTGCCAGAGCCTGGGCCCTGTCAGCCTCCTCTGTGCCAGAGCCTCCTGCCTGGGCCCTCTCGGAGCCCCACAGCTAACCGGGCTGCTTTCATGTGCCCCTTGGAGGATTCCCATTCAAATCTGAATTGCTAATGGTGGAAAAGATGCCACTCAGTGTCCTGGGATCCCGTCAGCAGCCCCACCAGGGATGCTGTTGGAGGCAGAAGTGAGACTTGTAGGGCACCCACTGGGACTTCTCTCTGGAAGACCTGTCATTCTCTTACTCCGCGGGGATCTGCAGAGCTGGCGGTCTAAAATTAGGGTACTGCATTTCACACAGCTGACTGAATTAAGATAAACTCTGCTTTCCTCTGATACGAAGCTGTAATTTATAAAATGATACCCTTACTAATTAATGTGGAAGTGACTGGGAAAGGGACTGAAAAGCAGAGCTTTCCATAAATGCAGAAGATGTACTTGTGGGTGGAAAGGCTTTGATGAGCCATGAGCAACACATCTCTCCCAGCCTCCCCTCCCAGCCGAGAATACATTTTACACAATATCAGAGAGCCGGGAGGGCTCTGGTGAGGTGGGAATGGGCGGAGTTGGGAAAGGCTGGGACGCTGCACTCAGGTGTGGGGTTGTCTTCACTGTGGTAGGTGACAGAGGCAGCACTTGGTGCCTTAATCACCCACATTAAGCAGTTATTCCAATCCCCCACTGGAAATGAATTGGTATCATGAGAACAAAGAGGCAACATACACATTTCCACATATTTGGCCTATATTTCCTCTCGCTTCCTCTTTCTCTGCCACAGCAGCCCATTATGCCAAAGAGCACCCTCCTATTGGGTCATGAAATTCATGTGAAGACTAAAAGTCATTCTATCTTTATATACTCATCCCCCTTTTATTGTGTGGGTCACGTGGCAGAGTTGGCTGGAAGGCCTAGTGTTCAGTGGTCCAACACTTGGGCATCCGAGCCCGGTGGCCTCGGCTTCTTTCTGACCGTCCCTTACCATTTTGTAGCTGTGGACAAGCCTCAGTTCTCTCATCTGCCAGATGGAGATCACAACAGCTCCTCCTATGGTCTTGTGACAGTTCAGTAAAGGCACTTGGCTCAAGGCCTGGGGCATAGTGTGTGCTCCATGAATGTTAGTTTCATTAGTTTTACTTGGGTGAAAGGGGAGAGACCCCTCAGGGCAGGGGAAGCCTACCCTCCTCTGTAGAAAGCTCAAGCTCTGCCAGGAACCTGCCAGAGGACGTCAGGGAGGATTGGTTTTCACTGGAACCTGGGGCTCAGCCTTCATCCCCAAGGGCGCTGCTTCCTGCTACAAGCTGAATGGAAGGGCAGTGAGATTCAGAAGGGTCCCCAAACATGTATTTTGAACTCCTTATCTTAAACATCAGGCTTTCTTTTGGGCAAAGCCTCAGAGCCACAAACAGGCATGCTGTCCTGGATGGTACAGCTCTTGTCCCACATACCAGACCCTGTTGGTTCCCAGATGTCCAGGGGAGACATTGTGATTCAGTACATCTGGGATGGGGGCACAGCATCTGTATTTTTTTAAATGCTTCCTAGGGAAGTCTGGTACACAATTGGTTTTGAGAACCACTGCCTTATAACAAATGTCAAAGAGAAACATACTTTTCCATTGTCTATGCTCTTAACAATTTGAGAGTTCAGAGGAAAGATTAGAAAACTATGCAGGTATTTGTGTACATGCACCCACATGCTTATGTTTATAGATGCATGACATATACACACATGCAAAACACACATATGCAATCTCGTCACAGATAAGAACTCTTCCCAGTTTCCTCATGAAGTTTTCAGCGTGAGTTCCGATGGCAGTTCCTCTGGGCTTTTAACCATTCAAGTGACCTCTGGGGAAGGTTGCCTTGCTCCTGTGGTTGCTCACCAGTGCCTGGAGGTCTCCTGGGACTCTGACCGATGGCAAGGGCAGTACCACTTCTTCTCCACATCAGCTTCGTCTCCCCGACTCACACCCACTTTTTGGTTGCGTTAGAATTCTTTAATCCATGCTAAATGTGTAGGTTTGATCATTTTGTTTTCACTTGTGTGGGAAGGGTGCCGTTTCTAAGAAAAGCAGCGAGGAGACCAGCAGAGGCTTATGTTCCTAGTTCAACACAAACCACATGCCTAACTTGGCTCTTGACGGACTCAGAAAGTGCTGAGATATCAAACTGAAGACTGGGCATGTGGCTGTGCTTAGAGTGGAAGAGTCCCACCCCTTGACTGGCCACGTTTCACAATCGGTCAAGATTGTGCGCCCTCAGCAACATTCCTGAGACTCAGAAGGCCCTTATTGTTGCTTTCCCATCCCTGGTTTGAAACAGGAGGTGTTCTGATCAGGAGACAACGCAGAGATGCTGTGCTGTTTTGCAGCTACAGAGAGGAATGTCCTCCTCCCTTCCAGTTTCACAGCAGTAGAGCCAACAACCATTCCCCAGGCGGTGAGCAGGGGCCCATGTTCTTGTCTTCAGATCCCCAGCTCTAGTATAATGCCGGGCACAAATTGGGTGTTCAGTAAAGTTCACTGTTTTGCTAAATTTGCATTTCCTTTCCTGGATACTCCTCTCCAAATGGAGGAGATACATGAAACAAGTTCAGAAAAAAAGTTCATGTCAACCCCAGTGTTTATTTTCTGAATTTCAACAAAAATGTGCTCTCATCTTCTGCCTTCTATATTTATTTTACAATTTTATTTTCTCATAAGACACTTCTAAGCCATCTGTAAATTTGCTAGCTTATTTGGAAATTTCTACAACTTCTGGCAGAATTTCAAGAGCTTTCCATTTTGGGTGCCTGATTTCCATAACGCCCATCCACTTAACCTCTTTTTACTGCTCTAAGATTATGTCTGGGTCAAAATTGTTCTTCTAACATCATCATATTTCCAACTGCCTTAATTCCATCGTATCCATCCAAAAATTCTACTAATACAATCTTTGCATTAAATTTCTATTGCAGATTATTTTTAATTCTGACTTTCATTAAGTTCTTCTCTTTTTTTCATATCACAGCATTTTTATGCCAAACCAAAAATTGCTTCACTCACATTGAATGTGTATGTTGAATACCTGCCCATTAAGACCATGCCATGAAACTGAAAAAGCTAGAGGTTACAAATGTACAGATTTTTTATTAAATGTAAATTAATGAAAAGAATACTTAAGAGTTACTGGAAATTTGTCAGACGTCTTCAGTTACACTCTTATTCTGTAGGATGAATAGAGAGGAGAAAGAGCAGGTCTAGATGTTCTGTTCTTCATTGTGAGAGGGTAATGGAGAAGGATACTCTGAAACCCGTTTCTTATTTCTCACCAGCCAGCTGTGTGGCCTAGGGCAGGTTACCTAATGTTGCTGAGTATTAGTTTTGTCGTCTATAAAATGAGCCTGGATTTAATGATCCAACACCAAATATCCTGATTTTCTGTGTAGCTATTTACAGAGGCCCAACAACATGACAGAGTAAGAGGGAAATTAATATGTGAATTATTTCCTCTTTGCCAAGGTACAAGGAAGTTATATAAGGATTGTCTTCATTCTCAAATTCCTAAGAGGGAATGCACATAGTGGGTAGGTCAGAGCACATCTCTGTTGACTCTTCCAAGTAACTGAAGGAAACATTCATATCCACTTTTTTCCCCCAAGTATCTAGTGATGAACCAACATGGGCATTGTAGTTGCTTAACTGTGTTATGTCTGTCACCATGCACCTGTCAGTAGGCAGCAGAGCAATTAGCTTAATCTCTGTTCCTTAATTACTCTATTTGGGAGTGCATGGGGACACATGAAGAGCTAGCTTACATAATGTGCTTTAGGAACTCACTGGACTGATAATAAGTATTATTTGAACCTACAAAAGGAATTCTGGAAAAGTGCAAGGTTGAGTACCTGATTCCACATCCCAGAGAGCATGTCAACTGCTTTCTCCTAGAATGAGCCATCGGCTTGGGTTGATGACTTACCATGAAGGGACGTTGCAGAGCCAAGGAGGAGTCAGGGGGAAGTGATGCTTTTCATTCTCATGAAATTGAATATGAATCCTGTCATCTGAATAGATGGAAGGTCCTAGTAAAGGCTTTTGTACTGGTGACACGTTTAACAACGTGAAGTATGCTAGTGGCTTCTCATGGCGTATAATCTGGGCTGCTCTTCAATTGTTAGAAGAATGGGTCTTATTATTGTTAATTCCAGTTGGCAAGTGTTCTGTCCTTAATAAAGATGTATGAATTTCTTTGTAGTCATGCAGTGTGTGTGTGTGTGTGTGTGTGTGTGTGTGTGTGTGTGTGTGAAAGTTTCAGCTGGAAGGTCCGATCGCCTTCTTTCTCTGCTTCTTGGAGCTCTGAGAGTCACACTGCGAAGCACTGGCTGTAGACCTGCATGACATCTCCCGCCACTTAGAGAGGGACCAGGAGCCGCTTTCTCCTGATGTTCCAAACCCAAGCTTGGCTCATGGTCTTCTAAGTACTTCCATGTTTATGGAGACAGTAGAATGGATCATTTGAAATAAGGACTGACAAGGAATCCCTGGGATGGTAGTTGTTTCCTAAGGGGCTCAGTTTTGACTTTATTTACTTATTTATTTTTTAAGGGGGAAGGGCTTTTAGTGTATTTTCATCTTCCTACTTTCTTGGATTAAAACATGTAGATGCTACTCATTTCTCAAGGACAGCAAAAAAATTAAGAGTAAGGTCAATAGTAATAATTAAATAATAAGAAGACTCACCCCTTTGCATTGAAGAGAAGATTGTATTATTTGGAATACTTTGCAAATGTCATTTTATATCACATGTTTAAATACTTATGGGTTCTATATGTATCCTTATATATAGCATTGCTGACCATCTGTAATGTACCAAACTCAGTGATGGGTCCTTTCAACAACTGTATCTTCTCATCGTTTTACAAATAAAGAAAATGAAACCTGAGAACTAGTAAATGATGGTGCTGAGGTATAAACTGTCTCTTTGGATGCCAAGAACTGGGCTCTTTTCCCCATAACATGCTGCTTCCCTGTATATCAGGGTGAGCTGAGCTATGCCCAAAAGTGCCATTTGAGAACCCTACTACCTTCCTCTCAGTGCCTTATTGTCCTTGGGCTACAAGAAGCCTGGATTATATCTTATCAATCCACCCTCAACCCCACTAGCTTCTAAAAATTCAAGCATGGCAGTTGCTCAGGAAACTGAGTAAATACAATTTGGTTCCACTGACAACTTAGATGTATAAGCTCTTCTGAAATGGGCCATTTTTAAAATAAATCTGGGAAGCAATTGCCCAAGGTGAAAAGGGAAGCCCTACAAGGTATGTCTTAACTCCTACAAACAAGCAGCAAATCACCTGAGGGCCACCATGAGTACTTGGAGACAGAGACCATACGAACCAGAAGACTAAGCATGAGCCATATTTGGTCAAGAAACCCAGTCTTATTTTAGTGTCTATATATCTATAAACATTTAATATCTTATTAAGCCCTAGACTCCCAGCATGTACCCCACACCTAGTATGTGCCTGACACTTAGTAGGTGCCATATAAATATTCCTGTTACACCTGGAAGTTGCTTTGTTGATTCTCTAAATCTCACAAAGGAAAAGGGACTTGTCACAGACCTATTCCTCTCCTCCCCTCCAAATCCCCCAGACAGTGTGGGGAGAACTGGCCTGAACAGAGGCTCATTTTAAAGCTCCCAGGCCAGAGCCTCCTGCATCCAAGTGGTCTCCCCAGACTTTTCTTTCTATTACCAGCACATGGGAGAACAGGCATGATATCACCATGGCCACTGAACCTACACGCCCCCAAACAGCGTCACTCTGTGTTGTCCTTCGCCACCTCAGGAACCCTCTTGGCCTTCCCCAGACACTGACACCCACCCCGGCAGAGGGTTTCTGGGTCTGCCAAGGCTACCGGGCATTTTCTTTTCTGATTCCAGGTGCTGCATGGGGCATGCCTGCAGCCCAAAGGGTAGTAATATCCGAAGCTGCCATGTCCATGTTAAAGGTTATGTATTTGCCACTAAGGGGAGAATACAGTGTTTATCAGCTGGAGTGCGTGCCGGCTGAGCTGATTATGGCACAGCACTCTGTCAGCCAAGGATTTGTCCTGTCCTTTATCATCTGTGTCACTCAGCAGTGTGCTGGAGAAGGGAAGGGATCACCCCCTTCCCCTTTTTTTGTACCCATTTTGTGTAGAAAATTTGTATTTACTTTGGGAGTGTAATTTGTTCCTCATGGATAATGTGACCCTGAGCGGAGCTGGATCATGGGTTAGTTGAAGTGATATTTTCCGCTAATGGTAGTCGTACATCATTGCTGTCAGCTCGGGTTAGGAGGCAAGCACATTACAGCTCCATTTTACCTCTGCAGGCATCTGGGATTATTTGCCATAACCGAGTATGACATGACCGCACTACAGAGTGCATTAAAATTTTACTGGCTTCTCAGGCAAGTTCCCCGGCTCCAGTGTGTGCTTCAGGCAGGCGGTCTGATGGGGAGCCCGAGGGCCCTGACTTCGTGCACGGAGGTGCTATAGAGGGGGGCAGGGGCGCGCGGCCTCAGTGGGGGCAGCTCTCTTCTGGCCTTGAGAAAGAAGCCGGGGAAAGAATTTATGGGGTGCCAGCCTGCAGGTATGTGTGTCTCTGGCCATCCCAGACAGGCAGGTTTCTGGCTACCTTGTAACTAGGGGCTGACCACAGCGCCCACCGCAGTCTGCCCTCTCTCTCTTTGATGCACCCCTTGGGGTATATTGGGCAGCTATAGCCAGGGTATGTGCGAGCCTCTGTGAAGCCATGGGCTGATTTTGATTGTTTTGTTGGCCTGTGGTCAGACAAAAGGAAGGAAGCATGTGTCCTCCTAATGCAGAATCCATGTGCACCCATGCAGCTTGACGGAACCTGGTGTTCTCATGAGCACAGTTGGAAATGGTTGCCAGGACCTTTTGCACATTGCATCTAGACTGTTCACCAACCCAGTGTAGGCATGGTTACCCCATTTTACTAATTAGGATACTGAAGTTTAAAGAGGTTAAGAGTCTTACCCAACATGTTAATGGTGGCAGAAATGAGGTCCTTACCTTTTATTTAGACCTCATTGACTTCAAATCCTGTAGTGTTGTATTTACAAAGAAAATAACTATTATTTAAAAAATGCGTATATATGCTTTATATATATTGACTTGTTTAATCCCCACTACAACCTAATAGCTAAGTGCTGATGTTATCCCCAGGTTACAGAGGAGGAAATTGAGTCACAGAGAGCATCTGTAACATGCCAGTCTGGCACCAGTTAGTGGCAGACGCAGGCTCAAACCCAAGTTGTCTGGCGTCTGAAGCAGCACTCTGAGCCTCAGAGCCGAGCTCCCCCTCACTGCCACATTTCCATCAGCCTGAGGACTGACAGGAGAAGTCCAGGGAGAATAGTAATATGTTGGAATAAAAGGAAATGCTCAAAGAGTATTTTATCACTTTCACTTGTAATTGTAACATCCAACAAAACATTGCTCTGAAAAGATGCTCTGTGATGAGCTTTAATTAGGTAATAAGTCCCATTTGCAGTTAGCACATTACTTGCATATAAATGGTGCTTCTAAGGTGCGTAAAAGGGATTTTGTTTAGGTTAAAGGTAAGCAGTCGCTCTGGAAAAATGCCTCATTTCTTTTATATTACTTATATCCTTTATCTTACTCTTATTGGAAAGCTATAAGAAACTTATGTTGAATCATGCTTCTTAAAAGGACAGGGTAAGGTTGTCTCTTAGTAATGAGTAGGATGCAGGTCAGGGCCCACTCTGGCAGAGTAAAATTGTCACAAATGCCATGTTAGTGGAGTCTGGTGCTGGATACTGGGAACATCCACACCTGCCTACAGCGTGTGCACTGCCTTTATCCTCCTGCAGAAAGACCTCTCTCCACTTCTCTAGCCCCACCAGCTCTCTCCACCTCTCTAGCATCATCGCCTCTCTCTCTTCTGAGCCTGAGATGTGGCCCCTCCTGGACAGAATGGAAAGATGCTCTTCACTTTGGCTGTGTATGTGAAAGGATCTTCAATTCATGAACTTATTCAATAAACTACACATAAGATGAGTTACACCTTGTACCCGCAGGCAGTTTTTAAAATGCTGTGACCAAAGAGCCATAGATAGGCATGGCTTTTCTCATTGAGAAATTTAAATTGAGTTGGTGCACTAATGATTGTCCTCCCTGGCCCCACTCCCCTCCATGGGTTCCCAAGCACACACATCGATCTCCCCTGCTGGGTTGCAGTGAGGTCCAGGGGACTGCCCTGATTTTCTCCTTTGGCCTTAGATCCAATCACTCAAGTAGTAAAGAAGAAGACAAAATATTGATCGAGTCATTGTGATGTAATTATCCTTCTCAGATGGTCTGTTTAGAATGCAGCAATAATTTTAAGTAATGTGGTCCCCAGAGGCCACATGACAACATTTGTGGACCATTTACTTTGTTTAACTAGAGTCACACTTGTACCCTCACCCCCTCCTGAACTTCTAGGATGTAAGGGTAGGCCCACTTTGAGAAAAGCAGACATTTTTTTAAATTCAGTTTACCCACCAAATCAATTACAGAGCAATTACTCATTTCATAAAAGGACCCACCACCCTTTGTAGCTTGATAAAATTCATGATCTTCCCATTCCAAAATACTGAGAACTCCTACAAGAGCCTTTGTGAAGTTGCCGGGTCATTTTAAAACTCTTTAAGTTTATATTAGCATGGTTTTGTTTTCTTTTTTGTTTTAAATAACAGAAATTAAACTCAGACTAATAAGTAAGGAGGTGTATAGGCTTTTGACATACAAGTAAGTGTTGAAATAGCCAAACCATCGGAGAGGCAGAAATAGGGACTGGACTTCAGAGGCATGGGCAGAGAAGGAAGTGTTCTCCTCGTCTAGTCTCTACTATTTTCTGCCTGTCCACTTTATTCGTGATGGTTGGTGGAAATCGTCCCATTGTCCTCAGCATCATACCTTTAAGAGTCAGCCAGTAGAAGTCAAAGAGAGACCATCTCTACTTTTTCCCTGCAGTAACTAAAATTCAGGGAAAGGCTTCTCATTGGCTCAGGGAGGTTAGTTTCCTGAAGGTAGGTTTTCCTGAAATGCCTGTGGCTCAGCCTATCTGAAGTCAGGTGTTTATGCTCAGGTCAGTCAGCTGTAGGTAGAAGACCAAGCTATGTTGTCCAAAAACTGTGCTCTACAGGTAACTCTGTAGGGTGTGGAGTGGGTACAGGCCCCAGAAAGATGGGGGCTGGGCTGACAACAGTGTGTCTATAAAGCAAATCCTAACCTTCCTGACATGTGGGCTAGGCATTCAAAAGGACTCTTGCCATTCATCCAAGCTGCCTTTATTATTCAAAGTTTGCACTTCATAGTGGTCAGAGAGTCTCACATATGAACACATGTTTACAATTATATTACAATAGTTGCCAAAATAGTCATAGAATCATCATATGTGCCATTCACAAATCGGTTCTATCTTGCTTTAGTTAAGCTATTAAAAGTTATAGATGGGCACAGGATTTTATAGAGTGTGGGCTCATATGTGCATATATTCAGAATAGCCCAGAATTCCTTAATACTTTAATTATAGACGATGATGAATTAGTCCCCAGGTGTCCAATAGGTACCTTGAGAGATACAGAGGTCTTTGAAGTCACCAGGATGCCAGTTAGCAAATTACTTATCTAGGGTACAAACATAAATGACTTGTCCAAGGGAATTGTAGTCATTGCAGAGAACCTAATTTGCGTCTGATGCGGTACTTCTTAAACTGCAGCAGGCAGCTTTTCTGGAAATGATTTTCCTATGGAAGGTAATGGGCTCTGTCATGGCTTCTCTCACTCATAGTTCATGCAACAAACTAGCCCACACTGTCTGCTGAGCCAAGCACTGTCCTGGGAACGAAGAATAGGAAGATGACAAAGACATAACAAGCCTTCAGAAAGATATGGTCTAATTGAAGGGAAAGCTGAGGCACCTTGATGAATTATGGACCACCCCCACCTCCCATAGTGTGTACCGAGGGACTGCATAATGTCTGAAAGCAGAAAATGAACCATGCTGTCTAGGAGAATAGGCATTTGAGTTAAACCTTGCTGAAACAGGGGTTCATATGGTTGCTGGGAGGCAAGGATGGTGCAGGTGATAGACAAAGGGGATATTATCTGCAAAAGGCAAAGAATTGTGAAAGCCTTAGCATATGGAGAGAAGAGTGAGTACTTCTGTTTCTATGGAGCAAGGTTTGTGGTGGGCGAGGGGGATTTGTGACTGCAAGTATAGGTTGGTATAGCAGCTACATGTACTCAGACCTTATATGGCAAGAATAGCGTTTGGACTTGATCCAGATGGGGGCAACTGAGTACTTTATGTAAGTGAATGACACACCAGATTTGACTTTCTGGAAGAGAATTCTGGCAGTGATGGAAGGATGGGATAGAGGAAGGGAAACTGGCCAGGTGACCAAAGAGGAAGTTGTCATCACAGACTTAGGTGAGAGGTGATGAGGATCTCAACTACAGTGATGGGAAAGGAAGGACTTAAATTGTGAAGGCATTTCTGAAGTGGAATTGTCATGATTTTGTGACCACTGGGATATGGACTTCACAGAGGAGTCAAGGATGATTCAGGTTTCAAATAAGGCTGACCAGGTAGGATCAATGATGTCATCAGTTGGACACTAAGTAGGGATACAGGAAATGTGCATTGAGGGCAGAGCTTATCGGACCATCATCTGGATGAGTTCGGAAGAGGGTGCACGTTTGCAGTGCGAGGGATCAGAGCTGTAGGTCGTGTCTGGGAGACCTAGGACCATCTGAACAGCGGAGCTGTGGGAGTAAGTGGGGGCCCAGCCAGAATGCTGGGATTTTATCTGCATCTAATTTGGGAATAAATACATGTGTTGATGATAATCATTAAGAACAAAATAACTGTATGTTAAATCATAGCACCTGATGTTTATATACCTCTTTATGATATACTAAATAACTATTTTTGTTAGTTGTAGCACAATACAGATACATAAAATTTATCATCTTAAGCATTTTTAAGAGTACATTTCAGTAGTATTAAGTACGTTCACCTTGTTGTGTAATCTGTGCAGTTAAACCAGTGTTTAAGCACCATACATTAGCTCATTTAAATCTCATAACAAACACCCTAGATCAGCGGTTCTCAACCTGTGGGTCGTGACCCCTTTGGGGATTGAACGACCCTTTCACAGGGGTCACCTAAGACCATCGGAAAACACATATATAATTACATATTGTTTTGTGATTAATCACTATGCTTTGATTATGTTCAATTTGTAACAATGAAATTGGGGGTCACCACAACATGAGGAAATGTATTAAAGGGTCGCGGCATTAGGAAGGTTGAGAACCACTGCCCTAGATAAAAGAATGCTTAGTCTTCATTTTACAGATGAACTTAAGACAAGGGATGAACTGAAGCAACATTTTAATGCCTTGGTGATAATAACCCTAAGACTTCTTAGGTCAGTATTGGAGTTTTTACCACATAAAATATTGTCTTAAGTGACAATATTTTAGTGTCTAACTTCTAGAGGATCCAGCGTTAACTCCGTGATATCCTCCGATCCCGTAGCTTTCTTTAAGGAAATCAGAACAGAATCCACCCCAGAGCTCAGCTTCCATGCTGCTGGCCTGCAGCTGAGAGGGGCCGACCCACCTGCCCTGAACATGCAGGGTTTGCATGTCTGAGGGACTAGTGGTTCCCAGCAGTCTCACCCTGAGTAGCTCTTCAAGGCCTGGCTAGCAGTGGCCTGTCACAACTGGAAGGGCCTCAGAGACCTGAAATCCAGCCCAGGCTGCTGCATGCAAAGGCAGAGGAACAAAGCAGCCCGGCTGGTAGAACAGGCAGCTGTCTGCTTGGGGCTGCTTTATGGTTTTAGGCAGGAAATAAGGTGGAGGCTGCTTCCCTTGTCTTTAAATAAAGAAGGGAAAGGAATACAAGCAAAAACATTTCACTCCTTCCCCCTTCCCGTTGATCTCCCTCAGAAACCTGATAGGGGATTGTGTGGAGAGGGGAGAGCTGGATTCCCCACCATTCTCCCAGTTCTTCTTTACTTGAAAGAGAAATAGTTTCTACAGCTGAACTAGACTTTATTCCTCCTGGGAGCCAACTCTTCCGACTTCTCTTCTAAGCCTACTAAAAGTTGTCTGCAAAAGCAAAGTTGACCCTGGGAAGCGGAACAGGGCATAGGCTGGAGTTCCAGACCTCTAGGCAGGAACACACTGAGCCACCTTGACCATCAGGATCAGCTTTCAAACAGCCAAGTAAGTGGCTGCTTACCAGTATGTGCTGGGTACCCGGAGGGTCCCCTTGGATAGCAGTTGCCACCTTACCTCAATTCCAATATTGAGATCACCTATTTTGAAATAATTTTACAAAATAAATAGTAGAAGTTTCCCCTAATGTTATATTTTATAAAATCATAATATAAATCTCTAAACCAGGAAATTAAACCTCATACAATACTATTAGCTAAATCTACAGGGCTTATAGAAATAAGTCAGGTTTGCTTATTTCACCAGTTATGTCTGGTCTAAGAAGAACTGGGAGAATGGTGGGGAATCCAGCATCCCACAAACATTAATTGTCTTCTGTCCCTTTATTATCCTTCCATCTGGGACAATTCCTCAGTGTCTCCTTGTCTTCCATAATCCGGAGTCCAGGCAGGGTATTTAATTGGCTCTCCTGCCTTCATGTTGGGGTGTCTGAAGCTTTCTCTGAGTAGCTTGATGTTGCAGCACTTTGTCAGGAACACCGTGGAAGTGAACTGCCCGTCTCAGTGCATCACATCAGAGTGCCTATGCATCTTCCTGCTGGTGGTGGCAGCTCGGGTCACTTGGTTAAGGTGGTGTCTCACTGTACAGTTACTATTTTCTTTTTCAAATTAATAAGGATCTTGTGGAGAGATGCTTTGAGACTGTGCAAATACCTGCCTCTCATCGTACTTTCACCCACTAATTTAAGTGCTCATTCATTGATGGTTTTTAGACTCACCAAGCATTACTGTGGTCCTTGCCTAATGGTAAGATGTGGTTTTAAAGTGGCCTAGGAATCTGGTTGGGCTACTCATGATAGCTAGCCTGTGGTAGAAAGCGCGTGAACTGTGCAGTCCTACAGGCTGGGCCATAGATCCTCAAGGTTCGGTCATGAGGGGCTCTGTGGCCACCAGACAGCATGAGCTGCAGGAGATACCTAGAAAGGTAGAGGTGATGAGGCCACAATTCCAGCCATGTCAAGATCGTGCTTGAGCAATGTATTTAATGCCTCTGAGCTGCTGCTGGTTTCTTTTGTTGCTTTAATCTAGATACAAAACATCTAGAATGGTATGGCCCATAATAAGTACTCAGCAAATTTTAGATTCCAGTCCCTGCCATACCGTTTACCCCTGCCAGTCTCCTACCACTGCTCTCCCTACCGCCAAAACTCTTACACACATCAGTGGTTAGTCCATTACAACCAAGTCAGTCAGCTCCCAAGACCAGACCTCTTGTGAGGTGGGACCCAAAATGGGTCTTGAGGAGGTAGAAGAAGATCAGAGAGAGATGAAGCATGGCCATGTCATGGGTCAGAGACATTAGGAAATCACTAAGCTTTGGAGGAACAAGAGGAACCCAAATGAACATAGGTGTGATGGCAAAAGCAGCCCTCGTAATCTGTAAGTAGATTTCACCAAAATTTCCTTTGTACCTAAGCTCTAGGTTTCCTTTTAAGGAGGCTTTTAAACTAATCTGAATAAGATTTTTTTTTTAAAGTTTCTTCCACAACCTCTTGCCCATCTCTCCCTCCCTCTGTCCTCCCTGTCTTGGTCTCCCAACCCCAACAGATGTTCTTTACATACCGCTAACACAGAACCCCACGTGTGGGATGTACTGAGGAGGGGCAGCTTCCCTGGGTTCTAGCACATGTTCACGGACAGCCGTGTGCTGTGGGACTGAGGGTGCTGAGGAACCTGCCTGTCTGTGTAGCTGCTCTCGGTGAATGTGGCTTTGGGAACGCTGCAGTAATTCCCCGCCGGAGAAATAAGCATGGGGATGTTAATAGTGGGTGTGCTCCCTAAAAGATGGCAACCCCGAGGGGTAGGGTGGTGTCGGGGAGAATTCCCAGCATCTGTGAGGATCCACATAAAACATGCTTTCTAGGAAGTGTCTCTTATGGTCAGCAATGGGAGCAATACCTATATCGTCCTTACGTTTTACTTTCCTTTTATTCTTAAATTTTGTTAAATTCATCAGGGTGACACTGATTAATAAGATTATGTAAGTTTCAAGTGTACAGTTCTATGATACATCATCTGCCTATTGCACTGAGTGTTCACCATGCAGTCAAGTCTCCTTTGTCACCATATATTTGACCCTTGACCCTCGCCTACCTCCTCCCACCTCTTGTCCCCTCTGGTAACCACAAGTTTCATCTTCTGACTGTTACAGAGAAATATAACTTAGAATGAGTTCAGTTGCAATGACAGAATGCCTACTGGTGGCTTTGGCAGTATATTCATTTCCTGTGGCTGCTGTAACAAATTACTACAAACTTGGTGGCTTAAAACAACAGAACTTTCTCCTCTCACAGTTCTGGAGGCCAGATGTTCAACATAATTTCCACTGCGCCCAAATCAATGTGTTGGCTGGGCCACACTCCCCCCAAGAGGCAAGAATCTGTCCTTTACCTCTTCCAGCTTCTGGTGGCTGCTGGCACTCCTCTGCTTGTGGCCACATTATTCCAGTCTCTGCCTCTGTCATCACGTAGCCTTCTTCTCTGCTCTTCTGTGTGACTGATCTCCCTCTGCCTCTCTCTCATAAGGGAACTTGTGAGAGCATTTAGAGCCCACACATAATATCTGAGATGATCCCCTCATCTCAGGATCTTTAATGAGTCACATAAGCAAAGACCCTTTCTCCATATCAGGTGACATTGACATGTCCTTGCAGAACACATACAAGGCAAGCAAGAAGGAGGCAAGTGGTCACAAGCCTTTTACACCTCCTTGGCTAGTACAGTCCACTCCCAGGTACAAAGGAAAAGGGAAAAGTAGGTTCCTGGCAAACAGGACCTGGATATCTATGACTTCCTGATTATCCCTGAGAGCTGGCATTGTGCTGTCTTTGAGTTCTGTTAGCAAGAAAGAGATTGAAAGAAGCAGTAGAAATGGCTTCTGGGTAAGCCAAGAGCAGTGACTGCCACAAGGGGTGTGGGTCTTCAGACCTTTTCTTGTGGTCAGATTGCAGTCGGAATGAGTGTTGTCTCTTATTCTGTCTTAACTTCTCTCTTAAGTCACACTAATGAGCTAACACGGTCATTGAGTTTCTACCTCTCAGCCATTTATGGGATTCACTGTTGAACAAAGTGGACTTAAGGTTTGGTCTTGGACTCAGAAGGCCGAGAATTCATAACCAACTGGTGTGTGTGTGACTTAAAAACTCACTGAACCTTTCTAGAACCTTAGTAAGCACTCTTACCTCACAAGGCTGTGGTGAGGCAGTGAAACACAGTCTCTAGGAGTTAACTGAATGATAATTGCTGTTACTGTTGTCAACGTTAAATGGAGCCCACTGCTGCCTCACAGCTTAGACCAGGTTTAGGAAGTTCCATCTCCTCGTTGATTTTTCACTCCCCCATCAGCCATGCCTCCCTCCCCCGCACAGACTCTCACACACTCTCAACGTTGTTGTTTGTTTATTTTCACTTTCAAGCTCTCACCAGGAACAGGCCTTTGGTGCTGATGTTGGTACTACTCTCACTATATCCCTGGGTGAAATTTCAGTGATGAGTGCAGAGTATCAGGAGTAAGCTCCTCAGCTTGTAGCTTTATTTCCACTCCTGCTTTTGGTAAATCCTGGGCCACTCTATCCTTGGTGGCCTTGATCCCAGACACCGCAGGTGACAATGACAGGACCAAAGTGGGGAGAGGGAAGATCCTCATGTCATCTGTGTCTGGCCCTGGCTCAGTCTTCTCACCAGATTGTTAGCAAGCGGAAGGTTGTGGCCCACAGAGCAGCAGAAGAGATATAACACCTAGTCAGGTGGCTAGATAGGAATGTGGGACTTTCCAGCAACTGCGTGTGGAGGGAGTTGCCCCCCTGGCTGCAAACCACAGTCACCCAGCAGCTATGTAGAGAGATGCTTCAGCATTACCCTGGGGACCCTGATGCAGAAGTTTCTAGGTAAAGTTTCAGTCAGGATGGTGGCATAGGTTAAATGTGGTACTCGCCTCCTCCCACAACCACATCAGAATTACAACTCAACTACAGAAAAACCATCATTCAGAACTGCCTGAAATCTAACTGAACAAAAGTCCTACAACAAAGGATATAAAGAAGCCACATCGAGACTAGCAGGAGGAGCAGAGATATGCAATGGGCTGGTCCCACACCCACATCTGGGTAAAAATTGGGGGGGATATCTCAACTGCAGAGGTTCCACATGAGGAGCAAAGAGTCATAGCCACACACCAGCCCTCCCTCTCCCCGCCCCCCAGCGCAGTGTTTCAGTGCCAGGAAGAGAAGTCCCCATAACTTGTGGCTATAAAAACCAGTGGTGATTGTGGCTTAGTGAGACAGAGGGCTGCTGGAGTCCCAGGTGGTTCCTCTTAAAGGGCCCCCACACAGACTTACTCAGATTCACTCCCATTGAGCTCCATCACTGGGTCAGCAGCTTGAAAGATTACAGGAACATATGGGGAGAAATTAAGTTGTCCAGCATCATGGCGGGAGCTCGAGGGGGCAGCTTTCTCCCAGACAGAAGTTCTGGCAGAGGCCATTGTTCCTTTTCTGAGCCCTCCCCCATCCCCCCCAGACCAAGCGGGTAAGCACCATATCTGGGTCTCCTAGCTAAGGCTGTTCACCCCACCCTGGTAATTCTTGAGACCCCCACCCCACCAAACTTTTAGCCCACCTAAACTATTTCCAGTGGCTTATATGTAGGATGGCCTGACCTGGCTTATGCTTCAGACTTTCGTAAAATCTCAAATATGCAGCATCTAGCCTCAGCATGCCCCGTACATCTGGCTAAGGGCACTAGTGGCAGCCAACCTTGGTTCACATGTTGACCTCACCTGGGCACCTGCAAGCCCAGCGTAAGCAGCAGCCATCTGCAGATTGCTTTGTAGCTCATGCTGGGAGGCCTTGAGCAGAACACAGATGATGGCTAACCTTGGCCTGCACCTTTCAGGAGGGTCTACAGCCAGCATACCAGTGGACAGCTTCAGACCACATCTAAGCACCACCATCCAACCACCTCCACAAGCCACGCACTCAAAGGGTGGACTCAGTGGGCACCAGAGCCCAATGAAGTAAGTCCTGCTCTGTGGAGTAGGCCCCTGCACAGCTGATCCTCCACGGTGGTCCCAACTAATCATCACAGCTGATTGGCCTGGAGGGTAAATCCCCTCCCACTGATGTGCCAACAGCAATCAAAGCTTAACTATAACAGGAGGAGAATGTACAGAGCCCATGTGGTGGGGGGGCACACCTGGAGTGCCCAGCTCTGGTGAATGGGGAGGCTGTACCAATGGGCCCTACAGGACACTTACTACGTTAGGCCACTCTACCAAGCCCAGGAGATGTAGCAGCATTACCTAATGCATAGAAACAAACACAGGGAAGCAGCCAAAATGAGAGACAAATAAACAGTTTCCAAGTGAAAGAATAAGAAAAAGAACCAAATGAAATGGAGGCAAATAAACAGATACAGGGTTCAAAACAATGGTTAAAATGAGGCTCAGGGAACTTTGAACTTCAACAGCATAAAAAAGTACATGGAAAATATAAAAAGAACCAGTCAGAAATGAAGGATGCACTAACTAAAATGAAGAGAATAATTTATAGGGAATCAACAGTGGAATAGATGAATCCAATTTGGAGTATAAGTAGGTGAGCTGGAATATAAGGAAGCAAACAAAACACCCAATCAGAACAGCAGAAAGAAAGAAGAATAAAAAAAAATGAGGATAGTGTAAAGAGCCTCTGGGACAACTTCAAGTGTACCAACATTTGCATCATGAAGGTGCCGAAAGGAGAAGAGAGGGAGCAAGAAATTGAAAACCTGTTTGAAGAGATAATGACAATAAACTTCCCTAATCTGCTGAAGGAAATAGACATATAAGTCTAGGAAGCACAGGGAGTCCCAAACAAGATGAACCCAAAGAGGCCCACACCAAGACACATCATAATTAAAATGCCAAAATTTAAAGACAAAGAGAGAATCTTAAAAGCAGCAAGAAAAGAGCAGTTAGTTACCTATCAGGGAGCTTCCATAAGACTGTCAGCTGATTTCTCAACAGAATCTTTGCAGGCCAGAAGGGAATGGCAAGAAATATTCAAAGGGATGAATAGTAAGAACCTACAACCAAGATTACTCTACCCAGCAAAGCTATCATTACAATTGAAGGAGAGATAAAGAGCTTCACAGACAAGAAAAAGCTAGAAGAGTTCCTCACCACCCAACCAACATTGCATGAAATGTTAAAGGGTCTTCTTTAAGAAGAAGAAGAGGAAAAAATATATATATATATATGAACAATTAAATGGCAGTAAATACATATCTATCAACAATTGAACCTAAAAAAAAAAAACAAATAAACAAGCAGAACAGGAACAGACTCATAGATACAGAGAACATTTTGATGGGAGGGGGGTTGTTGTCCCACCAACCTTTGTTGACCTCTCCCAGCCAGCTGTCCTGGATGAGGTTTTTAACCTGGTTTCACCTGGCTGCACATGTCAGCCTGTGGGCCCTGGAGCATGAAGTGTGATTTGCTTGGGGCCCTGCAGCCTCACCACCCCTGCACTGTCTCTGTTCAGCTTTCCTTGGGGCAGAGGCTACCAGAGAGGCTTGAAGGTGAACTTCACAAAGTCCCCTCCATGCCCCCAGGCAGGTATGAAGTCAGGTCTGTTTATTAAAGTCCCAGGTTTGTTTTTTTTCAAAACTGGGACTTCTCCAAAAAGGACTATGTATGTATGATACCACATGTTTGCCCATGACAGTGACTGTGAGGGGTGAATGTGCTGCTTTGGGGCTGACAAGACAACCATGCTTTCCCACTACTTCAGGCAGCAGGTGCATAGAGACTGCAGCCACTGTCCCCCAGGCTCAGCCTGCAGCTGGGCAACTGAGCCTTCATGGCCTCATCTGTGAAAGGGGGTCACTTTGCCCACCTTATTGAGTGGAAAAAAGTGCTCCTGACCACGTGTGGTGCTGAGAAGCTACTACCTGAATACAACAGTCAGAAATTAGGATGATTGTCAGTTCTCTTGCCTTTGTGTCCACACCTCAGCCATGTGCTCTCTCCTGGGAGGAAGGAGGGGCCCTGTTCAGGCCTGAGGAGGGGCCGCTCTGAGTGCACCAGGGAGCTCAGTCACAAAACCACGCAGCAACCTCTTTTGTCCACATCTAAGTACAATGACAATGCGGTGGGCTGGCAAGCACTTCATTTCCTGGTGAGGGGTGTGTCTTGGCGTCTAGTTTTTTCTACCGTGTGGATGGGCCGTAGTGTGTGGGGATGTGCCATGGCGAGGTGACACGCTGGTCTGTCTAATAGGGATGTGTCACTTACAGAGATGCAGACGCGTCATTTAAAAAGACAATGCAATTTTATCTCTCTCTGATGATTAAAAGGCCCTTCAGAATCTTCCACGTAGTTCCGGGGAACAGCTTTGTGTTATATCCTGGGTGTGGAGAAGTGGCAATTAGCACAAAACCCTGCTGCCTTGCCTCCCCCCTCTTCTCAGTTTCCAGGGGCCCTTAGGACACCCTCCTCAGGGCTCTAGGGAGTGAGGAGAGCCTGCAAAAGGTTAAACACAGGGCCTGCCCAGGAGCAGATGAACCCTTGACCCTATGCTCTTCCCTGGCCCTGCCCCCCTCTGCAGACGCCCCTCTTTTGGGGGACCCAAGGGTGCCCAGGCTGCTGCCACACAGCCCAGTGCGGCCACAGCAATGCTTCAGCTCACAGTGAAATGACTTCCTCTGCTTCGTGTAATTTAACCTGCCCACATTGCTAAACTTCCATATTACACATTTCTGTCAGGATGTCAGAAGAAATGATAAACCTCCTTGAAACGGCCACCTGCATCACATGCCAAGAACCCCCGCACTGGGGCTCCCGGCCCAGGCTCTGGTCTGGTTCTGAGATTCCCAGCATGGTCTCTCAGGTATAAAGAATCCCCCCTTCGTGACCCCTGGCTCTTGTTAGCTGATGGATGAGATCTTTTCTTAAGCTGACTCCCTTGTCTATTATGTTTTCAGAATTCAAGGTTTTTCTTCAGATTCTTGGATGACCGCCAAGTAGTCGGCTTTGTGAGTGGGTGAATCGTTCCTCTCTCTTCTCCTTGAACAGGAAGTCACTGTTTTTTAGGGTGAAGGAAGGGGAGGTGCCTTTCACCTTCCTTTGTTGCTGTTTCCAGGCGGTCGGTGGAAGTTTATCCTTTGGCCCCTTTATGGGAATTGCTTCTCAGGGACCACACCTTAGGCCAGTCATGGCGAACCTTTTGAGCTCGGTGTGTCAGCATTTTGAAAAACCCTAACTTAACTCTGGTGCCGTGTCACATATAGAAATTTTTTGATATTTGCAACCATAGTAAAACAAAGACTTATATTTTTGATATTTATTTTATATATTTAAATGCCATTTAACAAAGAAAAATCAACCAAAAAAAATGAGTTCGCGTGTCACCTCTGACACACCTGTCATAGGTTCACCATCACTGCCTTAGGCACAAGCCCGAACATAAGCAAAGCATTGCCTTGTTGGTGGGGCTGCATTTTCCTGCTGGACTGTGTCACTCAGAATTTATTGTGTAGCTTCTTGACCAGGCTGCTTTTGCAACAGATTACAGTATGGCCGCTGAGGGGGTGGTCCAGTGGTCATCTCTGCAGGGAGAGGCTGTGGGGAGCTTGGGAGCTGCCGTGGTGCAGGCAGGGAGAAGCCAGGAAGAGGTGGCTGCCGCCTATCTTTGCAGCTGCTCCCAGCACAGGATTCAGAGCTACCCAAGTATGCAGAGCAGCCAGTGCACACACAGGACAACTTGGGGCTCTTTACAGTAGCTAAGCTGTGTGGTCTCCCTGAGGAGGGAGAGCTACACCTGAACGTGAGGAAGGACAAAGGCCCTATTCCTGCCCTTGTTTGTAAACTTGTATTACGAACACCCCATTTTTCTGTGTGTAAGTCATTAGTCATGTGGAGCCTGTTTCCCCTGTGTTAGTTCTGACAGAACAGTTTTGTCCCTGAGTGACCATTGGTGGTGGGATGTCTGCTGAGCATTCACGAAACTGAGGCACAACACGGTTCTTCTTGGTCAGGAGGACCCAGCACAGGTGTCCAGGAGAAATACACAGGGATTCGTTCCCAGAGGGTAGCTTCAACTCTGCGTGGAGACTGTGTTTCTCTGCAGAGTTCCCAGCCTGTTAGTTGACTTCCATGGACTGTAAGCACAAGCCACCAGGACAATAGCTGAGCTACAGGAGTCAGGGTTCAGAATGAGCCCTGGCTCTTTTAAAACTCTGGGTTGGCTGTGTCCAGAGGAGGCATTTTTACCCGTGGTCTCAGTTACTTTTTGGGCCGCATCCCACCGCGTAACCTGAATCTAAACTCAGACAAGGCACTGTTTGTCTTGGACAACACAGTGCCCAGTCACCTGGGCTTCATTACCTGCAGAACTGAACTAATCAACACAGCACCCCAGGCTCCTGTACGCTCGGAGGTGATGGGCCAGGTACTGGAATGTGGCCTGGAGAGCCTCCTTGGAGTCCTCGGCAGATGGGCCGCACCGCGGTGTCAGCGAGGCTCCCGGGTAAGCCAGGGACAGCAAGGTGACTGAGTGGCAAGAATCCCTCACGGCTATGCCAGCCCCGCCCTCGGGTGTTCTTGTTGCTTCTTGACCACGAGTCCACTCTATAGGACAGGAAAATAAAGACTAAAGGAGAGGGGTGAACCTAACACTTAGCAATCACCCCCATGGGCCAGGTACCGTACAAGTGTTAGCTCACTAAATCCTTACCAGGTGCACAAGAGGGATTTGCCACCTAAGTGAGGGTCAAAACCAGGAGTAGAAGCAGGACTTCCCAGTGCTGAAACCCAGGATGCTCCTGTACTGTGAGATCTTCTTTTGATTCCACAGGAGTCTGTGAGCTGCGCTGTAGGAGGCCAGGGAGGGGTTGGTGAGGCTTCCCGGAAGCGATGGCAGTGGAATCATATCCTGAGCAGTGTCCAGCCTGAGCCGGGCAGCCTGGTACTGGAGAGGGGTTGCCTGGGCTTCTGAAGCACCTGGAATTACCTATCTGCTCATGCGCCATGATTCAGTGTACTTCACCTGTGTCTGCCTCCGTGTCCTTGTCTTTAAAGAGTCCATACCACAGTATTTTAGTGGGAGAAAGTTTAGGAAGATGCCAGCAGGGTGCCTCGTCCATACGTGGTCAGTCCTGCCTCTCTGTGCTCTGCGAAGGCACAGACTCTTGGGATGGTCTGGTATGGCCACAAAATCTGGAGGTTGGTACGCCTGGCAGATAGTGAGCACTGGGTTAGGGGTGGGGAGTGGCTAAGTGGTGGCAGGTAAGTCTAGGAAGGTGTTTTGGTGTCAGGTCATAAAAGACCTTGAAATTGTACTCGGTTAGTTTAGAGTTTTGGATTTGGTTTGTGGAGAAACAACATGATGAGATTTTCTTTAGGGGAACAGGATGGCAGCAATATGAGGGTTGAAAAGTCACCCTAAACATGTTGTTTAGTGTCATCCCATGTACTGAAGGGTTGCTGATTTGATTCCCAGTCCAGGGCCTGCTGAGTGATGTTTCCCTCTTGCATCACTGTTTCTCTCTCTCCCTCTCCACCTCTCCCTCTCCCTTCCCTTCTCTCTTTGAAAATCAATAAAATATCTTAAATTTTTTAAAAAAGGAAGTTTAGAGGCAGAAAAAGCAATCGTTTTCAAGTGGCATGGTGGCTATCACAACCCATCAGTACCTCAAACCATTAACAATGGGAACGCCTTGAATTGCTAAAGAGATTTTGCTTCCAGAATATGTTTGTACTTACCTTCCGTCTTCATCTTTAAGCCATCCTTTGAGATTGAGGGGACACAGGTACTTTCTGAATTATGTACTACTGTGAGTTTGTCTGCCATTCAAGGCTGATTGTGGGCTCAGCATTTTAATCTGAGTCTCTGCATCCCCTACCCAGACTTCCCAGGATCTCCTCTCACCAACACATCCTTTTTGAGGTTGTACCTGGTTCTCTCCAAGGCTCTATGGTGGTCATGCCAGGGTTGATAATACATTATCAGTGTTGATAATGACAGTGATCATAGTCACAAGTAACACTTATAGAGCATTTACTTACTATATGCCGGAATTTGCTGCTATTTTTGCCTTACTTTGTATAATTATTATCTCTTCTTTACAATGGAGAAAATAGAGATGTAATGTGCTTACTTAACCAAGGGCACATACGGAGGGTAGAATCAGGTGAGGTCACACCCTCCCTGGGTCTGGGGGCCCATCGGCCAGGTGATAAGTTGTCTGTCACTCCTCACCATCCTCCCTGAAGCCAGAGGGCAGGTGGGGGTTGTCAGAACATGGGGAGCCTGACCTGCTTCAACCTGAGAAGCTGGGTTATCTGTTTCATAGATTGGCTTTTCTCAGAACACTTTATTTAGAGAACATGTCCTCCCAATAGCGTTTAAAAATAAGGTTTTTTGAGAAAGTGATTAAAAAGTAGGTAGATTGATAGAAAAAGAACAGGCTGCCTGGATGGGATAGATGCATGGTCAAGCAAGTATTGCAAAATGCAAATAGTAGCCTATCAGCATTGGGTGTTCGCTGTAAAATTCTTTCCACTTCTCTGTGTTTGAAAACTTCCATAATAAAATGTCAAGGAAGAAACTGAGTAGATAATGTCTAAAGGTGCTTCCAGATCTTTTAAAATGCCATTTCTTACGCTTCTATGTGCTTTGTTGTGTCATTGTACAACTTTGGGGTATGTGGCCCACATCTTAGTCATTGTTGGATCCTAGCATTTAAAAAAACACAAAGCTCTGCTGAGGAAAACAAAGGAATCAAGAGTCATTTTCTTCTCCACCTACCTGCTCCCAAACCTGGAATTCACAAGTGGGTTGGTTACAGACACTCCCGCTGGGAAGCTGTAGGCCTGAGGCTTCCTGAGTGCCCCAGCCCCAATAAAGGCGTGGGGTTCGCATTCACTCTGGTTGGCAGAGCCTTAGAGGAAGGGGTAAACACTCACCCGGTGAGATCTGGAAACCTGTGGAAACCCTTCAGTCCTCGGGGGCCTGGGATGCTGTGCTGGCCATAGCACTGTGTCACATGCAGTCTTCCCACTGAACACTCGCACCTCAGCTGAGCGGGAGGGCGTGCCCCTTGCCAGGGCATTAGAGCAGTGGCGTCATGCACCACGAATAGACTTGATTCATCCTGTTATTAGAACAACCTTGCCAGCTCTTCCCAGGGACTTCATCGAGGAGTTTGCCAAACAAGGATAAAGCAGCCTCTGGTGGCTATTAAGCTCGGCAGTGTCGTTCATTGACAAGACCTGCGCTTGTCAATCTTGAGGCCATGGAAGTGGATCTCTTGTCTTTTCCTCTCTCCCCAAGCCTTCATCCACTGCTCTTCATAGATCAGCAGGCCCCATCCACATCAAGCACATCCCCCTCCTGTGTTCTTGTGTGCTCACCGAGTAACTCACCTTATTGAGCTGGTGTGAAAACAGCCCCTGGAAACACACAGGCAAGACAGCACAGAGAGGGAGCAGGAGCAGGAGGCCTGGCAGAGGGAGGGAGGAAGGGAGGAGTTTGCTCTGCTTAATTGGTTCTTCCACCTAATGGTAGTTTGTCAATTAAGGAGATACTTAGAGAAAGTGAAATTAATCCATATGGGTCAAAAGCAGCTATTAATTTTTAATCAAAACAAAATGTTGAACAGATTTGTAGCTCTGTTCAGTACAAATACACACGCCACCAGCTTCTTTCTGAAGGATTTGGGAGCACACACAGGAAGGGGCAGCTGATAGTTTAGAAAAGATGGGCCTCCTCATATGTCCCCTGCCACCCCTAAGTGAGTGGGCTGCGCAAAGCCACCTCCCTCTGTTTCTTCTGCATCTCTTGCATTCCCTGACACACAGATACACATGGATGCTACTCCCAATTGCGTACGGCGCTTTGTGGGTATTTCAGATAGTTTAGGCATAACATCTGTCCTCCAAGAGCATCCAGTCTGCTGAGGAAACAGGAGGCATTTCAGAGTCCCTTCCAGAATTACTCAAAATGACATGTGATCCAAGTGCTACCATGTGTGCTAAACTGTATGAAGAAGTGGCATTTGCTGAGCACTCGCTGTATGCATCACATCTCTAAGCACATCCCAGGGACCAACTCCATTATCCTCTACAATGACACAGTGAAGTAGGCTTCACTTTTACTAACCCCATTTGAAAAGGAGGTCCCTGAGGCCCAGAAAGTTTAGGTAACTGGCCAGCATCCCTCAGCTAATAGATAGTCTGCTAGAGACCTGCATTACTCAGTACAATAAGAGCCACGCGGTCCCGAGAGAGCAGGCTAGGACAGTGATGAAGGCTCCTGGTGGGTATCAGAGGGTGAGTTGATTGTGGAAGGTGCCATGGAAAGGCAGGAGGGACAGTAATGAGCACAGTTTGGGGGAAAGGAGTGAACTCTGGTACCTGGGAGGTAAGGTTGACCAGGTTCGATAGGTCTGGGTTCATTCACTTTCAGGATCTTGAATGCCAACATCAGGACTTTCTATCTAGGTCATTCTGAAATGTCTGCACTGTCTATAGGTTGTTCCCAGTGTGGGGAGGGTCTCATCTCCCCATTGCAGCACTTGGGCGTCAGGCTTTCTGTGTTATCCCACTTACCTCCTTTGTCTCCGCCTGGCATCTTTCATCTCATTTATGGCCTTCTTAGCTCCTCTGTTCCCCTTTTATAAAAAGAGATAGAAAAGAAAAAAAATCAAGAAGGTGCTCCACCTTCCTGCTCTGGCTCTTAGAGATTGAACTGAGTGAAGCTTCTTCAACCACCTTCTTGTCTCCAGCCCATTTGCCCTTGGATTTGAGAAGAAAGAACAGAGGACTTGCCCTCAGGGCACATTCTTCCGCCTCCACCTGCTAACAAGAAAGGCCTAGGACTCTTGTGTTTCTTGATGTCTAGAAATGATGCTATTGGGGGGGCGGGGGGTTGGAAGGACTCTCTCCCAAGGGCACCTCTTCAGACTGCTGACACCTACCAGAAACCTGTCCCAGGGGGACAAAACCTCTTATTTCCTGGGGAGAGAGCAGGCTGCCAGAGCAGATAACATGGGACCAGGCGCCAGGGCCTACAAAATCCCCTCACACTGGCCAGAAGCTGGGGGCATGTTGAAGAGGTACAATCCTTGGGTGTTTTCTTCTTTGCTCCCTAGGTGCTTTATAACCTGGCCTCTTTAAGGCATTGGGCTGACGATAATTGGTGGCAATTTGCTGGTAAATGCCAGTGGATTGTGTCATGATATGGGGGGTAGAGGGCCATATGAGGAGATCATTCAGTCCTCATACTCTGGAGCAGTCTTGTAGGTGCTATAGGAAACCAAGGATGTAATTGGGATCACCAGAGACTGGGCCCAGAAGTCCAGACCTGAGGAGGGGCCTGAGTGCAGATGCTGTCCTTCCTGTGGGAGGCAGGCCGCTGCTGCCTGCACATCCTGGTTCGACCTAGAGGGAGTGGAGGAGATGGGCTGAGGGGGGCAGAGACTGTGGAGTCTGGAGCAGAGATCAGATCAGGGCAGCACAACGGAGACCTAACATCTGGAAGAGGAGGTAGAAAGGAGGTTGATGGTACAGGCGGTGTTTTCCTCACGCCCTCCAGCCCGAAAGAGAGTGGAGAGCATGATGTAGCTTACTCGGTGGTTGGTGGTAAAAACCAGAATTTGGTTCTTCATTGGCACGAGTGTTAGACTCTGTGCGAGCTATGGGACCCATCTTGCACGTCTAGGAGAGCGAGGTTGCTCAGAGGGACACTCACCCAAACAAGAGCCCCTCATGCTGAGCAAGAGGAGGCTCTGCTGATGAGCTATGGCACCTGCTGCCATGGAAGAGATCATGTCGTGGGAGAAAGACATTTTTAGTGCCTGGTGATTGATATTAGATAATATTAATTATGTAGTAATTATAACCTTGCCCATCAATCTATAAATGCTCAGGACATTATAATAGTGAAATTCATATCTCCAACTAGCTTAGTTAATTGCATCTATCATTAGTGCATTCATTTATTCTTTCCCTTGTTATATATTGATCAAAACCTACTGTGCGCTAAGTCATAAAGCAATAAACAAAATGGACATGTTCCCTGCCCTTAACATTTAGTGTAAAATACAGCCTTTAAAATCTCTACTTTTCTGCATTAAGATTTTCTCTGTGGAGAAATACATGATTAATTTTATATATATATATATATATATATATCTGTCTATTATAGTAAGACTTGAAATATCTAGTAAATAAAATGTATTGATTTTAAAAAATAGTGTAAGACAAAGACACCAAGTACCAAATGAACGTGTGTGTGTGTGTGTGTGTGTGTGTGTGTGTGTATACAGTTACAATCTTGAAAAGACCAATTGAAAGTCACTGTAGTATTCAGAGCAGGGACAGATATGATCTGATTTGTCCTTTAAAAGTCTGGCTCTGGATGCTGTGTGGAGTATGAACTGTGGGAGGCCAGAGCGAAGGCCAGCAGTTTGAAGACTTACAAATGTCCAGGTGAGAGAAGGTGACTCGGAGTAGACAACTGTGGGGGTTGAGGTAACAAAAGGGGTCATGTTCATTTTGGCGATCAGATAAGCAAGATTTGACAGCTGATGGGAGATGATGTGAAACAGCTATCTCCTTCCTAAGTTGGTTGTGGGAACTAAATGAGATACTATTGGCTTCATTTTTCAGACAAGGAAATAGAGCCTCTGAAGTGAGAGGGGAGAGCCTCTGGTCTCTCGCACACCATGCACCAGGCATGAGAGCAGGGTTCGCAGAGCTGCACCTACCAGGAATCCAGGAAGTGTGAGCATCAAGGCACTCACTTGCCGGGACCTTCTCAGAAGCCCTATGCCTAATCATATAGACATAACTTTGTGTGTTTTTTCTTAGAAAGCGCTCCCCATACGTGTGTAAGGTCCAGTCTTCACAACACCTGTGTCTTCCTCTGGCTGAGTGCACGTGACTCTGTTGAACAGGCCTGAGCCTTGATGGGGTGGAGACGAGATGGAAGTCTGACCTGTTAGGCGAAGTAGGTGGAGTCACTGGGAGAGAAGCAAGCGGGGCGCCCTGTTGGAGGTGCACACCCAGCATGGATGGTACACTTCCTTTGCGGCAGGCACTGGATGGATTTTTTTTCTTGCTATTATCTGATTTAATCCTGACAGAACGTCATGAGGTGAGCACTTTCATTATCTCCATTTTATACGTGAGGAAACTGAGCCTTAGTGAGATTAAATGAAGAATCTAAGTGGGTGAACTGGACTGGCATCTTGACAGGCCTGATTTAGAGGCCTGAGGCTATCCTTAGTCTCTACTGCTGCAGGAATTCCTGTCCAAAGCCAGAACCTCTGATAGATACTCCCCCCCCCCCAGTTTTATGGAGAATTGACATACATCACTGTATAAACTTAAGGCATACAGCATGATGGTTTGATTAACATATATTGTGAATGATGACCCCAGTAGGTTCAGCTAACATCTGATAGATTCTTAACTTACCTTACATAACTTCAGTCTCCTAGATACAGTGGTCGGCAAACTCCTTAGTCAACAGAGCCAAATATCAACAGTACAACGATTGAAATTTCTTTTGAGAGACAAATTTTTTAAACTTAAACTATATAGGTAAGTACATTGTTATTAACTTAATTAGGGTACTCCTAAGGCTTAGGAAGAGCCACACTCAAGGGGCCAAAGAGCCGCATGTGGCTCGCGAGCCACAGTTTGCCGACCACAGTCCTAGAAGGACAAGAAGCATGGACTAATTCTGCCCTGCCCTGCCCTGCCCCCAAAATTGCTTAGTGAAGTAACAGCAAGAAAAACTAATCTTCCTTCAGATGAGGGATTGAGACCACGTGTCACATGTGCCATAGATGATGACAAGATTCTGAAGGGTCTCAGATGTTTTCGGAGGGAGGGGAAGCCACTAGAAGGCTCTCACCATATAAGAAATGTGATCTGATTTCGGTTTTTAACGACTCATTCTGGAGGCCTGGTTGGCTGGCTCACTTGTTTGGAGTGTCATCTCATACACCAAAAAGTTGCACATGTTGTCCCCGGTCAGGCACATACCTAGGTTGCGGGTCCAATCCCTGCTCAGGACATATGGGAGGCAACCAATCCATGTTTCTCCGTGACATCAGTGTTTCTCTTTCTCCATCTCTAAATATCAATGAACATATCCTTGGGTGATGATTGAAAAAAAAAAAAACACAACTCACTCTGGAGAACACCATAGGGTAGAGTAACCGTCTGGCTCTTCAGGCACAGTGTGAGATACAGATGGCTTAGCACAGTAGATGCAAAATGGCTTAGAAGTTTTAGTGAAGATGTATCATAATATTGGCAAGAAGGTTATTTGAGGGAAAGCTAACAGTATTAAATGCTGTATTGTATTTAGAATGACCAGTGGGGAATAGTTTTCATCCCCATGCCCCCCACCCTTCCTCAGTCTCTGAAGTCTGTTAGGATAAGGACCAGGTGGTCAGCAGAGCTCCCTGGGACCTCAGTCTCTTATTCAGCTGGTCTCACCTCACAGGCTCTGCACTAACTCACTTGGCAGAGAGGAGCTTCAGGGAACAGCTGCAGTACTTGGCCCTCCAGACTCTGCTGTCAAGACTCAAAGCCCAGGAGGCATGATAGAAGGAGGTGGGGATTCAATGGAAAGAAAGCTTCAGGGTCAAGGTGATCACTGGCTTCAGGGGTCTAAAGGTCTGTTTCATGGAGGAGATTAAATTTGGCCCCGGAGTTGGTACTGCAGCAGATTTCTGTTCCACGTAGAAAATACATTTCTTATAGTCAGCACTGTTTAAACATGAACAGGGCCACACAGGACTGGAGGTGTGCAAACGGAGACTGGACAAGCTTCAGGCATGCTTCTGTGGGGATTTACTCAGTGAACAGACACAAAGCTGCATCTGAAATGGGAATGAGGGTAGAAATGAGAGAATCATGCGGATCAAAGGGCAGCAAAAGAGGAGCCTGTGGGCTGTGGGTAAGGTCTTTAGCTCCAACCCCAAAGGGAGTAGCCACATTGGGTTGATACTCCTCCCCATTCCCCCAATTCTCTTGCTCTCCAGCCAAACCAGGAACAGTTGGCATTGTCTAGTAGTATGTGTCAGAAATGCAGGCCGTGGGGAGCTGACCCCCAGCAGTGTGTTCTCAGCCTGTGAATTTCCTGGATGTCTTCACTGGGAGTCATTCTTGGGGAAGGGCAGGCTGGAAATAATATAAGGAGATCAAGAAGCAAGTCAAGCAAGTGACACCTTTAAACAGGCGCAGCAAGGCGGGCTCTCCCCCCGGGACAGTTAGAGGTATGCGAGCTGTAATTAACCCAGCAGCCCACTGGATGTGTCTATTGCGCTGCACAAAGGCTGTTGAAAGAAGGATTCTTGAAGAAAGAGGTTCCCATTCAAATGGTATTTGAGGAAGTCCCTTGTTGGATATACTGTTTCGAGAGTCTATGGCTGTAATCAACAAAACGTGGCCATTCTTTCATGCAGGTTTTCCTTATGACTTTCCTAGTACTGTTCTTGAAAAAGAAAAAAAGGCACCAAGCATTGGCTGGGGGTAGGCTGGGGAGATAGTGAGGGAGTCTAGGGCTGGAATTAAAATTAAGGAATTTGGTTTCCTTCCTAGAGGATCTTGAAAACATTAAAGGAGCAGGTATGTTATTCATACATTCAGACTCTGAGACATGTAAGAGAAGTGTCAGTGTTGTGTCCAAATACCCTAAAACTACTGTGTTAGTGCAACTTCGATTCTAATTAGTATTTCAGGGAATGTGCTTATATTTAGAGGAAACAGAGTAGGCAGGGATGCAATATTAAATACGGTCACAAAAGGTGTCACTTAAGCAAAGATCTGAAGGAAATGAGACATGGTTGTATGGAGTGGGAGGCAAATTGTGCAGGAAATGCAAGGCCCTGAGGTAGGAGCATATGTAGTGTGTTTGAAGAATAGCAAGCTGGCCAGTGAGGTTACAGTAGAGCGAAGCAGGGCAAGAGCAGTGTGGGATGAGAGCGGAGGCTCTCAGCTCAGTTAAGGCTGCCCTGAAAGAAGTGCCTATTCATCCGGGCCAGGAGAATGGGGGGTGTGCGTGTGAACCTGGAGAGCGGGGTGTGTGCATGTGAACCTGGAGAGCGGGGTGTGTGCGTGTGACTCATTGCTGGGCATCTGTCTCTGGGCAGGTGTACCACAACATTGTTTAAAATCATCACCAGCCAGTAAAAGTGTACCAGCCAGCTAGTGGGGACAAGAATGCTAGCACTGCAGTGCAGGAAGCTTTGTTTAAAAGGGTCAAGGAAACTCATCATCCATAATCAGGATTTCAACACACTGGTCTGCATTTTTAGGGCAATATATCTGTAAGTAGAAACAGGCATATCTGGAGAAAAACATCAGTTTCTGAGGTCTGGCCAGCTCCTGTTCTTGCCCCTCTGTCATCTCTGATTGGATTAGACGTCACAGAAAGTGCCTCAGATGCTTGTTTCATGTTAAGGTTAACCCCTCCCATTGAAGAGCATCCTTGTGGAGCTCAGTGGAGAGAAATTAAATTTCTCTCAGCAGAGCTATGGCACTGACTCAGGTACCAAGGGGGCAACATCAGTAAACTTCATTGGCTACAAGACGCATGTCCTTCCCGGGACTCTGTCGCTCAGTTGGCTCTTTCCAACCCCAGTCTGATCCTTTCTTTTACTGTAATGCAGTTAGACAACCTAGTTATTCAGGCAGAGACTTCTCTGGTTTTCATTATCCCCGAATAACATTTGATGCTGAAATAGGACAGACGGGAAGGAGGGGGAGAGGGCCCAAGCATTTTTCACAGCTTGTGTGAAATGCTTAATATTTGAAAGTCTTTAAAATATACTGTACACATACATTCCAATTTTATAAGACTAACATAACATGTTCAAAAGTTTTATGAATTTCAGCATGTAACCGGAGTCGACCTTAGCCTGTTTTAAATAAGCCATAATGGCCTGGCAACAAACCTGCAGCGTTAGCAAATCCCTCCTCTGTTTATGAGCAGCCATTCCTCACCAGGTCACTACAAAATGCAGTTTTATCAGTTTCTGTGAACTCGGAGTCCGTCTGTGTGCTGCTTTCAGCATGATTCTGGCTTCAAGAGCACAAAACCAAGGGCATCATGATGAGGTGAGACTTTGTTTTGATTTTAACGAAATGGCATGAATCGGAGTTGCTTAAGAATACGTCCAGGCCTCTCATATCCTGTGGGGGAGGCTGGGCCCTATTAATGCCTTCCATAAGCGCAGGGCCACACAGGCTCAGCAGGCTCCCAGCTTCTCGCTGGAGCATGGAGGCGCTCAGAGAACAGAGGATGTACTTTGACTTCCTCAAAATGGAAGCCCCTCCAGTGATGCTTTTTTCAATATGTGTTTATTGATTTTTAGGGAAAGGGGAAGGGAGAGGGAGACAGAAACATTAATGATGAAAGAGAATCATTGATCAACTGCCTCCTGGGGATTGAACCCCCAACCTGAGCATGTGCCCTGACCAAGAATCAAACCAGGACCTCTTGGTTCATAGGTCCACCCTCAACCACTGAGCCACACCAGGTAGGCTGTTGTCATTTTGTTGACAGCATAAGGGAAAAGAGGTCAGTGCCCTTACCTAAATAGTCAGATACTGCACGCTTAAAAATTCGTGCGGCACCGGGGGTGAAAATCGCGGTTATCAAGTAATCTTTTTGTCTTAGAACACTGCCCCCAAAAGCATCCTACTTAACATTTAGAGCCCACTCCACATCCGTGGAAGCCTGGCCTTTTGTAGGTCTTTATTGTACCAGCCTTCTGACCTTTTGAGATAAAGAATATGTAAGTATAATCACCATGGAGGCATATAAGACCCCCTGTGTGTACCTCGTTCATCCATCCTGTTTAGGGGCGACACAGTTCAGGCTGGGCAGTCAAGGTTAAGCCCTTGTTCACGATCATGGTTTTATAGCCTCTGGTTATATTCCCACTCAGTGAGTGACGTCCCCAGAGACGTCAGGACTCAGGCAGGAAAACTCGCTTAATTAGGACCCACTGTGGGGAACCAGGAAACAGATCTTAAAATGCTTTATGGCGGAAGCTGTTGATCAGGAAGCGGGATGTTTTCTTTCCCTCGGTTTAGCTCAGTCTCCAGCTCCTTTGGGGAGATCTGGGGCCTGTCTCCCTCTCCCCTGGAATGGAGCCTGGTTCCCCGGGCAGGCAGTGACATTTATACCTGCTTTTTAATTTGTTTGTTGTTCTCTTTTTGAAGATGTGAGTGGCAGACCTTAAGCCCCTGGAATCTGCCTGGAGGCCTGGTGTATGGAATGTTTGCTGGTCTGATGTGTGGAGGACGCCTGCCGGCACTCTGCCCCTTGGCTAGATAGCAAATTATTAGAGTTTGTCTTTTAGGCAGACAAACCTTACCTGTCCCTCCTGTGCAAACTTTGCAGTTGGGGAGAAGGTTTATAAATGTTGTGAGTGAAACTGGAGCCAGCCCTTGCTGTCCTTCATGCTCAGCTCAAGTCCTTCCTATCCGTGAAGTCCCCCCGCCAGATGTGATCTTCCCCCTCCATGAAACCGTAGCGCTTTCTGCACTCCTGTTATCCCTCATAATGTTGACTGCTTTTATTTCCGGTTAGTGCTTTTCACCCTGGTGTTATGAGCTCCATTTAAGGATGTAAATGGCTGGGACCACATCTTCTCCTTGGTTATTTCTCCCACAGCACTCAGTCATTAATAAACTTGGTTAATTTTCCCCGCAGTGCCTCACTTATAGTGGTGTTCAATTATAACTTCTTAACTAAGTTCTTTGAAAAGAAATATGCTATTACTCAATAAATGGCTGTGCTGAATGCTTCAAGGAACACAGGAAGCATAAATGAGACACCCTACCCTGAAGGAATTTATAGTCTAATTGGGGATAAGAGGTATTAGACAAAACTGCATGAAAAGTCAATAATACCGTTTTAAACAGGATCTATGCCAATGATCAGGATCATGAGAATTTGCATTATCTTTTCCCATTCCCATAACGACTCTGAAGTAGATGGCACCCAGCACTCTCTGTTCCCTTGTCCATAGAGTAAGGACAAGTGACTGGCCCAAAGCCATAGGTAGGGGGCGCTTTGACAGTTCTGTGTGCCCAGTGGGAGGTCCCACCGTGTTCCAGGGGCTCAGAGCCTCTCCTCTTCCTCTCCGTCTCATTGCTCAGATGGCCACTTACTGCCAACCCTACAGATATATCAGGGGAGGTTAACTGTATTGCTCACCACCGTTAAACAAAATAAGAGACAAAGGCTTTGAACAGAGATGACACTTTGGTGTTTGAATCCGAAAGGAATTGTGCAAAGACAGTTAGTCCCCCCACCCCATGCGTAAGTAAACTAGAGGTATCATGTGCTAGCAGTTCGTTATAATGGCATAAAAGTACATGTAAGTTCTTTTTAGGCATGTGTCAAATGGACTGTCCTCAGAGGTTTTAAAGAAGAGAGGACAATCCCATCTGGTTTATATGTCCACCCTCACAAGGCCAGAGGCTGGAGCACTGGAGATGCTCAGACTACGTACGGTACATCCACTTGTATCACCATTGATACTGGAGTTGTCTCTGGAGTTGCAGACCTGGTACAGTTCCGACTCTGCCACTTACCAGGTTTTGTAGATTTCAGCAAGTTAGTTAACTTCTCAGAGCCAATTTCCTGATTTGTAAAATGCCTATCTCAAAAAGTTTAATGATTGAATATGGTGAGTGTAGGCCACAGTGCCTAATTGTTCTCGATAAACTGTGGTGGTTGGGAGTATGTTGTTATATCCCTTTCTGAGCCATACAACTTGAATTTACACTGGGAGCTGGAGAGCCCGAATTCTTCCCCAAAGGGGGACAATTTAAATGAATCAAAATAGCCTCTTCCTGCGTTCAGGTAAAATGCCAGGGCTTTTCTGGGATTCCTGTAAGTCCTCTAGGATATGCTGTGTGGATAAAAACCTAGCTTTTTTGACCTGTGGAAAGAAATTGCTGTCTAAGAATACAATTTATGTTGACCCCGAACACCCTTCGACAGTTGTAAGCTGGCTCTGGCCCTTTTAAGAACAGTGGTGTCCTCTCTCTAGAAAATACTCCTTTCAAATGAATCAGTAGTTACTCTTCTTTCCCAGCCATATTTTTCAGTTAGTTACCAACAGCTGGATCAGTGAGGGATGGTGACATAGCCAACATTAATCCAATATAGACAAGCTCCGAGATCATCTGTTTTCTCATTTGAAGAAAGACAAGCATGCTAAGTCTCCCTACCCATTCCCAGCCAGGGACAAGAAATGACAGGTCGTGGAAAGAGATGAACACACAGCTAGTCCAAGTCCCTTTTCAACCCTCCTCAATTACTGTGAGGAAACTCTGAGTGTCTTCTTCAAGGTTAAGTTCCCTGGAGGCTGATGGGCCTTGGCCTGAGGCTGTGCACTCGGCACCGAGGGCATCCTCAGACGCGCCCTCTGCTCAGGGGATCACTGCCCTCCCATTACTCCACTGGCACGTACCTGATTTGGTTGACATTTCCATAATTAATTTATAACAGCAATAACCCTGAGATGAGCCTATTTATAGGTTTGTGCAAGCTGGGTAAGAATATTAAATCTTGGGTCATTAACATACTTAAAGTACTTGGGAGAGTTTTCTGATTGTCAAATGATCTGATCAAAAGGCCTCCAACCTTAGTGTGTACCTCCTTTACCAAGCTCAGAAACAACAAAACAGCAAAAAATAAGCGTACACCCTTCTCACCCAGCAAAGTTGCTAGGTTACCATGGGGGGAAAGGTTGTGGTTCACCATCCTGCTTTTCTACCTCCTTCAAGCTTGACCTAGGTCAGCGGTGGTGATCTGAGTGCCCAGCAGTTGCTGGCCTACACAGGGAGGATCCCTAAGACATGGCCCTGACCCTGATAAAGTAGCAAGTGTGGTACCAAAAGTCCAACAGGGAGAATTGCTGTGACCCCCACAGCAGCAGAGATGAGAGTGTGAGAAAGGCAACCTTTATGTGAACGGATATTATGACTTGGATTGCTCTGTGGGCCCAACCTTATTTTCTTTTTTCCTTTTTATGTTCTGTTGTTCTGGTGGTTAGCCTTTTTGAAAAATAACATGTGTTGCTTTTCTATTGTAAAAGTAAGATGTTTTCATAAACATAAAGATAAGTACAAAGAAGACAATAAAGACCACTCATAATTCCACCACTCAAAAATAACCCATGCTAAATTTCTTTGTCTCCTAATATATCTGCATTCTGACAACACCCTAGCAGAGGGCTCTCTGGACAGGGAGGCCTCCCATGCAGGTGCTGTCTTTGACAGCTGCGTTTCCTGTCGGGGACAGCATCTTGTGCTCCAGGAATGAGAAGGCCCCATCCATAATGAATGACTGGTGACTGCCCGCCTCACCTTCAGGAGCCTTCCCAGAAAATCTCCACCCAGAGGTGGCTCATCTCTCTTCTCGTTTTAAATTTATTCAACCCACCCAATGCTGCTTACCCTTTCCCTGCCTGGATTTGCAGCTATGATGCCACCACCATGTTCTCTACTCCTTTCTTCCTCTTTATGACCATAACTTCTCCGAAGGCTCTCATGAGTCCCCCAGCACAGAGAGGACTACCCCCCATTATTGGTGGTTCTTACTTGTTTTTACTTGCTCTAGTTTTATTTAAAAAATATCAAACTTGTTACAAAATTCTTAATATCAAATTAAAGTCAATATGGATAAGATCATCATAAATGATTATATAAGTATATATAGGTAATTATGAATTTTAGTCTTTGTAATGAATTTAAAAATTGAGCTTTTTGAAAGCAGAGATTAGATGTTTTGTCACCAGATCCTTAACACAGTGCTTGGCATATTATAAATACTTGATTAATATTTATTGAATGAAAATGAAGAGAAAATGTAATTATCCCGGCTACTTTTTTATCTCAGTAGATAAGTGCTGACAAAAAGGAGGTCATATAAAACTGAAGAAGAAAATAGTATCTTAGAACAGTTTTTATGGTATTTCAGTGCATTTTTTTGTGCTAAGGCGTCACTATGAACTGAAGTGAGGACCCTTTTTAATGGTTTTAAAAAATCTTGACGATGCCCTTTTCACTTCTTTCTTAAATGAAATTAATATAAAGCCATAAAAATCCCCTTGGCGGGTTTTATGAGTTACTGCCCTGTAAGGTTGGGGAAAGGCCATTTCCAGCCATTTGTTTTATGGAGCTTGGTCCTGAAGCCCAACACGGCCCTGACCCTTCAGGGGCATACTCGCAGGCGCGAGGCTGTCCCCCAGGACAGTAAGCCTGCCACTTCCCCGTTCAGTCCCATGTCCCACTCCACTTCTCCAAAGTCAACAGTGTCAACCACAAAGCCCTGTCCTCCATGAGTCGCAGATGCCGTGGAGGGAAGGGGAGCAGACATTAATAATGATTCATTGAATAGGTCTTTCCCCATAATGCAGATTGATTTTCAGTTCACCCGAATAAATCATTTTTGCCATATGACTCTTTGGTCATTTAGTGCTTGAAAAAAATGATGCCAGAGACGAGACACCTGGTCTAGGGCATTGGTTTTCAGATTCTTTCTGCTTCTTGAACTCTCCTCTCATCCATATTAGACGTGATCTAGAAACAGGGGTGGGGCTGAGTGCCTGGTGCTTGCCTCACCACATCACCCTAAATCAGCCTTGTGCAGCTCACTGTGAAAAACCCGGGGTCTAGCCATGGCCGGTTGGTCAATGGTTAGAGCATCGGCCTGCATACTGAAGGGTTGTGCGTTTGATTCTGATCAAGGGCACATACCTCGGTTGTAGGCTCGGTCCCCAGCCCCAGTTGGGGTGCGTGCAGGAGGCAGCCAATTGATGTGTCTCTCTCACAATGATGTTTCTCTGTTTCTCCCCATCTCTTCCACTCTCTCTAAAAATCAATGGAAAAAAATAATATCCTCAGGTGAGGATTAACCCCCACCCCTAAGAAAACGAAAAACCCGGGCTCTAGAGAAAACCAGAAAATAGGTTGGCCCAGGACAGAAGTAGACAAGCACCAACTTCACTCCAACAGAAAGGTGAATTGCATTGTCTGAGGCTGGGTATGGTGTTGGCTTTGGAAAGGCTATCGGGGTGTCCCCAGGCAACAGGCCAGATGGTCTTAAAAGATCTCTTACTCACTACAGTTACCTTTAGCCTCCATTGCCCTGTTGGATTGGCTCTCTCTAAGGTGAGTTCAAGAAAAGAATAAGTAGCACAGGTATGTTCAGCACATGCATGTGTGTTCTGTGTGCATGCACATAGCACTGGGACTAGATGTTTAAGCTGGGTCACCAGACGCACAAACACATGCACCGTGGAAGATGTGCCATTTTAAGGTAAATTCAAAACTTTGAAGTAGAAATAGCTCAGAAAGAAATGACAAAATAACAAGGTGTGTGCCTTTGCCCTGAGAGGTGGCTGTGTCAGTGGACACTGTTGACAGATCATAAAGTCACAGAGAAGATCCTTAAGGCTCACCTAGTCCCAACCCCCTCTTTTCATTTTGGGCAAATGACTCCTTGAACTAACCCGGAGAGGGGCCTACTCCAGTAATCTTTTCGTGTTCATTCCCTAAGCATCTTTGGGTGATGTGGGTGATGAGAACACCAAGACGAGATGGTCCATGTCCCTAAGGAGCACCTGGTCAGCCGGTCAGTCCACAGCCCTATCTGTGCTGGGTGCCATTTCTTGGTACCAGTGTGGCAGGAGGGGGGGAGGGGTAGTTCGATTGCTTAGGAACATATTTTAGTTGGGAGATTGGACAGACACAGACAAACATACTGGGCAGCCAGGAAATAACGGGAACTTAGGAGCTCAGGGGACATCATTTTTAGGGTTCCCTGAGACTTCAAGGAGGAGGAGAAATCCAGCAGTCTCACAGGTTGGTGGGATTTCGGTAGCTCCGTTGGGGCAGGGAGCATCTCTGTGGTGAGGTGAACCATCAGGAAAGATAGGGAGAGAAGTATGACCATGTTGGCACCACACGAGTAAAATGGCTCCAAGATGGTCCAGGGGAGAAGAACGGCCCGTGCTGAAGAACATCATGAAGGGCAAGTGCTAACTGCCTGAATTTTGAATCTTTTAAATATTTTTGAGCAAGGAAGGAGCACAAACAAAGTCGTTAATCTGGTTCAACTCTCAAGCCATATATAAAACTGAGGGGTCACAATTTATATGCTGAACTTCGGACTGGCTTAGGCAGCACGGTGAAGAGGACCCCAAAGGAACAAGTCTTTTCCGGAGCCCCAAGCAAGGGAGTCAGGAGTTTGCTCTTTCATTGGACAAGCATTTCCTGGCATGCTTAAGCGCCACATTAGCTGTCTGTGGCCACAGCAACTTAACATACAGCAGATTACCTGACTGGAATGTCTCTGGCCGCATCCTGAGTCCAAAAGAGCTGGTGCTGAGGTCCAGGTGTGGTCCTGCCTGTCACCCTCCCCACCCCCCAACACACACACACACACACACCGCCAAGCCTCCTCACAGTCAGCACATGTCCTTTGGGTCCAGTTCGCACATCTCAACACTGGCCTGTTTAAGTGAGTTGGGCCTGGTACAGACCGTCAGATATTTAATTTGTAAACACTTAATAAAGCACTGTCAGTAGGGCGGCTTGTCTTCTCTGTCGGTCACATCAAAATCAATACGTCCCTTGGGTGTTCTGCCGTGATTGTCTGGGCTGGGGAATCTAATAGGATTAAGTGTTTGGGGTGCTATCTGACGCCACAGTCCACAGTCCTAGTTAGAGGAGGTTAAAGGCTGGCTTGCCATTGTGGAGGCACGATTGCTTAGGGGTCTGAAAAATCATTAAAGCTTGTCCTCTTAAACGTTGATTGTTCCCTGGTGATTTATTGACAAAACACAAAAAAGTGCTCTATACTGCACTCTAATTATATGTATGAGGCCATAGGATCTCATGGGAAATTAAATAAAATTTACAGCTTGATGGTTTTATGCTCCTGGGAGACATACCTTCTTAATAAGATCTTATAGCTGGGAATATTTATGAGGTTAAAGTCCGCAGGCTTGAGCAGAGACCTAACCTTTTCATGGGATGGGGCTGGGGTGCATTTGAATTTCTTTGAAGATAAATGGTTGTAATGAAATTCCAGGGGTTAGGAGGAAATGTTAGTGAGACACATCATGCCTCCCCAGGACCTCCGGAGGACAAAGCTGTGAGGACACAGGGACTTACTGTGGCCATTTATCTCTCCTTTGGCTCAGGGCGTCCTACCCACCACCTCAGGGGCATTCTGTCCTCCTGAACTCACTGGGCTTCCTCACCCATTAGTCCCATCACAATCTGAAAGGGAGAGGCAATTATCTAAGAGGTCAGGGAGGGGGAAGAATTTGAGGCGGGGAAGGAGAGCACAGAAAGAGAGAATGTGAATGAGACTCACAGTGACATACGTGAACCCGTAAAAAGTGGTGCCCTGTGTTCAGACGGCCCCAAGCAGTTTCTGTAGATTGTGGATGTTTGCTATTTTATCTTTGTCTCCAGAGTTGCCCGGGGCCCAGGCCCTGATCCCACAAGGGTAGCAATGTCCTTTTCTGGACAAAGGATCAGAACATTGATGGGGTCGGGGGGTGGGGGAGCTTCTGGAGCTGGCATGACGATGAGAATGTCTCGACTCTGAGTAGTATGTTTACAGAGGGGCACATTGTAAATGGTCCCAGTAATGTTTGGGACTCTCATCTCAAACACCACAGGGATCCTAAATGACGTTTTGTGCTTGAAAATGGGCTGTTTCAACAAGAGTGGGTAGCCCTCTTATGCCCTCCATTCCTGACTTTCCCCCCAATAGATCTGAAATGGCAGGAGGAAGGAGGGAGATTGACAGGTCGGTAGGTAGATAGATACATAGATACATAGATGTATCTGGGTCTCTCATTCTTAAGTGTAGAATTGTCCTTTAACATATCCAGGGAAGGACATTTATGTGGGACTCACAGTTAGGGGATGTCATATGTGATCTCTTTCTTTCGTTTTTGTGAGCCTTTTTAATATAAACTTTCGCATGGCCCCCCTTGGGGAGAGATGATGGGCACACCATCCCTCTGAGGAACCTAGGATAGACGGGCACACCATCCCTCTGGGGGACCTAGCATAGATGATGGGCACACCATCCCTCCGAGGGACCTAGGATAGACGGGCACCCCATCCCTCTGACACTGACGATTGGCAGGTGGCCTTTTCCTTCTGGGGCAACTCATGACCATGCGAGCACTCCACCTTCAGAGCCCCGGCCTCGGCTCCCGGGAAAAGCAAGGACTGTCTAATTAGGATGAACGTGCACGGTGTCTACCTGAGGCTGATGCACATGGACTGAGAAGTCCATTACTCTTCTTATCGCCAGTTAGCCATGCTCCTCTATGCCCCTCCTCCAGCACAAACCACAATGAAACAAAGAAAATGGACTCCGAACGCCCATGACTTAGATTTGTTAGAGCCCAGCTTAATCCCCCACCCCCAATTTGGTGTTGATTTTCAGAGCTAGGGGACGCGCATGATTTGACATGAAGGTGAGTCGCTTGGTCCAAGCCTGGCCTGTTTTCTCTCGTTTGTCACTGTGGCCCCTCTCCCTGCCTCCCAGGTTTCTCATCTGTAAAGTGAAGAGCTGAGGCTCGTGATTTTAGGGCCCCTTTCAGCCCTACAAATAATGTGTTGTGTTCTGTGATGCATGTGGGAGGGCATTTCGCCCCTTCCCTTGCCTTTCCTGCTGGAGGAAAGTGAGATGTCTCAGCTCAGACAGAGCCGGCCCAAGCCTCAGGTCTCAGATTAAAGGAGAAAAAAGCCAGACTTATTAACGACAGCGACGTTCCCCTGATAAGCAGCAAGTGAGAAATCCCCGATTTAATTTAAATATGATATCTCTGTCTTCATTAATTTAAAGCGTGTATATGGTAATGTATCCTTTTTTATTTAGTGTCTGTCCTGGAGGGCAAGAAAGGCTTGGTGTAAAGCAGAGGGGCCAAGGTTTGGGTAGTTTTTAATAAAGTTGAATATCCCCCAAAATGCTCGAATTACCTGGAGGTAAGATTTGTTGCAAGTTACAAATCAAAGCCTGAAATGTCACTTATCTCCTAATGATACTTCTACACAGATTATTAATTTCATCTCAGAAGCCCAATGAATGTTCTATTTTATGACATTGATTAAACATCTTGCTGCCATCTACCCATCCATCCTTTGCGCTTTCAAAAATCCATATCGGAATTTAACAAAAACAGCTCATAAATTTGTATTTTACAGCCTAGCCACGTTGACTGGTTCTCCACTCTGCTTGCAAACAGACCGCCCCATCCTAAACTGGGGGCCTGGGCCACGTCCGCTCCTACACGTCAGGCTTCCCAGCCGCCCCCGCGTCCTGTTACCAGAGTCGCCTTGGGGATTCGTGTGGACAGCGTCTGTGGCTTCTGGCACAGCAGAGCCCCGAGGGGCGGTGGGTGGCCGGGTCAGCCCTGACTGGGAATCAGGGACTCAGCTTTCATTCTCTCTCTCAGACGAGCCAGCTACCTCCCTCTCAGTGTCCGGGGATAATTATAGGCTCCCCTCGTTGGCTCCCGGTGTCCTTGTGGGGATGAATGAGATAAATGATGTGAGAGCCCGTCCAGCCCTTGGGAGGGAAGCCCTGTGGTAGTGGATTTAAGAGCCAGTAAAGAACAGAGTGGGATGATAGGTTTTGGATCAACTTCAGGCATTTTAGGAAAGTTTTCGAATGACTCTTTCGAAGGGAGAAAAGTCTCTTGAGAATAGGTCCCTGTGTTATTATTTATTGTGCTTTTACAATAGAAGTGCCTCCGGTTTCACACCGTGTCCTCAGTACCACGTGGGTTCATGCGCTGCCTGGATTGGCTCGGGTTAGAAGCCCCGTTTGTTCCTGTGCTGTCTCCCTCATGGTGGTGTTTGGGGTGCTGTCCTCTCTGTCCGGAGAGGGTGCTGGGACCTACTGCTCCGCGTCAGGGTGCAGCTGTGGCCATCTCAGAGATGTATTTTGAGGAATCTGAACCGATTCTGTGTGAAAGATTAAGGGCCAGCCCCTAAGGCTGCCATGTATTGAAGAAGTAACCTGTTGAGAATGGGGAACTTGGTGGGGGAATTTAAGGATAAACTATTTTGCAAGAATTGATAACACTGGTGTGGAAGGAGGGGGGGGCGGGGAGGCACCTTAATCCTTAAATCAGAAGCCAGCATCTGTCTAGAAAACCTACCACAAATGTTCAAGAGGCTCGGGTTGAGGTGTGGGGGTCAGCACTAGAAGGAACAGTGGCCACCAGTCCCTTCAAGAAGGCTCATCTTGCACCAGAGGACAGGGGTTAAGAGCACAGGCCCGGGAGTGGACCTCCTGGGAGTCACATCTCAGCTCTCCTGTGCCCTCAGAGAGGTTACAACCTTGAGGGATCTTTGGTTTCCTCCTCAACCCCAGCCCTGTTCTGGAGGGAAGGTTGAGTGAACCAATGGCAACCCATGTGACAAGCTTAGCACAGAGTCAGGCTCAAGCTAATGCTGCTGACGGGCAAGTGTTTGCATAGTTGTGTCTGACTGAGTCAGGGATTGGTGGTGGTGGATGTTTTTGGCTTTATGTTTATAATTTGTTTTTGTATTTTCCCTTAAAAAAAAAAATCTGCAGCCAACGATACCTGGTCTGGGCACTGCAGGCCTTGCGCTTTGGGCATGTGGCAGCCTGGCTGTAAGTGAGGCTGATGGTCATGGCAGCCCCTCTCTGAGGGATGGGAGTGGGTGCGAATGCCCCTAGGAGGGGACGGTAGCTGCCTAGCAAAGCCCCCTCCAGCACCCAGCTCGCTGAGAAATGCCCTCCAGTGACATGTGTGCCCCCTTTCTGACTCATTTCTCTCCAGCCCCCCTCCTCCCTCCTTC
>NW_006295827.1:1951653-1959974 GCF_000327345.1 Myotis davidii | reverse complement strand
CCCCCACCAGCCTCCATGGCCTGCGCCAACACTGGGGATGCTGCATAAAGGGGAAATATGGCGTGTTTACAGAGAGAATTTTCAAGAAGTGTTAATTTAATATGCTAAAGTGTTCCCTTCAGCATTTTACCTTTCTTGTTGTTTTCACAAAACAGCCAAGACTAAATAATGAGCCCAGGGCTGTGCCCTTTGGTAGCGTGATAGCTCATTACCCACTAGCGGCCTCCATCTGCCCTCATGGCTGCATAGGGAGCCATTACGATTATGATGGAAATCTCAGAAGCCATTACCAGGCTGCAGCAGAGGGCCCACTGCAGACAGCCTAATGGACTAATTTGTAATTGGGAGAGGGAAATGAGTGAGCGAGCTGGGCCCGTGTTGATGAGGGTGGAAGTGCGCATGCTAAATGTGATAAATGAATAGGAATGTGTGTTTGCGCAGTGGGCTCTACAAGGCTCTCCGTCTCTCCCGGGGATTGGAGGCGTGCTGACAAGCAGTGAGGAGCGAGGAGGAGAGGCTCAGGGGAGGCGAGCAGGATTCAACGAGAGTAGCTAAGGATAAATCGGTGAGGAAAACTAATGGCAGTGAAATCCGGGAAACGACTGCATCTGCCATGAAAGTAGTAATTAGGAAGCATTTGGTGTGCATGTCTTTAGCTGTTAAAATAGGGATGAGGAGGAGCCTGATGCTTGTGGGATGCGGAGGGCTGGGGCGGTGATGTTCCTGGAGGGAAGCCCTGTAGAAGGCTCCCAGGGACAGCGTCCTTAGGCCTGGCAGCAGCTCATTCCTGAATCACCGGAGAGCCCCTCCTGCGGGCTGCTGGAGGCCGGGTGGTGGGAGGCCCTGCAGGCCCCCAGGCTGTTGTGCAAGGAAAGGAGCCCAGGACAGAGGGGTGCCTGACAGCCCAGGCGCCCAGGGCCTGCAGGCTCCTTGTCCTGAGGGCTGGAGCCGCTTCCTCAGCTCCCACGCCTGCCTTTCCAAGTGAGGGGGCGGGTGCAGGTGGGCTTACAGATGCCTGTGGGTCTGATTTCTGAAAACGGGCATTTCCTTCTGTCTGTTCCTTGGTTCCCAACATCTCAGCAGCCCTGCCAAGGCCGCTCCAGGTGTTCCTGAGGCAGGCTCAGCCTCTCTCCCTCTCTTGCTGGCGTGGCCTGTTGATGGATAATCCCCCCAATCAGTCTGAGACCATGTCCTGCTTGGAACTGTCCTTGTCTCCTTTGCCATGTAGCTCCGCGGTTCTGTTCCCCGAACCTCCGGGTCCTGGCATCCTTTCCCCAGGTTAGCCCTTCACAGCCCTAGAGCTGCAGCCTAGGCCTTGGCGTGTCCTTCTCCCAGCAGCCTGCTGCCCTCGGCCCTCTCATGGGATCTTCCGCTTCCTCCTGGGCAGCCTGCTTGTAGCCCGGGCTCTCAGGCTTCTTCCTGCTCCAAACATTCCCATCCGTTTGCCCAGGGAGGCATCTCAGCCTTTGTAAGCAGCCTGCAGGGAGCCAGCCACACAGAGAAGGACGCACAGCGCCAATCACTCAGGTCCAGGCCCACCTCTCAGAGCACCTTCCTAAGGAGAGGGGCTGAGTCTGCCCTCAGTCCCACCTCCCTCCCAGGGGCTCCCTCGTCCCATCACATCCCCAAGTGCATAGGGAAAGTCCCCATTTTCCTCACCCACCACCCAAAGATAGGAATTCTAATTAACTGCCTAATGGGATGATGACAGTCTTGTTCAGCAGTATTTTATTGGCAACCTATGTGATTGATCACACGATGGATCGATCTCACTTACTTTTGAAAATGCATTTGAGAAAACCAACAAAAAACACACATACATTGAGACTTCAAACCAGCTCAATCTGGGAGAAAGCAATCAGTCAACAAAAGAGGCTGAGAAACACTATCCAATATTACAAGTTAATGAAAGTTATTGAAAATACACAAATGTAGTTCTCTTCTTCCTAGATGTTGTGGAAGAGGGACAGTTAGATGAATCCTCTGTTCGTAGAAGCATATGACTTCATCAGGAGAAACTGTTTCCCATCCGGTGCCTGCTGTTAAAAACAACATTGATTACGCTGTTGCTGTCCCTTAAACCCGACATCACCATCAATATCTGAAGAAAGATTGAGATTTTCCCACAGAGAGCTATTGCTTAGATGTCCTTTAGCAACCGATCCCCCAGCCTGGTGTCAGCCCTGGACTAAGCCCTGGAGAGTCTAGAAATTGCAGGCACCTGCTGGGCCCAAGCTCCCACTCTAGTGAGGCTGGTGTACCTGGATACTAATCCAATAAGGTAGATAGTTACAGAGATTTAGAAAATACCCAAGAAGCCATCCACTCATTGACAAACATGTATTGAGCACACGATGTGGGGCAGGCACTGAATTAATCACTGGAGACATAGCCTTAAGTTAGTGGGCGTGGCCTCTGTCCTCTGGAAGCTTATGGTCTGACCCAGGCAAAGGGAAGGCTCCAGGGAGGGACTCAAGGGCAAGGGGGTGAGGAGAGAGAATTTGAGTGAGGCTATGAAGCTAGACGGCGTTCATTAGAAATCAGTAGCAATGAGATACCCAGGAGAACCCCAAATATCTGGAAGGTAAACAACATATTTCTAAATATGAGTCAAAGAGGAAATCACAAGGAAAATTAGAAAAGATTTTGGCCCAGCTGGTGTGGCTCAGTGGTTGAGCATTGACCCATGAACCCAGAAGTCATGGTTTGATTCCCGGTCAGGCACATGCCTGGGTTTCAGACTCGATCCCCAGTAGGGAGCATGCAAGAGGCAGCTGGTAGATGATTTCTCTCTCATCATTGAAGTTTCTGTCTCTCTCTCCTTCTCCCTTCATCTCTCTGCAATCAATAAAGACATATAAAAATACTTTATAAAAAAGAAAATATTTTGAACTGAACAATAATAAAAATACTACATATCTAAATCAGTGGGGTGCAGTTCATGTAATGCTTAGGGAAGAATTAATAGTTCTAATTAATAGCTTATACTTTAGAAAAGAAGAAAGGTCTCACTAAATCAATGAGCAAGGTTCTGCCATGAGAAGTTAGGAAGAGTACAAATAGACTGAAAATAATGAGGGGAATAATAAATAAAATAGCAAAAATTATCGAAATATGAAGCAAACAGTAGAGAAAAATAACAAAGGTAAAATTTGGTTCTTTGAAAATATCAACAAAATTGAGAAACCCTTAGCTAGAATGATCAAGGGGAAAAAAAAAAAACCATACCAATATGGTTTCGGGGGAAGCTTCGCCACCCACCCTGTCTCTCCCGGTGTGCACCTAAGTGCCCCTGCCACAGGCCCCTGGGTCGGACAGCAACACTGAGGCCCAGGGTCCCTGCCCTGCTGGGCTGGTGTACACTGACCCTCACCTGACTCCTGGGGCTCTCATGGAAGTTTACTTAATGAATTGGAAGACCCCACCTTCCCGCACATAGTCTTGTGCTAATCTGGCCACCATGCCCACCAGGTACTGATTGCCTGTGCCATGGCATTGCTGCAGGCAAGAAGGGTATCTTAAAAGGACAGGAAAGTGGGCAAGGAGGGAGGTGGCAGTCAACTCAGGCACTGGTTTCATTTTACCTTTCCAGACTACGCTCACATGCATTGTCTTACGTCTCTAACAAGTTGGGGAGCTAGGTATGGCCTAAGTAGATGTTTTCACTAGAAATGAAAAAGGCTGAAGCCCAGGAGGGCCAAGGTCTTGCTCAAGGTCACACAGTGACTTGCAGACACAGTGGGAACCAGAGCCCAGAGGTGCCGACTCGGGGCTCCCCACAGGGGGCTGTGAGGAAAATGACTGTGAACCACTGTCTGAGCAAACGGCACGCCCCCTCTGGGCGGGAGGCCAGGCGGTGAAAACTGATGCAGAGCATTCTGGGACCCCACTTACGCAGCATTTGAAACGTAGCCAGGGAAGAGGAATGTCCTGGAGTTTAGCCTCTGTTGGGTGTTTCTGAGAGAGTGTTGTTCTCTCCTGCTGGATTTAATGAATAAATTATAATAACTTTTGCATTTTTATCTATGTTTTTCTGCCCTCCCTACATAATTTCCCTCTCCCACTTCTGTGCACTATATTTCTTTTTGTGCCACCAAATATGATTTCTTTAAAGCTCCCTCCTGTTGATTGCACACCTCTGCTCTCTGTTTTTAAGTGCATATGTGCAGAGCCAGGAACTCGAAGCAGCGTGTGGAAGAACGTACATTTCTACTTCCAAGGGGAAGTGCGTTTATAGGAGCTGAGAAGTAGAAAGGGGGAAATGGGATATGACCCTTGGTGATATGTGACCTCCTTCAGGAATAGATGGTATCTCACCTGTCTGTCCCCTGCGTGGGACCAGAGCCTTGCATGCATCAGCGCTTTGGTGCACTTAGGAAATACCTGTATTACAGAGTAGCTGGGCAGCCGATGGGCTGGGGGGCTGCATGAATGGATGCAAACATAGGTGATAAAGCACGAGAGTCCTATCTCCATGTATTGTGGGAGGGAGCCTTCTCCATGAACTCCTCCTCTCCATCCCATTATAGTATTTTGTCTCAGATTTATTTCATTCAACTCTCAGGATTTCTCTGTGTTCTTAGTGGGATAAGGTGACTTCTGTAATTTGTTAAAGAACATACTTCTTCCCCAAAAGTGCTCGATCAATGTAAATATGATGGAGAGACCAGATCAAACTCTAGGAGTAAAGTTAACTAAGCATAAGAATTAGCCTGAATGTGATTTATGATATACAGCCTTTAGTTTTCTACTATTTCTAGTAGTTTATTAAATAACCTTTCTTGGGAAGTCTAATTCCTTTGGGAAGAGGTACTTATTTTTTAATCCTCACTCAAGGATATGTTTTTGCTGATTGTTTAGAGAGAGGAAGGGAGAAAAAAAGAGAGAGGGGGGGGGGGGGGGGTGGAGAGAAAGAAAGAGAAAGAGAAACATCCATGTGAGAGATAAACATTGCTAGGTTGCGTCCTGTACTCACCCCAACTTGGGATCAATCCCACAAACTAGGAATATGCCCTGACCAGGCACCCTCAGTCTCTTGGTGTATGGGAGGACATTCCATCCAACTAAGGCACCAGCCAGGGCAGAAAAGATACTTACTTCACATTGCATTACAATATACAAAGCACCGTTACTACTAGGATGTTTTGAGGGATGGGGAACAGTATTTAGAACTGAGATACAGTTTTAGGCAATTAAATAAAATCCACTGACCAGAAAAAAATGTAACATGATAGGACAGGAGAGAAATAGTCTTTGCCCAAATCAATCACAAAAATAGTAAGGATTTATGTGAGGCAAATTCTGAGTTTAAAAAAAATAAATGCGAAGGACGATACGATTTGAAATCAGCTTCCTCTTTGAACTAGGCCAAGCATGTCAAACTCTCAGCCCACGGGCCGCATGCCTCATTTATTTGGCACATGTTAGCCTTTGAGTTTGACATGCTTGAACTAGGCCTTCCAGACTTGGAATAAAATGTGCCTCTTCAGTGCAGAGCTGGTCTCTGTAACAGCAACTCATGTCCACCCGGAGCACTTTTGCTGAGAATCAAAAGTCGTTGCTAAGAAGCTTGTCTTCCCAACCAGGAGTGAATTACAAGGAATCAAACAGCAAACTGGGAAATCCCTGTAAAGTTTTCTTTTTCTCATAAACGCCTAGGTTTGTTTCCAAAATTACATTTATTTTACAAATAATCAGACTCTGGTAGAGTTTTGTCTTTTTTTTTTCTTTATTCTTGAGAAGCCAAGCGGGCCTCAGGTTGACTGGGTCCCTGGGTCTAGCAGGAAGCTTCCTAAAGGGCTCGTTTGGACCCATGACCAGGAAAACACTGGGGCGTAGGAGCCTTAGAGATTGGATCCATACCGGAAGGAGGAAGGGGAGTCAGGACTGGCCCTGACCGCCCTCCTGCCCTCGTTTCGTCTTCGTTCCAGCCAGTTCCCCAGGTCTCCGCTGCCCCTGCCCACCTTCAACCCCTTCAGTCCCCACCAGCTGCCGCCTCTTCTTTCTCCGTAGCCTCCTACTCAAGTCCACTTAGGAGAACAGGCTGGAGGCTGTTGTAGGCTCTGAAGTGATTTATGGCTTAGCAGGAACTTCACTAAACTTCCCAATTTGATTTTTTTAGTTTTGAAAATCAAACAGAGTTCACAAAGTAAACATCACAGGTTGACATCCCAGCCCAGAGCAGAGGAAAAATGTCTCAAGTTAAATTTTTTGGCACGTAACAGAATTTATGAGCGTTTTCAATGTTTGGATTGTCTCCCCCCGTCACTGTTATTCCTTACCCCCCAGAGTTAGGTGTGGAGAGATTATGTTGGCTGGTTTCCATGGTGACACTGAAGGAAAGTAATTTCTTAAAGTAGCTTTCTACTGTGTTATTTCACATGCATGAAACATCAACATCTATCCTGTGTGGCTGTTACCCCTAAACGTAAAGACACATAAATGGTTGGAGTATTTTATGTAAATAGACAAGTGGGGTGATATTTTCCTTGGTCTCATGCCGACCCTAGCAACAAAAGTCTCTCAGTTACCCAGGCACCTGGGAGGGAGCAAGGGAACAGTTCTGCTCAGTGTTAAGCAACCTTCTCTCCTATGAATAACCATAAAAAACCCACAGAGCTTGGATTTAAAGTCCACCCCCACCTTAAGCCCGGGACTTTGGGGCTTACCGTTCAAATACCAGCTGAAGTTCCCTTTGCGGGGGTCAGTCTTCAAATAGCCAGTATTTTAAAACCTGGATCTGTTTTAAAACCTGACCTACTTGGTCAGCTACTGCAAGTGCCCCCTTCTCTGTCCGAAGAGTCATCTAGAACCTTCCTGCCCCAGGAAGCATTCAGTCGCCCCCAGTCTCCCAGAGAGATGAAGTTAGGGAGAAGCCTGCACTTTGGTAATGCTTTCTACTCCCTGCCATCCCAAAGCACACACACACATGCACATGCGCCCACACACATACACACACACACACACACACACACACACACACACATACTCACCTTCTTGAAGCTTTTGGACAGGGTGCTCTTGTCTGTGGCGAGCCAGAGTTTTGAGTGAAGGAGAACAGGATGAATGGGTGCACTGTTTCCCTTCGTATAACTGTGGTTATCTATGTATGTCTATGTATATAAAAGGCTAAGTGTCGTCCGTCCAACTTGTAGCTATGACACACACCAATCACCAGGAGGCAGATGCTCAATGCAAGAGCTGCCATGACACGCACTGGCCATTTAAAAATAAACCGCACCACAGATCTGGAGCTGACAAACCAACACTTGGCTTCCCCCAAGTGGGACACAGGCCCCGCCACCACCTTGGAGCGACACCCCACCAAATTGCAGCCAACGCTGCCAAGACCCCATGGCACAAAATGCAGCCCACAGCCCAGCCCAGAAATAGTGGCTGTGGGCACAGGGTAATGATGTCACGTAGCAACGCCCAGCTTCCTCTCCCTAGCAACTAGCCTCCTTGGAGTTTCTTCAGCCCAGGAACCTGACTTGCTTTATAGCCAGGTGCAAACATTTTACACTTTAATCAAATGTTTGTTAAGCGTTTTCCCGTGCCTCATCTTATTTGATCCTCACAGAAGTCCTGGAGTAGGTAGATAGGAGACTCAGTAGAATACTATTCTTTTAATTAGCAAGACGCGAATAGCAATTTTAAAATATTTCTTCTAATTAATTTCCTTTCAATGTGCACGAATCCGTGCATTGAGACACTAGTATTACATAACTGAGAATGCTCAGTTTGGGAAGTATATTGAAAAGCACTGCCTTATCTTTGGAGCATGGTATCACCTTGCATGTGGAGAGCACCTTTACCTCTTCCAAGTTATTTGGTTGGGAGGTCATTTTTCTCAGTACGCACCTTGTTTGAAAGCTGCAGGGACAGAAGTTTTCGTTGCCCGGCACATTAGGGACAGAGCCGCCAAGTCAAGAATTCAGGACCTGTGATTTCCCCAAAACCTTGTGTTACTTGGCATCTTCCACATCAGCTCGGTTAGGAGGTGAGCAAGTGCAAGGGCAGTGCCTCTGGGACTCAATCTCAGGCACACATAGACCACCGGGAAGAGCCTCTAAGTAACATATTTATTGAGCACCTGCTACATGCCAGAGGCTGCTCTAGGCATCAGCAGCTACAACAGTTAATGCCAGGAGCCAGTCCATCCTTGCTGTTTCAAGGGACCTGGCATATATGGCATACTGTTCTTAAAATGTTTGGTCACCTTCTTGGCACTATGTGTTTTAACCAAGGTCACCTCTCTGAGAAAGGTTGTTTCCCCAGGTAGGGATTTTCCCCTGAAGTTAGGGAGGGAATAAAACCTCTTA
>NW_006295827.1:1946737-1951392 GCF_000327345.1 Myotis davidii | reverse complement strand
AGGCAGCTCTTGGCTGGAGATTGTGGCTAGAGATCCTGGCAAGGCTGCTGATCAACTGAACGTTGTCTCCGTGTCATTCCTTCTTCGCCGACTCCGTCCACACCTTCGGGGACCCCTGGACCTGCTGGGGCAGGACCCCAGCAAGTTAAGGATCCCTACATTCCAGGGGCGGGGGGGGCGGGGCGGGCTGGCAGATGATTAATAAATGAGTAACATGCCTAAGGTGTCAGGTGGTGGTAAACGATAAGGAGAAAAATAAAGCAGGGCGGGAGGCAGAGCCTGCGGGGGCGAGGAGAAGAGTCTTGTACTCTTAAGTGGGGCCGGCAGAGAAGGTCTTACTAAGGGCAGACATGTGAACAGAGTTAAAGGTGTTAAAGGAGGAAGCTTCGAGGGTCCCTGGGGGAGGAGAAGTCCAGGCACAGAGAAAGGGCAGAGAGCATGGGAAGCTGCGTGTGCTGCTTTCCTTAAGTTTGCAAATACATGTACTTGCTGTGTGTGTGTGTGTGTGTGTGTGTGTGTGTGTGTGTGTGTGTGTTTGAAAACTTTTCTCGAATGCCAGCCTTGGTCCATGGCTGTAATTTTTGCCTTAATGACTTCCTGCACTTGGGAGCGCTGTAATAGACGCATTCAGAACGCCGTAATCATGGGTCCTGGGCTGGTATCGCATTACCTATGTGGAAAAGGCAGAATCGCTTTGGCACTGATTGGATCTTGGGGTGGCGACTACATTTTCCTGGTTTTTAATGCAGATCATTGAAAACATGTCAGGGGCCTGGTCTCAAGTGTTTCTCTTAAATCGAGGAGAATCATGTCCTTAAATGCAGGGGGTACTGGACGGAACTTGGGATGGGGGTAGGCAGAAGGGTTCTTATGTTTTAAATGCCAGTCAGCTGCAACCACTAGTTATCTGGAGCCTGTTCAAACTCATTTGGAGAACAGTTGAATTTTTAAAGTGCCTTTTGAATCTCTCTTTCATTTATTTTAACTGATCTGCTGGGATTAGGAGCTTGGTAGGGGAACACCAGAACGCTTGCCAAAATGTGTGAATAATTAGAGCTCCGATGATGTGTGCCAGATAGAAGGGGAGTATTCACACTTCTGATTAGATTCCGCTAAATGCAGTTGTAAATCACTGCTGCCACAGTAACCGGCTGTCTGCAGTCTGCAGGGGAGGAGGCTGGGGGGTGGGGGGCTGCCCCAAGGCGTGGGTGGGAGAGATGGGCAGGGAGCATGGCTCCAGGTACCAGCAGCCACAGTGACAGTCATGTTGGCACTCTCTCAGTTCAGGTCCATCATCTTGAGTGTTGCTAGGCACCGAGCTGGCTGCCTTCGTGACACATACGAGTAAGATGAGTCCCTGCTCCTGGACACCTCCAGGCTCCTGGGGGTCGGAGCTGAATGAACCACTGTGGTGTCAGTGGGACAGGCACCAGACTGAAAGACCCCGAGGAGGAGGCACCCCTGTAGAAGGGAACGGGGAGGGGAGAATTGAAAAGGCAGTTGTTTTCTTTAGAGATGAAAGGTAATGTTGCAGAGAGCCCAGCAAGACAAGCCAGTGGGGAGAGGACCTCAAGCGAAGGGAACAGCATGTGCAAAGGGAACAGCATGCGCAAAGCCCAGGTGTGGAGGGGCCTCTCAGTCCCAGAGGGGAGCCACCTGCCACTGTGAGGGACTGGGAAGCCAGGCAGGTGAGGAGGGTGGTGATAAGGTTCGCAGAGCAGCTTGGGTTGGAGGTGAGGGCTCTTGAACGCTCACAGAGGAAACTCTTCTCCAGATCACATACCCCTCCAGAGTCCCTGCCTCAGCCCTGACACCGGGCCAGCCTCCCACCCCGGGAGAGGCCCATCCTAGTCAGTCACCGATGCCGGTCTTCCTCAGAGGTAGTAGGGCAGGAGAAATGAATGTTGAAATAAATGTTAAGAATCGCCAGCCTCACCAGTGAAGGAGCTATGGAGGTGAAGAAGGTGAAGAAGGAAATATAGATTGGGTAATTTAAGAAGCTGGCTGGCAGAAGCTGTGGTGTAGAGTTACCAGTTAGGGTGGGATGTTGGTGGGAGGTTCTGGTCTGAACAGAGACAAGGCAGAGGGATCCATTTCAGGAGGGATTTCCAAGTGCAGTCCAGTAGGACTTGCTAGGACTCCGGCCGCATGCTGGTTCCTGCCGAGTGAGCGCGGCCCTTTACGATCTCTCTCATTGCATAGATGCTAATGGTACTCATCTTTCCTGATTAGCATGGAGTGCCACAGCCAAAGACACCGTGTCCTACAACAGATAGGCCATGAGTAGACGTGTTTTAAATGATTGCCCAAGGGCTGGAATCCTGGCAGCTCCTAATCACAGCCCCACCTTTCTTCCCTCTCCAATACCACTGCTCCACTCCCTTCAAACAAAACTTCCCTCCCTCTCTGAGTACAAGATGGCCTGTGGCCTTCGCTCTCTCCATCTGTTCTTTGAAGAGTGTCCCACTTCCTGTCTTGATCATGCAACAAATTGCTCTGAAAGGAGCCAGCAGCCTGAGGTGGGACTGAAGGCCCAGAGAAAGGAACGCGGGGACGTGCGACAGAATGGCATGGAACCCAGAGCAAGTACAGAAATGAGCAACACGTGGAGAATGTGGGATGGAGAGAAAAGCATAAAAATCGCAACCACATCTGACATCTCTCACAAGGGTGAGAGACAGAGGAAATAACACATGTGGCCCGCTTCAAGTCAGAAAGCCTCCCCTCACCCCCGGGGCTGCGACGGCGTGTTCAGAAGACTTGAGCCTTTTGCAAGCTGTGCCGCTGGGCCCTTGGCTTCTTCCGCTTTGGCCCTTGAGTTCAGATGCTCAGGGAAATGCTTGCTCTTTTGCGTCTTCTCCAGGCACAAAATAATAGATAGACTAAGCTGATGATTGCCCTGGTGTGCATGGAACACAATAATTTGGAATGTGAGAAGAAAAAAGTAGAACTACTTCTTATTTTCAATCTCCTTTAGATTTCCTTTTTGTGTGTATGTTTTAGAAATACGTTAGCACAGTGGCATATGAGCACAGTATAAAAATTAATAAAAATCTACTAGGAGACATAAGTGTGTTGCTTGTCTGTCTGTCTGTGTTTACTTTGGGGGCACATACTCCACATGCATAGACTGGCGGGATAGGTACCAGGTTATTGCTTGGCATTTGGGCAGGAAGGAAGCCCTGGGACTGAGATCCTTGTGGGAAACTCAGTGACCTGCATGGCTTTTCCTTCTGGCCTACAGGTCAGCCTGCCTGTAGCTGCAAAGGGCCTTCCAGATGTAGTCAGAACCCAGAAACGGGGAATTCGGCACATGATGCATCCCTCTGGACAAGAGACGGCGCCTGACTGTGGTCCCTACATTGTCACATGTTAATCCAGCTATGTCTGCCGTTTACTACATCTGTTTGTGTCACCAAATAGTAAAAGTGTAACTAGATTTCCAAATCCTAGGTCTGGAATTAGGGTTCCAAAGCCAGTACACTATAATGTGTATCTGTGGATTTGCGATGATCCATAGGTGGTGCCTGAAGGTTTGAAAATTGGCCCAAATGCAGAGAAAAATTTTACTCCCAGTGGAAAATGACATCTTAAGAACACACTTCTATTTGTTTTGCTTTTTGTTTTACAACAACCATCTCCCCTCTGCTAAAGAATTGAGATTGCTTGTTAGTGGGACTAGCTGACAATGGATTTATAATGAAAACAAAACCGATTTTGAATTTTTTAAGTCTGAGATTTCATTAGTTTGGTAATGAGTCACGAGTTTTAAGCTCAGTTATACAAATCTTTGTAATGCTTTCCTCTGTTGAGACATCTCTCTTCTGCCACTTTGCAGGTTGCTGCACGTGCACCGAGCACATAGATTTGTTGCACGTTAAATATTAAAGCTTTATAGACTGTTTTTATTTCCTTCTGCTTGCACTCCCTCCTCCACCACCTAACAGCCACATGCCCAGCCTTCAAAGGAAGCCAAGTGTAAGGAAGTTTAATAAAGAGAGTTTACCGAGTGGGGTGAGGGGAGCCACGCTGACGCCATGGCACGCCCTTGCCACACAGCCGGGGCCTCTGTGGAAGCTCTTCTGGAAAGTACCTCTTCCCACCAGAGGCCGCCCTGCACTGTCAGTGGAAAGGTACTAGGTGCAGGTGTCACACATGACTAATGAGGCGTGAGGGGTCGACAGCCAAGCAACAGAGACTATCGGTGCAGGGACTGGCGACCGAAGTGTGAAGAGCAGAGCAGATGTGTGACTGGCGCAGCAAGGGGCGGGCAGGCAGGAGAGGCGCTATCACACTTGTGCAACGAATGGGCACTTTCACTTATTTGACTGACAGCTTCTCAGAGAATAGAGTGGGTTAGAAAAACACCTAAATTTCTTTTTTCTTTTTAAATTGGGAGGTTCCTCCCTGCAAGTGTTCGGGCCTGGCACTAAAATTTCCAAAACCTTCTAAGGCAAACTCTTGCTGTTGGTAAGTTTTCACAGCGTATTTTATTGTGAAGCTGTGAGAAAGGATGAGGCGTATTTTGCTCATTAACTTTCATTGTCATCAGAACATCGCAGTAATAGTGCAGTGTTCACGGGTGTATACTTAAATCTCCAAGCTAATCAAGCTGTATACATTAATTAGGTGCCACCTTCTCCAGAAGCAAAGTA
>NW_006295827.1:1943550-1946718 GCF_000327345.1 Myotis davidii | reverse complement strand
GGAAGAAAAGTAATGCGGTGTCCCACTATTCGGGGCCCGTGGGCTCTAATTGGTCCGGAATGAATGCCTGTGCAGCCTGGAGTCTACATGGGGGAGAGCAAGAAGAAGAAAATCGAAAGGAAGTGCAATTAGTTGTCATTGTGTGACAGGCTCCCCCTGAAAAGATCCACACGCTGGAGTGGTTGGGAGAAGGCAAGACATTTGGCCCGAGGCTCAAATTCTGTGCGTCTGGTTCACCTGATGGGGCGTCTTCCTTTAGTGCAGCGGTTCTCAACCTTCTGACCCTTTAAATACAGTTCCTCATGTTGTGACCCAACCATAAAATTATTTTCGTTGCTACTTCATAACTGTAATGTTGCTACTGTTATGAATCGTAACGTAAGTATCTGATGTGCAGGATGGTCTTAGGCGACCCCTGTGAAAGGGTCATTCGACCGCCAAAGGGGTCGCGACCCACAGGTTGAGAACTGCTGCTTTAGTGGCTCACGGTGCCGGCTCTGGACCTTCGCTCTCTCAGTGCTCACAAAATGACAATCATTCTATATTTTTTTTCTTTTTAAAAAATAATTTATTTTCCAGGATGGAGGACTCTTACCTCATTCTATGTTACTCAAAATGATCTTATTTCATTATGTATTAAAACAAGTTTGCCTATATTTTTATTTTTTCATTAACCTCAGGAGAAGACTACCAACGGGATGAATTTTAAGGACCGCCTTTTTGGAGGAACAGGAGGCTACAGGCGGAGGGGGAGGGAGGAAATGAAGCCAGGCAGGGGATGGCTCTCTCTCCGAGTCCTCTTCACCAGAGTAGGAATGAAGATGAAATGAATGGGAGGAGTGTTGATCTCCCGAAAAGTAGCTCCAAACCATAGGCCCAGGACAGGTTTCTAAACAGCTGTTCTTCCGATTAGAGGCAGGGCCTTGATGTATGGCTCCCATTAGGAAGTGTCCTAATGGAGAGGGCCTGCACTTTCTCCGGGTCCCCTCTGAATTAAACAATCGGAGTATTTTATATCCGGGGTCATAAGTGTCAACAAGATGGAGAGCTTTGCCTCTTGATTAAAAGAGGCCTATAAGTTACTGAGGAAGTTCTTGCTGGAGTGAATGGCATGGGGCTCTTTGAAATGTCGTTATGCCCAGGGCAAGTCCAGCTGTTGTCCTGCCGGGAGAGCAGGCAAGCTGACCTGCACTCCCAGGTCCTGCTAACCGTGGGGCGTGGGGAGGCGGTGCCTCTAAAAGCGTCCCTGTGGCAGGACTCGCAGTCCTGGAGGACTGGGATGGGGACTCAGTGCCATGAGTCCGTTTCCTGGTATGTTTGTGTTTGCTTCAGTATCAGTCAAGTCTTGCAGCCCCCTCGCCCCAGGTGTCACCTTGAGTCCGGTTTAGTCCTTCGAGTGCCCTGGGCCAGAGACAGTCAAGGTCATCGCTAAAGGAGTGAGAGGACAGGAGAGCAGGGGGAGGCAGCGGGGGGAGGGAGCACAGGGCCTCAGCAGCAGGGTGAGGACAACAGTGTCTAGAGCGAGAGGCGACAGATGTCTCTAGGTAGATGCCCTTATGGCAACTTTTCTGGAGAGAAAGGAGAATCCCAGTAATATTAACAGGACTACAACAAATGGAAATCGGAAAATAAGCAGATGGAACATGCCTCATAGTTTAGCTTTTATCATCAATAATTCTGAATCTGCAAGTGAATATGGTTAACTGGAGTTCACACCATCTGCCGTTCGCTTTAAGATACTATGTAAAGACCAACTCTTCCCCAAGTGGGTGGGAGGGCAGGGAGGGAGGAAGAGGGAGAGAGAATCATTCTTCTCAGCTGTCCTGTGAAAACAAACATGCGATCGTGCCTTATGGAAAGGTCAAGTGCAGATGGACACCATCCATCTCTGGAGACCGAGAGGAAGTCTGCAGCCCACACTGCTCTTTCTGGGCCTGGGAGGACCCCTTCTGGCTGCCCTCTGATTTCAAGTGTAAGCGCCTTAAAGGCAGGTGCCATGTTGCTTCTTATGGGCTGGATTGCACACCCGGCTCTAATCTCCATACAGAGAACTCAGCTGCTGGTGCGTGCACCCCAACCCCGGCTGAGCCCTGCCGAGCTCCCCTCTGCATCTTTCAAGTATTTTGGAGGTCAGCTGTGGTCCCACACTGAGCTGTGGATGTGAAAGGGGCAGCTGGAATCTCCAAGACAGGGGACTGCTGGTTCTGTGTGAGCATCAACCCTAATCAAACCTTGTCTTAATCACCCACTTTATAGAAATTAACTTTTGAGTCAGAAGGCTATAATATCATAGGAAATAAATTTAAGTGGAAAATCACCCACAAACTCAGATTTAGCCTACTCTCCTTTACCTGTTCCCTTTTCCTAGCTTACCTAAGAAATATAGAATAAAGCTTTCATCAAGAATACTATATCTGTGTACTTTTTTGTTGTTTTTAACATGACAGCAGCTAGCTGTTGTATTGAGCTTTCCTGGACATTAAAAAAAAAAATAGGTAGCTAAAACATAAAATCTTACCCAAAATATCCAAAGGGGAAGATCTGAAAACTGAGTGTGTGTGTGTGTGTGTGTGTGCACGTGCGTGCACACATGTGTGCATGTGCAGACACAAATACCAAAGGTATTGCAGAGACTTTTACTTTGTAAAGTGTTGACTACTGTTTGTTCATACTTCAGTGGTGTTAACAAGCAGTAGACTGTTAGTGACAATCACACTCTCTCTGGCACTCACGGCAGAAGGCTTGATTTAATCGAAGAGCTGTCATTTATTATTCTGTTGTGCAATTCCAGGGGGGGAGTTAACTGATCAAGCTCCAGCTCCCAGGAGCAGAGGGCTTTTTTTTGTTATGTCTAAATCCTCAATACAAATTGCAGTATTTCTGGACTCCCAGCGGGACCCATTAGAGCCTGTGGGGCATTAACGATCATTAATAGTGCTGTCAGAGCGAGGGGGGGGGCTGCCCCCTGTCACGCTGATCCTGGTGCCAGGAGGCCTCTCAGCTCCACTGATCCTGGTTCGAAGAGTAGCCAGGGAGTTGTGTAGCTGTTTCAGGAGTGGGAAATTAATACATCTGCTCTGTTCATAGTGCCCAGTGTTTGATGTGTGTTAGCAGGCATCTTCAATTAGCTGGTGTTTACTTCCATGTATTGAATCTTTCAACTGCCAC
>NW_006295827.1:1940195-1943515 GCF_000327345.1 Myotis davidii | reverse complement strand
CCCTTCCACATCCTCTGCCCACATTCCTAACATCGTCCTCTTCCCAGAAGTCAGTGTGGAATCTCCAACTCCTGATAGGCAACTGAGGGACTGAGAAAACTGACTGAGTGGGGGAGTGATACCCTTCAGGCAGCACGTGCACACCCATGGTGCAGCCATAATTTACGATCTCACCTGTGATAGCCCATTAACTGTGATTCCTTTTTAAGCATTTAACCATATAGTAATCAGGTAGCAATGTTTTAATCACTTACTGGCTAGCTTACCAGTTCTGTGGAGGAAGGGCTAGGTGTTAATTAGGATAATGTGCTACGATTTTAAGCAAGAAACCCTGATTCGGGGTCTTGTTCAGAACTAAAGCCTTTTTCAAGACTCTTTCTTCTCCTGGAACCCCATGTCTGTGCGAGGCGGACGCACCTTTGCCTCCTTAGCATTGATTGGTTTTTTCTCATTATTTCATTTTTTTCTTTGAGTCTCAGATTCCTGAAATCTACTGTGTCTAAACCACAGAAAGGAATGTTTCCACAGTAATAAATGACATGTGCATCGTGTGTTCTCCATTCACTCATTCCAGCATCACATGCCTGTGAGTGACAGGCACTGTGCGTGACACGGAACGCAGTGAAGGGCAAACCACAGCACCATTCCTGTCCTTGTGAGCGCCCCCTCCAGTGGGAGAATCCCGGAGGGAGAGCCCTAGCCCTTTTAGGCGATGGGGCTGTGAGAACGACAGGGCATTCTGACCCTGGAGGGCGGCCCGGGAAGGGACAGTTGAGTGGCATAAAGGGAAAACAACACGATTACTTCATTGCAGAGACTGTGTTAAGTGCTTTCCTGTGACTTAAATCGGTTCATCCTTGTAATGAGCGTAGGGAGGATTCTTCGGTTCACAGATGAGGAAGCGAAGGTTTAGAAGGGAATAGCCTGCCTGATCCACAGCACAGCTGAGAACTTGACCTTGTACGGTAACTGTCTCTTCTCCGCTTTTCCACCTCTGCCGGCCTATCTGAGCCGCGGTCAGCCAGGCTGACTGAGTGGTCCATTCTGCCCTCACCGAGGCCCTGGAATTTCCTGTTGCTGTGCACATGGCAGAGACGCAGGCCTGGCTCGCTGGTGGCTTCCAGCTAGGCGAGACAGATACAGAAGAAGCGAGTAAGATCAGTCCACGATCTCTAGTATGGAAGAAATACCACATTTCTTCGCTTTCTTAAGTCAATCTCATTTTCTTCTTGCAACAGCACCCCTAAGGGCAACTGAACTCAGCCATTCCTGGTGCTTCATTTATCCTCAGAGTCCAGTCCAGGTTCCGTGTCTTACCTGTTGCCAAGGGATCTTGAAGGTGGGAAGTCCTTAGGCTTTATGTCCCCAGCTCACAACTGGGACGTCCCTCATTTCTATCCCCATGAACACTGGGAGCCTGGAATGGACATTTTTCGTGGGGTCTTGCTTCCTCCTGTGGGCTGCCCCTAAAATGGGCCTGGGCCCTCGTCCTCTGAGACCGCCCTCTCTCTTCCAATGCATCCTGGGTGAGTCCTTCTCTAGTCTCAGGGAAGCCCTTCTCCACGTCTCAGGTTCTCTTCCCAGACCTGGCCTTTCTCATTCAGACAGACTTTGATGGCCTTACACTCGGTGCCAGAATCATTAGCACCAAAGACAACAAGTTTCCCTTTCCTTGAGGGTAGGGTGGGATTTAGTTACCAAATATTCCTAGAAAGTGTGGAGGACATGTTCACAGTGGTTCTCAAAGTGTGGTCCAGGCGTGCCCTGGGGAAGGGTCCCAGACCCTGTCAGGAGTTCCAAGGCCAAAACTGTTCATTATATGATGTTCACCTTTTAAACCACTTCCATTCTCTCCTGAATGTACATGGAATTTTCCAGATGTGATTGAAACAGAGTGAATGCAAAAGCAGATAGGAGACTCCACCTGTCTTCTGAAACCAGACATTGGAAAGACATTTGCAAAAAATGTCAAACAATCCTACTCTTCCCGTTAAATTTTTTTGTTTGGGAAAAATATAAGTATTTTTTATAAAAATGTATTGTTTGTTAACATGTAATAAGTTTATTGTTAGTTTTTAAAAATATTTATTGTTAAAAGTATTACATTATATATTTAAAGATAAATATATATAAATATAAACTTTTTTAAGCTGTGAAAAAATAGCTATGAAATTATAAAAAAACGAAAACACACACATACACACACAAAACTATTACAGATGTCCCCTTTTTCCCCATTGACCCCTTCTAGCCCGCACTGCCCCCCGGCCCCAGGCCTTCACCACACTATATTGTTAGTTTCAAATGAATGAATATTTTACAGTTTTCCAAGTTTTAATTCTTAATAAGATAACCATAAGCAGATACAATAACACATAAATAATAACTTTCTGGAAGTCCACAGAAATTTTGAGAGTGTACAGGGGTCCTGAGGCCAGGACATTTGAGAGCTGCTACAGGAGAGCAAAGAAGGAAAAGAAACATCCAACAAATTTCCGAATGAAATTGGCCTGCCACCTTGGCAGTTTCCGATTTGGGTTATGTCACAGTAAGAGGAGTTATTTGGATATTTCATCCCTGCCTCTTTTTCTTTTCTGTTTTTCAAATTTAGAGAGCCCATAAAGAAGTAGCCCAGCCAGCATGGCTCAGTGGTTTGGCATCAACCTATTAACCAGGAGGTCACAGTTTGATTCCTGGTCAGGGCACATGCCTGGGTTGCGGGCTCAATCCCCAATGTGGGGCGTGCAGGAGACATCTGATCAATGATTCTGTCTCATCATCGATGTGTCTATCTCTCTCCCTCTCCCTTCCTCTCTGAAATCAATAAAATATGTTAAAAAAAAAAAAAAGCAAAAGAAAGAAATAGCCTTCTAAACCCAGGTAATCACACACCCATTTCCCAAGGACAGTCCCAACTTATATATGCCTTTTGTCCTGGCATAATCATTCAAGATCCCCCCATGACGCTCCCAGTTGGACTGATAAATCACAGGTTAGACTACCTGAACCCCTTCAACTTTGTGAGCTCATAAATGGCACAATAAGATGCCAATCTTCATATTTGCCAATGCCATTTCAGATAACGGTTTACTCTCCAAAATTTACAGAGAGCTCATACAACTGAACAAAAGGAAGATAAACAATCCAATCAAAAAATGGGCAAAGGACCTAAGTAGGTACTTTTCAAAAGAGGACATACAGAAGGCTGAGAGACATATAAAAACATGCTCAAAGTCACTAATCATCCGAGAGATGCAAATCAAAACAACAATGACGTACCATCTCACACCTGTTAGAATGGCTATCATCAACTAATCATC
>NW_006295827.1:1937647-1940118 GCF_000327345.1 Myotis davidii | reverse complement strand
TATTTTGGGGAAAAGCCCCACTCAAGGGGCCAAAGAGCTGCATGTGGCTCATGAGCTGCAGTTTGCTGACCACTGATCTATGCAATGGAATACTACACTGCTATAAAAAAGAAGGAACTTTAACCATTTGCAGCAGCATGGATGGAACTGGAGAGCATTATGCTAAGCGAAATAAGCCAGTTGGAGAAAGATAAATATCACATGATCTCACTCATATGTGGGATATAATGATCAACATAATTTGATGAACAAAAATAGATACCGAGACAAATGGCTGGGGAGATGGGGAGTTAGAGATCAACCAAAGGGCATATTAGCATAACCAATGAACACAGATACTGGGGCAGTGGGGGTGCCTGGGGTGGGAATGGTGGGGACAGGGGAGGGGGAGAGTCAATCAGGGAAAAAGGAAGCATATGCAAAACTTTAGACAAGAATAATAATAATAAAGAAATGATGCCAATCTTCTAATAAGCCCTCGGTCTGGATTGATTGACATGGATGTAGGGGCTGGAATACGAGTCTCCATGTTTATTTCAGCTGGGCACCAGGTGGTCCGGCCTTCACTTTGCAGGGCATGGTGGACTGCTGAGTCACACGCTTGAAAAGCTCATCGGCGACTAGCAGTTCGGATGACCCTCAAATCCATTTGATATTGGCGACACAGAGGCGTTGGCAGGGCTTTTTCTAGACATTGCTAAGCCTGCCGAATCTAAGATTTCAAATGCTTTTTTGAGCTACTTGATTCAGAGGTGAAGCCAGACCACTTGGAGGGAAGTGTGAAATTCTTTGGAGTTCTTCAACTCACTTGTGACTCTATAAAAATTATCCCAGGGTCAGAGCAAGAAGCAGGTGACAGTGATGCCCAAGTGGCACTCCTGCCTCCACAGCCCCTCGCAGATCAGGCCGAGGGCTGCGCAGCCCTCTCTCCTTCCCTCTCCTCCGCCCCCTCCCCAGTGGGCAAACTCCATGGCTTTTCATAATGCTCGCTTACATGGTTTGGGGTATGCTTTAAATGCCCCCACAGAAGATCAAAATCCTTATTAAATAGGAAACCTCTCTGAGGTTCTGGGCGCGGGAGCACGGAAATTGGAATTCTTTTTAATGGACCATATGGTTAGCTCTGCCGCGTTGTGCAGCTATAAATCTCTGGCGGAGGTGTAACCCAGCAGAAATGTCACCAGAGGAAAGAATTTCCTTTGGCCTTTCCTCTTGTTACTTTCCAAAACTCACTTAAAAAACCAACCATGCACATTTAAATACGTATACCTCCTGTGAGTGACGTGAGGGAGCCCAGGGCCTGGACAGGTGAGCATGGCGGGGTCTGCGGGACAGGGCTCTATGGAGCGCATCCAGCAGTCCCAGCCACATTCCCACGTTCAGAGAGCTGGCAACTTGGCTTTTGCTGGTGCCAGCAATTACAAAAGAGGCCTACTCAGCTTTAAGCACTCAAGTGTTGATGGACAAAGTGCTCATTTAACAGATCTCTGTAATGGGAAACAGGTGAATAAATACAGGATTACCGAGCCCTTCACAGTAACAGCCTTATTATCACATGTTATGTGGAGTTTTTGCCTCCATTTGACAACTTGGGTTGGGTAAAAATTTCTTAGTAACACAACATGGAGGAAGCCTTTCATAACAAAGCATTGAAACAATTAATCAAGATTTATCAAATCTCTGGGCAGCAGTGGTCTGTCAACCAAAGTGGCTATTTCTGATCAGGCCCTCAGTCTCCTAAATGAATAAATGGACAGCACAGCCCAGAAGCCATAGCCGCCCTAAGAAGCACAATTGTTTTCCTAACTGAAGATGGCGAGAGCTGTGCACTGTCAGAGAGCGCTCCATTACGAGGGTGAGGATGAGGGTGTAAAGGGGCAGCCTGAGTCTGTCAGCCTGGAAGGCATGTTTCTGTGCCCCTGCTCCCAAGCAGACCACACGGATGAAACTCCCTGCCCTCTACACAGCTGTGGTCATCCACCCTTTGCTCTTGGGGAAGCGTGTTAGTCCTGGACTACCCTCATTAGAAGGAAGCACAGTTGCCATAGAAGTCATCTACTTTTCCTTTAAGAAAATACTGTGTAGATTTTTTTTCCCCACAGTTTTAAAACTGGACACAAATTGTGTCCTTCAGACCTATCCTTTGGAAAGTTGCTTTTTTTAGCTACGCATTATGTTTTGGATGTTTATCCATATCAGGTAGCGCTCCGGTTTCTTTTAACTGCCATATGTTATTTCGTTGTGTGGATAAACTGTGCTTTATTAACCTTCCTGTGGATGGATACTTAGATTATCTCCCATTGTTAGTATTATGAAGAATTGCACAGTGAGCCACGGTCTTTATGTCAAGGATTGGGCTGGCTGGGTCTGGGGCAAGGGCACCTCCACATTGCAGCTTATTGCTAGTTGCTCCCCACAGCGGTTGAATCCATTTCTGCATCCCCCTAAAGCACGTGAGAGCTGCGTTGTCA
>NW_006295827.1:1925147-1935147 GCF_000327345.1 Myotis davidii | reverse complement strand
ATTAAGTTAATAACAATGTACCTATCTATATAGTTTAAGTTTAAAAAATTTGGCTCTCAAAGAAATTTCAATCGTTGTACTGTTGGTATTTGGCTCTGTTGACTAATGAGTTTGCCAACCACTGCCATAGAGGAGAGGAACTGCCTTCCCAGGTGTTGTGAGGATTAAATGAGAAATAGTATTCCAAAGCCCCACGCACACAGAAGGCCCTGGGGAAATGTTTGCTGCATATGAATACTGTACATGAAAGCACGCTTAAACTTTTAAAGCATTATGCAGATATAAGTGATTCATACAAGTCAGAGCGGGGGCAGAGCAACTAGGGAAGACTTCCACTTATAATACTGCACACCAACTTGAACCATATAAAATTGCCATTTTATTGACCCAAAATGGTTAAATAGGAGCAATTTCATATGATTCAAGCTAATATTTTTACATTGCTTGATCATATGTTACTCTTTTGATTAAAATGAAAAGCATTGAGGGGATTTGTGTTTGGGGAGCTAGAAAATTATATAGCTCTAAGAGACCTTTCTGATAATTAAGTGCAATTCTGTCTGTAAGTGAGAAAGCTGAGGTCCAGACCACACTGGTTGTGAGTGGTGGATATGAAAATAGACTCGGTTCTCTTTTCCAGGTCCCTGGCCTTACACACTACGTCACACAGCCTTGCTGAGTATGGGAGTTGTCCACTGAGCAGGTGTGGAACAGAGCTCAAAAGAGAGCCTAGATCAGCGGCTCTCCACCTGTGGGTCGAGACCTCTTTGGCGGTCGAACGACCCTTTCAACAGGGGTCGCCTAAGACCATCCTGCATATCAGATATTTACATTATGATTCATAACAGTAGCAACATTACAGTTATGAAGTAGCAACGAAAATAATTTTATGGTTGGGTCACAACATGAGGAACTGTATTTAAAGGGCCAGAGGGTTGAGAACCACTGGTCTAGATCCTCTTAGGCCTTGACCAGGGCCCGTTCTTCTGTATCTGCTGAGCTCTGTAAAGCACCCACCACTAGGCAAGTTTCCAAGAAGGCTCCCTAGGCAACTCATTGACCTGGAGTGGCAATGAGACACAAGTCAAAATGAGTTGGAGGCGTTGGCATAGTGGGCTTGGTGGTATCAAATGGGTAGACTTGTGCCTGAATTTAGCTCCTAAGTCCCAGCCTTCTTTTAATGCTTGGTGTCCCTTTTACCCTGGGAAGAAGCTCAGGCGAGTTGATGGGTTAATAGAGAATCTGTAGGAGGACCGACTGGAACGCTACGACACTGGAATCTGCATATGATCTGTGTCCAGTTAAGTTAATGACAAATTGCTCACTTTCTCAAGCTCTGAAAGTCATAGATCAACTCCTCCCCTCCCCCCGCCTCCCCAAAAAAATACACAAATGGAAGAAAGGGCAAGAAGAGAATGAATGGAAGTTAAATGTCTTATTGGTTAAATGAAAATATAGCCATTTGGGCAGATATTTTTTTCTGGGAAATGCTGATAAAATACTTGAATTGCCCATACCCTTCTTTGCTTCCTTGTTCATTTTATTAAGATTTGCAGGATTAAAAACTGCATTTGGAGGCTATCTGGGCACAAGGGAGAAGTTATATGAAAGGTAACTAAAGATTGGGGCGGGGTTATTATTGATTTCATAATTTTGCTAAACTATGTGGTCAGAGTGAGATGAATGATGAAGAGGCACTATGGAAAAGGTAGTATCTACCCCTTTCACACATAGAGTTGCAGCTCACAGACATTTTTTTCATTAGGGGGGAAAACCCTCAAACACTGAAGGCCTTTCCTGGCCCTGTTGGCTTTTTCTTTCACATCTAGCCCATGCCTTTCTCCCAACTGAAAATAGCTGTGAGCCTCCAGTATCAAATACAAATGGTGGCATTAACTAAGTCATTGGGAATGCTGATATTCAAGGGACCTGCCCAGCAAAAAATGAAGTACAGACTGTAGTTCAAGGAAAGGCTCAGGTTTGTTGGATTCAACAACTCATGAAAAGACAGGATTAATGTCTTTTTTAACTCAAAGTCTCATCTTTGAAAGAAAGAGCCCCTCCGAGATTTGAATGTGGTGCTGCGTCCTTTAGAAATGTTTTGGATGGGATTCATGGCGAGTGGGTGGCATAGCCTTTCTTCACAGACCAGCTGTGGTGCCTCCTACCAATCATTCTATCACAGAATGAATAGAAGACATGTCTGAATGCCAGTAAAACCCAATTAGAATTTAATAGAAAACATAAATAGAGTGTTAATCATGGCAAACTAACTTAGAGATAAGTCCCAGGGCTCAAGAGTAGGCGTAATAGCTCAACAAGAACAAAACCTTTTATGAATAGCTTCACATCTCATTTGCTGTACCCAACAACTCATTTAGATAAATAGTATAGATCTTGCATAGGGACACAGAAAGTGACATTGGCAAGCTCCACCCTATTACTCCACTTGCTGTGACCAACTTCAGGCTGATTAGTGTTCTCATCAGCTGCCCTGAGGAAGGTGAATGAAGGGAGGGTCCAGGGAATCTGTCGGGTGAGTGCACTATTTTTAAAACTTGATTAGATACTAGAGGCTCGGTGCACGAAATTTGTGCACTCGGAGGGTGGGGGGCGTTCCTCAGCCCAGCCTGTGCCCTCTCACAGTCTGGGAGCCCTCAGGGGATGTCCAACTGACATCTTAGGCCTGCTCCCTGCCTGCAGTCGGACATCCTTAGCACTGCCACGGAGGCAGGAGGGGCTCCCACCACTGACTGAGCAGCACTCCCCCTGTGGGAGCTCACTGACCACCAGGGGACAGCTCCTGCATTGAGTGTCTGCCCCCTGGTGGTCAGTGCGTGTAATAGTGACCGGTCATTCTGCCATTCAGTCAATTTTCATTTTAGCCTTTTATTATATAGGATAATTTATAGATTATAGAGTTGATACATTTTAAGTGTACGATTCAATTAGTTCTTTGTATATTATGGATACAAATCCTTTATTAGATATGTGGTTTGCAAATATTTTCTCCCAATATATGACTTGCTTTTCATTTTTTAATGGAGTCATTTGAAGTACAATAGTTATCAGTTTTCATTAAGTCCAATTTATCAATTGTTTCCTTTTATGGCACATGCTTTTGGTAACATATCTAAGCAATATTTGCCTAATCCAAGTTAATATATCCAAAAATAAATACTGTCAAGTCTCTCTCTTTCTCTCCACCCCCCCATTCCTTTCCTCCCTCCCATATACACTCTCACACACACACACACACACACACACATGCACACACACAGGTATACACCTAAAGTCCTCCAGTGGCTACTCATTTCGTCAATACTAATAAAAGCCTAGATGGCTCTCACACATGATGTTGTCACAGATGGCCGCCACAGGATGGCCGCCATAAGATAGCCACCACAAGATGGCTGCCACAAGATGGCCACGTGCACAGTGGAGGCAGGGCCAGGCGTTGCTCCCCACGGTGAGGCCTGGGGGTCCCGCGGCTCTATGCATTGTGGAGGAGGTGGGTACCTGCGGAGGAGGCAGGTCACAGCAGGGGAGGGCAGTTGTAGGCGATCGGGCCAGCAGGAGAGGGCAGTTGGGGACGATTGGGCCAGGAGGGGAGTGGTTAGGTGTCGATCAGGCCGGTAGGGGAGTGGTTAGGGGGCAATCAGGCTGGCAGGCAGAAGCAGTTAGGGGCAATCAGGCAGGCAGGTAGGCAAGGGGTTAGGAGCCAGCGGTCCCAGATTGTGAGAGGGTGCCAGATTGGAGAGGGTGCAGGCCGGGTTGAGGGACAACCCCCCCCCCATGCACAAATTTTGTGCACTGGGCAACTAGTTTAGAATAAGATTTAAGCCTGTAACTATGGGCTAAAAAGCTTTGTCTGATCTGGTGCCCCTGCCTGCTTTTCCCTAGGTCCGTGGTCGGCAAACTGCAGCTCACGAGCCATTTGCGGCACTTTGGTCCCTTGAGTGTGGCTCTTCCACAAAATACCACATGCGGGCGCACGTACAGTGCGAATGAAACTTCGTGGCCCATGCGCAGAAGTCAGTTTTCGGCCTGGGCGAGTCTATTTTGAAGAAGTACTGTTGATATTTGGCTCTGTTGACTAATGAGTTTGCCGACCACTGCCCTAGGTCACCCTGCTCTAGTCTCTGTATTCTCCATTTTGTTCCCCAAAAATGTTGAGTATGGGTCTGTCCAGTAGACTTTGACTAGGGCAAAGTACAGTTGTTGGCACCTATAGACAGACATTGATGCAAAGCTTTACTATGATGCAAAGAAGGAGAAAAATAAAAGTACCAGCTTTATATCTATAGCATTTATTTTAGTTGTATCACCCTTCCCTTAAATGATTCATTGCCATTAGAGTGAAGATATCTTGTTGCAGCCTGGAGTCAGAGACGCCTGGGTGTGACTTTGCTTTGACTAGCTATGTAACAGACACATTCTTTACCGTCTCAGAGCCTCAGTTTCCTTGGCCACAAAGTGAGGCGAATGGCACTTGGCTTAAGGGTTACTGAGCAGCTGAAGTAACATGTGGAATATTCCTACAGCAGTGCCTACATACACAGAAAATGCAGAATACACGCTAGCTTTATTATGAGTACGATTATAATTATTAGCATTATTATTGCTATGGCTACAACCAGTACTTCCAAGGAGAGAATTGCCACTCAAGGAAGGACAACTCAATAGGCATGGTGTTTAAATGAACAGAGAAATATCCGGGCATTCTTTACTTATTTACTTATGGAACCATTACCTGCTTCCATAAAAGTTCCATGATAGTTTATTAAAAGCATACATCAAAGAAGTAGCAGTGAACATAGAAAGGAAAATAGTGACCAAGAAAAGAAGAACACAGATAGGGAAAGCTTAAGGGTCATATAATTGCCGCAGCTTAGCTTCCAATCCGATGCTGAGATTCCTGGCAGCCAAGGCCAAAGTCACCACAAAATTACTGAGAAAAGGAGACCATCTTCTTCAAGAATCAAAGCTTCTTCTAAAGCTCCTTTTCAAGGTCACATTCTCATACAGTGAGCAGTATTCCAACGTTTTCCTCCAGTGCAATAACAGATTTCATATGACTGCTTTCTGTAGTAACTTTTTTCATAAGAGCAAACGGCATGACATTAAAATACAATTTCATGATGGCAGTTCCGTGTGTGGCTAAAGTAATATGGCCCTAGTGTGTAGCTGTGAGGTGGTCGGGTTTGCTCCATGGATAGAATTTAGAGTGTTTTGAAGAATGGATGGACTGCATGTCTTTCAAATAATCTTTTGTAAATACTGCTTTTCTCAGCTGGGCTTTTGATAGGACTTGAATAGCAGACAGTTTGAGATTGTATTCTCTGACAAGATCCTGGTGTGTTTGCATTCTCTGTTGCTGGTCCCGGGCAGAGTCTTATGCCTTAGAAATCAGAAGTTCAGGTAGTAAAGTTGACATCTTATTGTGAAAATTGGACCCGCATGTGAACGGAAGGCCATTCTAACTCTCCCTCGGTGGAGATGCAGGAGTACTTGCAAGCAAATGCTCCAGGAGTCAGTAGGTGGGTTTATCCTGGCATCAGATAAGTTCTCCAACAAGCCCTGTAGTTCTGAGCCTCAGTTCAGTGGGCCCAAACCACAGTGCAGCCTGCTCTGCTTGGGGGTGCTTCCAAGAGAGAAGGTGGTAGGAGGACAAGTTACAGCCTACAGCTGCAAGGTACCACCAATCCTGCCCCTAGCATCTTTCCAGACATACCTGAAGGAGTCTACCCTGGAAACATTGTCTGTGTGACTGCAGGAAAAGGTGAATTGTTGCTCTGGTGGGTGACTAGGATGTTTCCAGCCAGATTCCTCCTGTTCTGGAGCCAGCAGTAGACTGTAACTTTCACAAGATTCTAAGCAACGTGATTTCTTGGTTGACCTCGCAGATCAACTGGCTCCAGAATTTCCCCTTAAATGAATTAATCTGCTCAGTGAAGTGATTTGAACAAGCCTGGTACATTTGGAAACAAATCTACTATTTCAGTTTGCTGTAGTCACTACTGAGCTATTCTTTCTGCCCATAGATGCCAAGATCATTTACCTGTTGATGCTGGTGTATGTCAGGGTCTGTGAGGAAGCACGTGTGGTTGGCAGAAAGAGAATAATAAAGCAGAAGGAGCTGTGGGGACAGTCCAGTGCAGTCTTCACACTTCGCAAAGGCCTGGGGAAGCATGACTCTCCCATGTACGGAGGCCACTGCCCTGGGTGAAGACCGATCCCTCCACATGGAGGGTCAGGTGTGTGGATGAGAGGGAGATCAGGATGGAAAGGGAAAACGGCTGTTGGACTCCTGGCTGTCCAGGGACCTCGTCAGCATCAGTGAATGTTCAGCTTCTCTAGCTAGAGCCTGTGTGTTGGCTTTAGCTGCCGGAAGAGCTCTGGGCTGCATGAAGCCCCTGGTGAAGAGATGGCCTGAACCCGGAGGCCACTTCTTCCCCACACATGAGGACAGGTTGACCAGGGCTCCCAGGAGAGCAAAAGCATGGGGACGTGCTCTATACGTGAGTTATGTGAAAGGCAACGCCGTGTCTTGGCTTCCCAGGCAGCTTCCAGCTGCCTTGACTGTGACTCCAGTTCATTAAATGTTGGTGGGTTATCAGTAGAGGTAGGGCAATCCCCTAAGGCCCCTTCAATATGTTTTATTGTTCCTCTCAAATAAGTGATTAACATTAATAGGAATTGCTCAGTAGATGGTGTCTGTAGGACTCCTTGCTCCTCGAGGCTTTCTCCTGTAGTTTACAGCCTGACGTGGGCGCCTCCATAATCTCTTAAATAGAGAGCGTGGTAAACGCGTGTATGAGCTGGTCGGTGGGATGGAGGTGGGGAAGGAGCTAATGAGCCACTGGCTTGAGGGTGATGGCATCTTCATAAGCCACGCTGCTCCTTTCCCTCTGGGTGGGTCGTACTTACAGAGCCATACTCTCGTAAGTATGTGTGGAAAGATGGAAAGGACCCTGAAGTTATTTTTTTCCAGCTTCCTGTTCTTCAAGGAATTCCTTCCATAGCTCCCCTGACAGATGTTCGCACAGCATCTGCCTCTGTCCCGAGGCCCCCTCCCTCCCTGCCGAGGCACCGCATGCTGCGTGCGCTTCTGCAATGCTACTGGTGGGAGATGCTCCCCTCCCCTCCGCTCTCACAGTGCCTTCTCCTTCTCAGGGCACGTACTGTACATGCTCGCGCTCACTTGTTAGGTTGTCTCTCCTACGTTCCAGGAGGGCAGGGGCCTGTCCTTTCCTGCTCACCAGGACTGGCTCACTGGAGATCATCAGTGTTTATTTGCTGAATGAATGAATACACTTGAGTTCAGAGATTTCAGAGGAGAACTGGGAAGGAATTATATGACATGGAAATGGAGTATGTCCCCAATGCCTGCCGAGCGATGCGCGCAGGAAGACTTTACAGTGAACGTGGAGGGAGGGGTCGGGAGAAGCACAAGGGGAAGGTTTTGGAAGGAAAAGCATCGCAAAGTTAGGAACAATGCAGGGCTCAGAGAGGTTGTAGGTTTGATACCAAGAAAACAATGTAGCGTAGGTGAAACTTAGTGATACCTATGATTTTTAAAAAAATTTTTTTTAGGACAAAGCAACATTCACAACATGGGAAAATCAAATAGATCTTGATTTTTTTTTTTTAACACAGCATGGTAAATGCAACCTCAAAAATAGTGAGTTTCGGTGAGGCTAAAATAGATTGGAAAGGGGATTGAAAGTCTTTTCTGTGGAGGAAAGAGGCCTGCTTTGTGGAGATTGATGCTTATGCAGAAACCCACAATGCAGACGGCTGTAGCCTGGGTGAGGAGATGAGGGCCTCCAGCTGACCACAAAAGGAGCGCAGGGGTGAGGTACCGGAGCATCAGGACAGGTGGCCCGGCCACGGCTCAAAGCATGTCCCCTGCTAGGCAGGGTCTCCGTACCCCAGGGTGATGAGTTTGTGATGCATTACCTCTCACTTCCTGTCCTGACGTGGCTGCTCGTCTGAATCCCGTCCGGGGTAAGAAAGTCACAAGCCACACAATTCTCACTTTCTCTCATTTCTACCATCTATGAGTCACCCAGTTTTGTCACTTCTGCCTTTGGAATGTCTCTTTCCACTAACACGCGCAGACCCCCCATTCTCCCTTGATGCCCCTGCTTGCCTCACACGGCCCCTCACATGAGGAGGACCGCCCTTGTACACCAGACCTCTGCTCGCCATTGACCACACACTCCACACTCTCCACCCGCATAGTCTCCTATTCCTGGGTGTCCCTTCAGTTCATCACCCCCTTGTAGCCAGTGAAATTCTGTACAACTTCGAGGTCCTGATTGCATCCCATCTCATTTAAAGAGCTTTCTCTCTCTCCACCATTGCCCACCATCTCCTCCTGCTCCCTGGCCTGGAATCCCACTTCCTGCTGTCCCTCCAGCACTTACCTTCATCTGCTTGGCTTGTGTACCTGAAGTCCCTGCCTTCCCCTCCCATCCCCGTGCATCACCAACCACTGAAAGTTCTTAGTCACTCTGACCCGTCAGCCTTGGACCCGACCGAGCACTGTGTCTTACATACAAGCAGCACTCTGAGAATGTGTATTGACTTAGATGGGATATTTCTGCCCAAGACATAGATTCCAAATGCTTCTAACCCTTATGATTTATCTGCTGTTCCAAATAGTTTCAGATTCTGTTTCAGATCATTCCTGGAACTGATATCAAGCAAGTGGAGCTCTTGACTCCCCTGGGCCCATGTCCATTTTTCTAGTCTCCTCTTCTCCAGAAACCCATTAAGATGACAGGGTCCCCAGTGGCCTCTGTGGATTTTTCACACTCTGGAATGCAGTGCACCTGAGCCAGGAGACAGCCACTGGCTGAAGCCAGTTACAGTGCGTTCTGGGCCGACTTAGGGAGGCCTCACATCTGCGGCTTCTGCTCAGTGGTTGCAGCTAACATTGGTCCCTCCAGCGAATGTGGTGAGATGTCCCTATCCTCACTGCCATCTCTCTTTGTTGAACGCCCCACCCACCCCCAGCATTTCAGGGCATAGTCATTTGGCTGTAATAACTGCTTACCCATATTTGCTCAGCAATGTTAGGTATATATCAACATGGTTTCTATTTCATAAAATTCTGGAATCCTCCCCCCTTGCATTCTTTCTTTACTTATTCCTACAAAGAAAAGAGCCTGCCTCATCATCCCATAGCCATAGGACAAACTGAGTGAAGTAACGTTCTCACTTTACTGTATACCAATTCTTCCTTTGTTAAAAAGGGGGAGGGGGATGTAAAAGAGGAAAACACTGGTCTACATAAATATCACTAAATATAAACAGTGGAAATGGGCTTCTAGGTTCTAAATGCTACAGGGATGTTGCTATGGCAACCTCAAGTTGTGGGGGACCTGGTGGGGGGTGACAGTGTCAGCATTAAGGAGATAAGATTGAACTGTGGCTCCCATGGTAGATGTATTCTCCAGGATTTTTCTTCCTTCTGAGACAAGAAGCAGAGCTTGGATTTTATCACTGACAACCAAAATCAGCAATAGCAGATTCAGAACTGGGTGGGTCGAGGGGCTGGAGTTAGGTTTCCAGGCTGGTTTATGTTTCTCTATTTAGAGCAGTGGTTCTCAACCTGTGGGTCAAGACCCCTTTGGGGGTCGAATGACCCTTTCACAGGGGTCGCCTAAGACCATTGGAAAATACATATATAATTACATATTGTTTTGTGATTAATCACTATGCTTTAATTATGTTCAATTTGTAACAATGAAATTGGGGGTCACCACAACATGAGGAACTGTATTAAAGGGTCGCGGCATTAGGAAGGTTGAGAGCCACTGGTTTAGAGGAATTAGAACCACTCCTCAGTCCGCCTCGTTCTAAGTACTCAGAGGGTGGCTAATTTTAAATTCAGAGGGTGGATAATGCAGATAGACCATGAATTCCCTAAAGTGAGCCTGAAGTTCCTCAAGTTTAAGGAATTTTTTGACTGGAATGTTACAGCTTTCTC
>NW_006295827.1:1905375-1925113 GCF_000327345.1 Myotis davidii | reverse complement strand
GAAAGGGTGTGGAGATACAGTTGATACTGTAAGTGTCCAGGCGGGTAAGTTCCCAAAGAAGCGATTGGCTGGGGGTCAGAATTCCCACCGAAAGAGCCCTGCTGTCCGGAGGGAGGCAGAAATGAAAGTCAATGCAAGGTCGGTCAGTCGGAAGCCCTGGTTTTCTCAGAGAGGAAAGGGCTGCAGGGGTCCTGAGCGGGCACTGCCACAGGCAAGTTCCCACTGAGTTTGGAGTGGGGAGGCCAAGGTCAGAGCATGAGCCCATGTCTGTTAGAAGCAAATAAGAAGTAAAATGAGTTTTATCAAAGTCACCTGAGATGCAGATCACTTCTGTTTCCTAAAGCCAAGGATGCATAGAGCAAGGCCCCATTCTGGGCAGTGAACCAGGACCGGCACCGAGTGGCTTCTACAACATGTCCGGAAAGGGCATGCGGGAGCCCGCAGCACAGAGAGAAAATTGAGAAGCAAGGGTGGGCAAAGTGAAGAAGGGAGACTGTCATGGCAACCGGGGACACTTCTCTCCAAATGTTTGTTCGTTGGGAGCATCTCCTTCATACACTACCCCAGGTATAAACACCACGGTGCTGATGGAAGAGACGCAGGAACGCTTCAGGTGCGCGCTCTGCGCAGTGTGTGCTGACTGGTGCTACCGACGGCCCGGGCCTCTCAAACCCAACATCACAAACACACAAACAACCTGCTTCTCATGGGCAGATGGTGAGTGGGGAGCCCAGAACAGACCAACCCTGCAAACTGAACTGCTTTGCAATTCTCTCCAAACGCCATCTATACCAGGCAGGGAGACAAGGGGGGCCTGAGGAGCGGATAGAATAAAGAACCAAAATCAGTAATGGCTCTATAGATGCAATTTTTTAACTTAAAAATACATTTTTAAATATTTCACAGTTTACAAAGCCCCGTCATAAATAGCTTTGCATTTGATTTGCACAGCCATCCTGTGTGCTGGGCAGAATGGATAGAGTGGCTCCTGTTTTATAAAGGGTCGCGGTGAGGCGGCTTGGAGAGCCCGGCAGGCCTGGCAGCGCTGTGGTTTCCAAGGGCTGCCCCAGAACTTGAGCCCAGGCAGACTCCTCTGTCTTCAGATCCTCTGCATTTCCCATGGCAAGCTGCCCTCGAAACCAGACAAATCCTACCTATACAAGAAATGTCAAATCACACAGAAGCCACATAAAATGACTTGAAAGGCTCCTGCCTTTCATCTCGGGCTGTCCTTCTTGCTGCTGGCATGTCCACCAAATGTCACAGCTTCGGTGCCCAAAGCCTTGCCAGGAAGCACATGCTGCCAGCCGCTGAGTGAGGATGCGACTTGTGAAGTGGTAGCCTTTGGAGAGGGACAATGCGTTCTCCTTCCAGGGGGAGGTGTCGGTGACTGGCCTCCTCACGGGGCAGCCGTTATACAGGAATGGTATCCAGGACCTCACTGAGTTTTGCTTTCCACATAAATAAATATCCAAAAGGATAGCTGAGGTCAGTCTAGAAAATTAGAATTTTCTTGGGGGAAAAATATGTTCTGGAAAAGATAAACAGTAGCTTGCAGTTTCACTGTTAGAACATTTGTTACAAGGTCCCGGTATTGATCTCTTATCACCCAATTTCCACTGGGAGCCGTGATGTATTACCACGCTGGGAAGCACAAATGCAAGCATGTGAATCAAGGGAGACCCTAGACGATATCTGTAGCGAGGCAGCATCCATTTGAGGGAGGGCGGGTTGGGAAGGGGGCGTCGCCAGCTGCAGAATTCCAAGGGGAGTTGTGCGTTGTGCTGTGTGCAAATGCATATCCATGCTGGGGAGTGTTACGGGTTTATGAGGAGAGTGATTAAAATTGTATCAAAGAGCCTTGTGAAGCTTATGGTTCAAGTTAACTGTATGAAGTAAACAGCCTTTAACGGCCTCCTGGGAGTGTGACAGATAGTGTGTGGGTGTTACGGCAACATGGTCCTGGTGAATGTTCTGGCCATCCCAAACTAATCACCATCTGTGAGCATGGGTCTCTGGGGAGTGTCTGGTGGTTGGACAATCATGGTAGTTAGCATTTTTAATCAGCTTCTGTGCAGCACTGATAGAAACCTTATGCTCAAGCCTTTATTTTTCCTATCTGTGTACAATTACTTATGATGTGACAGCAGAGCTCACAAGGATTTGGGAGGTGCTTCTGCAAGATGCATTTTATGGTCTCTTCACTCCCTTGTACCCGGCCCCCAGCCTGACCATGAAAGTTAGCCAGACCACTTGCTTATGGTCACTGCTCTTATTGCTTCTCTTTGCCACTGGCAGGAGGGACCTCGGGCACAGGGGAGGTTACTCTGGGTTCAGTGGGATGTGCTGTCTCAGATCGTGCCTTGGGTTTGATAGTCCTCTCTCCCTTTATTCCCCTCTGACTACCCTTTTCATCCCCACTCCTCTATCCCTCCCCTTACACACACCCATCAGGCACTGACTTCTTTTTCCCCCTGTTATTTTTATTTTGGGGGGACCAAAGCATGTGGAAGGTCAGCAGTAACATCCTTAGAAATAGGCAGCTGGATCCTGTGATTGAGGATTAAAGGAGAAAGTATCAATTAGCTTTTGTTTCATAGCAAGCCAACCCAACACTTAGTGACTTAACTGTTTTATATAACTCACAATTCTGTGGATCAAGTGGGTGATTGTGTTTGTTTGGGCCACCTCAGCTGATCTCTGTGGGATTCTCAATCGTCTGTGGTCAACTGGGGTTGGCTGGTCAAGGAGGACTTGGCATAGGCCTGATGACTGACAGATAGAAGTGGTCTCGGCTGGGACAGCTCATCTCTGCTCCACTTGACCTCTCATCTTTCGGTGGTCTAGCCCAGTCCTCAGTTCATGAGATCTCAGGGGTCCAAGGAACAGCAGGAGAGCAAGCCCCAATGTGCAAGGACTTGTCATCTTCAGTTTCATTCTCCAATGACTTATACTTCTCTGAATACAGCTCTTTTACCTCCTTGGTTAAATTTATCCCTAGGTATTTTATTCTTTTGATGCAATTGTAAATGGGATTTTTTTAAAGTTTTCTCTTTCTGTTGTATAAAAATCTAACCTATTTCTAAATGTTAATTTTGTATCCTGCTACTTTACTGAATTCATTTATTATTTCTAATAGTTTTCTGATGGAATCTTTAGGGCTCTGTCTCTATAGTATCAAGCCATCTGCAAATACAGACAGTCCTCGGGTTACATCGGATTCAACGTACGTTGTTTCGTGGTTACATCGCCATCTCCCATTTATTTATTTAAAAAAAGTTCCACCATTTTGACATATGTACATATGTGCTTTATGTTTTTTATTATTTATTTACCACACGGGGAGCGGGCCTAAGCTGGCAGTAGGACCTCCTTAGCGCTGCACTCGCCAGCCTTGGACCAGGGGGTAGCTCCTGTGTGGAGCGTCTGCCCCATGGTGGTCAGTGCTCATCATAGTGACCGGTCGTTCTGCTATTCAGTTGATTTGCATATTAGCCTTTTATTATATAGGATGGATGTTGGATGCCAAATGCTTTTTCTGCATCTATTGATATGATCATGTGGTTTTAATTCTTTATTTTGTTTATGTGATGTATCACATTAATTGATTTTCAGATATTGAATCAACCTTGCATCCCAGGAATAAATCCCACTTGATCATGGTGTATGATCTTTTGAAAATATTGCTGGATTCAGTTTGCTAATATTTTTGTGGAGGATTTTTGCATCTATGTTCATAAGGGATACTGTCCTATAATTTTGATTTTCTGTAGTCTCATTGTCTGGTTTTGGTATCAGGATAATGCTGGCTCTATAAAATGAGCTTCCCTTCTCTTCAATTTTTTGGAATCGTTTGAAAAGAATAGATATTAATTTTTTGAATGTTTGATAAAAGTCACCTGTGATGCCATCTGGTTCAAGGCTTTTTTTATTGGGATTTTTTTTATTACTGATTTGATTTCATTAGTAGTTATTGGTCTATTCAGATTTCCTATTTCATCTTGATTCAGTTTTAGAAGATTGAATGTTTCTAGGAATTTATTTATTTCTTATAGGTGGTCCAGTTTGTTGGCATATAATTGTTTTTAGTATTTTCTTATAATCCTTTCTGTTTCTGTAGTGTATGTTGTCACTTCTCTTTCATTTCTGGTTTTTATTTATTTGGGTCCTCTCTCTATTTTCCTTAATCAGTGTAGCTACAGGTTTATCAATTTTGTTTATCTTTTCAAAGAACCAGCTCTTGCTTTCTTTTGTTGTTTTTCAACTACTTTGTGTATTTCCTTTCTTATCTTCATTATTAATTTTCTTCTACTCACATTTGGCTTTGTTTGTTCTTTTATCTAGTTCCTTTTGATGTAAGGTTAGATTATTGGTTTGAGATTTTCATTATTTCTTGAGGTTGACCTGTATTGCTATAAATTTCCCTCTTAGTGTTGCTTTGCCTGTGTCCATGGATTTGGATAGTGTGTTTTCATTTTCATTTGTCTCAAGGTATCTTTTGATTTCTTCCTCAACCTCATTGTTAACTCACTCATTGCTTATGGCCATGTTATTTAACTTCCACATTTTTGTGTGTTTTTCAGTTTTCCTCTTATAAGATTTTTAATTCCATACCACTGTGATCAAAGTAGATAATTGATATGATTTCAGTCTTCTTAAATTGTTTGAGACATTTGAGACGTTTTTATGGCCCCACAGGTGGGCTATCCTGAAAAACGTTTCACGTCCACTTGAAAAGAATGTAGTCTGCTGTTTTGGGGGGAAATGCACTAAAATTCTATCAAGTAAGTCTGTCTGTCTAATGTGTCATTAAGGGCACTGTTTCCTTGTCAATTTCCTGTCTCAATGATCTGTCCACTGATGTCAATGGGGTGTTAAAGTCCCCGACTATTATTGTCATACTGTCAATATCTCCCTTCATGTCTGTCAATATTTGCTTTACATTGTTAGTTGCTCCTACATTGGCTGTGTAAATGTTTAAAGAGTTATATTCTCTTGTTGGATTTATCCCTTTATCATTATGAAGTGCCCTTCTTGTCTCTTTTACAGCCTTTGTTTTAAAGTCTATTTTATCTTATGTAAGCATGGTTACCCAGCTTTCTTTTTCATGTCCATTTGCATGAAATATATTTTTCCATCTCTTTACTTTCAGTCTGTAAGGCACCTGGGAGTATTACGCAGTGAACTAAGAATGGCTGCCACGTGTGCCTGCTTCGGTCCCCTTTGGTGGGCACCAAGATGTAAGCTTAAGCCAGCCGCCGCTTGTGCCATGCTGTGGCAGCTTAGCTGAAGCTATATTCGAAGCCCGGATTGACCACTGCTTATACCAGGATAGGAATTACAATGCAAGCTGATACTGGTCACTACTCTTGCAGGCTTGGAGTGCTTAGCAAGAGTCCTGTGGCATGCTGAGGCTGGTCACTGCTGTTTGTAGACCTCTGAGAGGTTTGGGGAAAGTCCACAGTGTGAGCCAAGATAGGCCCCTTTTGTGGAGGAGCCGCTGGAGGAGTCTCAGGCCAGGTGGGCAAATTCGGTGAGGCAGGGCCCCAGGGAATCACCAGGGTGGGGCAAATGGTGTTATCCAGGTTCATGGAGAGTGATAATTTGGGGCTCACCTGTGTTGGTCATGCTGGGTGGAAGGGGAGGTCCATAAAGGAACAACTCCCCAGAGACAGTTGTCAGACCCCTGCCCCTCCGGCCCTCACCCTGAAGTGAGTAAATTAGTTCCTCCCCTTATGCCCCAGTGCTGTTGGAGCAGCTGCTGTTGTGAGATTTTTAGCATGTGAGTCTGGGTACAGGCCCCTTAGAGGTTTACCCAGGCTCCAGCAGCCCTCTCCTTGGACACAGTCCCTGCCGGTTTTTACAGCCAGATGTCATAAGGACTCCTCTCCCCAGCACTGGTGCCCCAAACTGGGGAGCCCAGTGTGGGACTGGGGCCCTTCGCTCCTTAGGGGGGACCTCCACCGCTGAGATAGACCTCCTGTTTCTTAACCGCCACACGGATGTGGAACCTGCCAGTTCTGCGTCTCTGCCCCTCCTACCAGTCTCAACATGGCTTCTTCTTTGTATCTTTAGTTAGAGGACTTCGGTTCAGCTAGACTTCAGGTGTTTCTCAATGATGGTTGATCTGTAATATAGCTGTAATTTTGATGTGGTCATGGGAGGAGGCGAGCACATGGAAGGAGTCTTTATCTACTCTGCCATCTTGACCAGAAGTCTAGTTTATATGTCCTTACCACATGGGCGCCCAAGCAGCCCTGCCATGGTAAAGGAGAGAGAAATTCCACGGCCTTCCTCCTCCTTGAACCCCACCACAAATATTCAGAGTGGGCACGCCCTCTGTGGAGAACCCTCTAAGAAACTAAACTCAGTGATCTGAAGGTAGCACTCTGTGCTGTGCTAGAAGCCAAGGCCTTTTTTAGCAGAAGAGTCCAAAGCAGTAACAGGAGGGAACGTGTCTCTAGCTGCAGCACATTAGATGCATGCCAACCATCGAGCCCTCTGGTCCCCAGGCCTGGCCTCCTCCACACTGCGTTCCCAGTGTCCCGCTTTTAAACCCTACGGCTGAGGAAACCGAGGCTCTGTCCTCACTCAGCATTTTACCCCTCTTTCAGTCATTTATGTGCCTGGTGTCCATGCCCAGCCATTCTGGAGAATAAGAACAAATACTCAGTATTCACTATATGCCCACCCACCATGACCACCAGTAGTCAGCATGAGATTTGCACATAGTAGGTCCTCCATACATTTGTACAAAGCAAAATAAAAGCATTTGATCTATAACCAAGATCTGTGTAGCTACATTCATCCGCTCCCAAGGACTGTAGCATTATATTTATGTTGTTATTGGTGAATCAAATTTTAGCCGTTGAGAATGAATTCTGCCTTGTTAAAATTAATCATGATGGGCTATATTTTTATACACTAAAATGTGTAAAACAATTGCGAAGAAGAGGGCTTCTTTTCCTGAGTTGATTCCTGTTATGTATGCAAGTCTATTGAAGTTAAACCATAATTTTCAGTGAAATTAAGATTTTCCAGCAAGCTGCTCTCTCCATTCTAGCTAATGATCCCAGTGACCCAAGCAAACCACACCGATGTTGCTGTGGCAGGAATGGAGGGTGTTGGGTCTGGAAGAGCCCACAGTTAACCTTCAAGTAGCATTTAGTATGGGAAGGGCAATCCAGCTCTCTCTTCTCAAGAGAAACGGCACTCAGCTGAGAGCCATTTCATCACTTACAGATTAAATGAGAGAAGGAACAAAGGCAGATGGGGAATTAAAGGAGGAGGAGCGGAAATTGAACTAAGAACTTAAATATTTCAGGAGATTGGCAACCTAAGGCTGCTGAACAGCATGTTGGCCTGGGGAAGACTAAGGCTACCCGGAGGCCTGCAAGAACATGGAGCAGCCCAGACAGGTGGCTTTTTGTTCTTCCAAAGGAATAAATACAATCTCTGCTGCTTAAAGTAGTAATGACACATGTCTTTAATATTGGGGGGGGGGGGGGTTTTATATTTTGCTTAAAGACTATTAGTTGAGCCCTAGCCAGTTTGGCTCAGTGGTTGGAGCGGAGGCCCAGGGACTGAAGGGTTCTGTGTTCTATTCTCCAGTCAAGGGCACATACCTTGATTGCAGAGAGGATCTGCAGTCCCAGTTAGGGTGCTTGCGGGAGGCAACCAATCAATGTGTTTCTCTCACATCGATGTTTCTCTCTGTCTCTTCCCCCTCCCTCCTCCCCCCGCCTCCACTCTCTCTAAAACTCAATGGAAAAAAATATTCTAGGATGAGGATTAACAAAAAAAAAATTATTTGTTGACAAATTTTTTACGTATGGATAACATGGCTGCTTGTTTCATTGTTAGTATGTAGAACTTTTAAAATTTGTGCTTCTCACGCTTAAAGGAAGATCCAGCCTCTTACACCAAACCTTTACCTTAAGAGGTTTTCTAGTCCCTTCATAGTGTGCATTCATTCATTCATTCATTCACACCTATGGTGTGCCAGGTACAGTGCTAGGTCTGGGTGAACAAAGGAGGTTTAGAAAACAGTCCCCGATCCCTTGGAATTACTGCTTGGAGAATTCCATTGGCAAACTCGGTGACACAGCCATGTCGAGAGCAGAAACAGAAAGACAGAGTCGCCTGAAGAGTAGGAAGACGAGAATGCGCTTAGGGCCCGCCTCTCTCCAAGGCTCCTGCTCCCAGTGCACGACCCGGGTCTGCTACTACAGGAGTCGGTGCATCCCGTAGAGGTGAGCAGCCCGGGGCTCTAGGTTCTAGGCTCCCAGGACTTTGAAGCAGGGAGTTGACTGCTGTAGCTTGTGAGGCAGGTCACAGCACAGTACATGTATGGCACTAAGCACTCGTGGCCTTCTTCTGGGTGACTCGCTCCCCGCCATCTCCAGCAGCGGTTCTCAACCTGTGGGTTGCGACCCCTTTGGGGGTCGAACGACCCTTTCACAGGGGTCACCTAAGACCATCGGAAAACACATATATAATTACATATTGTTTTGGGGATTAATCACTATGCTTTCATTATGTTCAATTTGTAACAATGAAAATACATCCTGCATATCAGATATTTACATTACGATTCATCACAGTAGCAAAATTACAGTTATGAAGTAGCAATGAAAATAATTTTATGGTTGGGGGTCACCACAACATGAGGAACTGTATTAAAGGGCCGCGGCATTAGGAAGGTTGAGAACCACTGATCTCCAGCTTCTTCTTGGCTTTAGATACCATGCTGCTGTTTGCCCACAGAGGGTAGTTTGGGGCTTTCTGTCAACATGAAAGACTTCCTTTTCCCCAGTCAGTTTGCTGTGAGGCCAGCAGCCAGGCTGTGAGCCCGGCCAGCCCTTCGCAAAGCCCTGTGGAACTAGGTCATCAGGTTGTCGACGGTCCTTCCACAGGCGAGGCCGTGCTGTGACTTTTCATGCGCACACCCTGCCTGCGGAATACCGAACTTGTTTCCAAACGAAATAGTTTCCAATGAGGACTTAATGGGGGTTTTTCATTTGGAATAGATGGAAAACAAGCCATTTCCTACTCCCATTTCAAACAAATTTTGGTCCAGTTATTTTCCCTTTTTTTAACATAAAGTTAAATGGACTATTCTGCCCATCCCTGACTGAGCTGTACCATGATTTCTCTTGATTATGCTTTTATGCTGTGAATCGTAAGGCTCCGGGGACATAATGGACGTCTGTGGGAGAGTGGCAGCAATTTTTAAAATTCTGCCAGTGCTTGTCAGCTTTTACGGTGGTGCCTGCTGTGCGGGAAGAAAGCACCCACCAACAGAAAAAAATCCGCCAGCAAACCTGCACTCCCCGCCTGCCTGTGGGGTTGGCAAGGGAAGGGCTCCTCCGCAGGCCTTGCAGGGCATGCAGTCAGCCACCAGTGAGGCCCCGCTTCCAACCATCCACCCTGCTCCGCCCCCGGGTTCCAGCCACTAACTTTTTGTGGTGTTGAGGGTTTCTTTTTTCTTTTTTTCCTCGTCTCATTTTTCTTAGTTTTACTTGGACCATGGCCTTGGAGAAAAGGCGCCCCTGGCTCCCTGCCTCCGCTCAGTCCTTTACCTCCAGCCACCTGACAACGTGGAAAAGAGAGCGCCTGCCAGCCCTTGTGGGTGGTGGGGTTATTTGTTGTTTTGTTTTGTTGGTGGAGGTGGTGGCCATCATCCATCCTGGATTTGCAAAAACCTCCAGAATACTCGGGAAAAGAAAATCCTTCTTGCTCTCAGCTCCTGTCTTTGGTGGGGTTAGCTCCCCCCACAACCCCCTACCCCCCCCTCCAGCAGATATGTGGGGAGTGTGCTGGGCAGTGCCTTTTAATGGGAACAGTCTCTTTGCTCCCCTCCAGCAATGCCAAGAGTTAATGAGCCCCACAAGGAAAAAAGCCGCCTTCGCCTTCCCCGCTGCCAACTGGGCAAGCTCAAAATGCCGCCTTGGCTCTAGGGTTTCCTTCCCGCCCGCCCAGATGCTTTGGGGCAGGCGGTCAAGGCTTGGGGCTGGGCATTAAGGAGGTGGAGGTCACAGGCTCTCTTTGATGGCTCCTCCCCTGGGTTCCCATCCATTCTCAGTATTACTTTGGGAGTTGCCTAGTGTTGCTCTTCCAATTCATTGTGAGGTCCACATCCTCCCACAAGTGCCCGGCAGGGAGGCACCACCTGCGTGTTCTGGTGAGGCAGACGTATCTCACATCAAAACACCGCTCAGCCTCTCCCTGCGCTGCAACCGCCAGCCTCTCCCCCTGCCCTCAGAGGAGGGAGGTGGAGTGCAAGGCGGCAGGTGACGTCCTTGGCGTGACAGAATGTCAGAGTTGCTTAACACTCCAGAGAGTTTACCTAATGCAGGCCTCAACCTTTGCAAATGTCGTCAGCATTTCCAGGGAGAGATGATCTGGCTCTGCCGGAACCTCCTGTGGTGGAAAACTCGGTCCTGAGCCAGTTCCCTGAGGATCCCTCTGGTTTGTATAAAATCTCCTCCTGTGAGAAGTGAAGTCTGTTCCTTTCTTTCATTGGTTCTGCCCTTCCCAGTCCCACAAAGACTAAATGCAGCCTCCTTGCTATCTAGTATGCCTCCAGGCATTTGAAAGCAGTTACATATTTCTAAGAATTTCTTCTTTAGACCTATGTTCAGTTCTTCCAAGATTGCCTCATATTTCTTGGTTTCCCAACCCTCGGTCATTTAGTTCCTCTCTTCTGGACATGCTCTGGTTGGTTAATTCCTAGGTTGAGCACCCAGCGGGGGCGAGGGACCGCCACTGCTTTAACAGGGCCTGTGCCACATTATAGTGGTATTGGCTTTTCTGGCGGTTTTACCAAAAGCATTTGTTAACTCCAAACTTCGAGTGTTCACAGAAATAACTGCCCCGCATATTTGTCATTTCTGAACCTATGTGCGAAGTACATTTATTCCTAATGAAAGCCTCTTATTAGGATAAGATGTTTTGATTTGAGATAAGTCTTTCTCACCAGTCCTTGCCCATCCCTGCGGTCTGTTTAGATATTTTAGATCTGCGCTTTATGATCCAGTAGACTACCATGTCATATAAAAATTTAGCTTCATTTCATATGAAAATTCAGTGCCAGACGTTCAGATCCAGTGTGCCAGACGTTGTACTGGGGTACAGTGGGGAACAAAACAGGCGCAGTTACTAACCTCAAAGAGTTTATTAGGAAAGACAGCACATGGGAAGTACCGAGGAGAAGTGCCTCACAACCCGGGCTTTCTGGGAAATGTAGTTGTGAGTGGGAGCCTGCCAGGGGAGAGCTTGGGACTGATGTTCCAGGCGGGAGGAGCTGCATACGCCAAGTGTGAAAGGTGACAGAAAGCGTGGTGCCGGCAGCAGCTTGTCATCAAACACCACTGGTCCTCATCAGTTGCTAATACAAATGTGGCACCTGAGAGGGTGACGGAAATTACCATCAGAGGCCTTCATCTTCTCCCTTTGGGCACATCAAACATTTATGAACTCACCTAATTGCATTTCTGTCCCAACTACATTTCTCTATCTTGACCATTTGAATTGCACGTGAAAGCTCATTTATATCTCGCTGAATACAGGTCTGCCCTGTCTACATCATTTTCCAAGTGTATCAATCTCATACCCTGTGGAAAAAAAACTCGTTCGGATGACTCGTTCTTCATAACCCACAATGGCTTCGAGTGAGCACCTTTTTCCTCCCTAAGGGTTCACCAGCTGCCACCCTCATTCTCTGTGTTATTTTCCAAGTCACTGGTCACCACGGGAGGTTATTGGCAGAGTTGTACCTAGAACCCCATTGTCTAAACTCCTTGTCCAAAGATCTTTCCTTTCTACTGTCCTGTCCTCCCTGGAGCCCATCTTTCAAGAGCAGACACCACCCAAGGTTCCTTCCGAGAGCATTTGACTGATTAGTCCCTGGTAAGGAGCCTGCAAAACAGGCAAGCAGTTACCCCAGTGAGAGTGTGGAATGAGGTGCCCTACTTCTAGACACCACCCAGGCTGGCTGCCTGGCTTTCATGTCCTCAGAATACCTCCGGAGTACACAGCTTGTATGATACGTTAAGTGAACAGAACACCCTGCCATTTATTCTCTCCTTTGAGGTCAGGGGGAAGTATTCTTGTTCCTATTTAGCAGATGGGGCTCAAAGAGAAGGGATGTGGCCAAAGTCACCAACTCGGCAAAGTAGCCAAGAGACTACAGTGTCTCCCCTCTCCTTCTTACATCAATGATGCCATCGACTCTCTGACCTTTCCCCTCTCCAGAATGCTGGCTGGGTGGCAGGGTAAGAAAATATAAATAAAAGGAAAAGAGAAAGAGAGATTAAGTTCCAACACTAAGTAGGCAAAACAACCTAATGCTAAAGCCATGCAATGGACATTTATTTCATTTCCCTGACGCTCTCTGCTAAAAGGGAACATGGGCGAGTGACACCAACAGGCCCTGGGCCTAACCCCACTGTCCTGTAGCAACAAGCCCAGGAGGAGCTATTCTAAGCATGATGACAGAATTGGAATTCAGGAACATTCCGGAGGTGCTTTTCGATGCGGACAGAGGGCGTTGTAAAGAGCTCTATGGAAATGGTTTACGATCACAAGCCTCAGGAGAAGGGGCTTCAGAAAACCTGAGCATGCTCACTCCCCGTTCACTGGGGTTTGTGGGGGCGTCCCACCGCACCAGGCCTAGCATTACCTGTGGATGGCTCCAGGCTCAGGGACCTCTTCCCACTGAGGGGGTTAACCCTTGAGATCCTTTCCTTGTGAATGACCAAGGGCACAGCTGGATGTTTTCCTAAAGGCTATGACAGAGACCATCGCTGTCTTTCTGGGCTGGGACTTGCAGAGTCATTGAAGTCTACTGGAGCCTCTGCTGGAGCACAGGAGCAAGTGTTATCTCTCCCCGTCCTTGGCGAATTAGACCTTGGGACTTCATAATTAACATGGATTTAATAGAGGCAGGGGAGCTGGATATCTGCCCCAGTAAGCAGGCATCTTCTGTTCGTAGGAGAGTATGTCCTTTGTATTTAAACAGTTTCTCCAAAAGGCTCTAAATGAGATTTGGGACTTAAACAAGATTTGGTGTGATTTGCTAATTACCCAAGTTACTATTACCTGATTAACACAGGAATCCTAATAGTCCGCTGCAGCGCCTTCCTTCCGGTGCCAGGAGGCTTGACGTCTGTCACCTGTTCACTTGGAGGCATTTTAATTAACCCAAATTATGTATGTCTTCTCTGCTGCTTGATTTGGTGCCTGGATTTTATATTTAAAATTTAATAGCTACCTAAAGGAGATTTGCTGCCAAAATGCAAGGAGTGAAAGCCTGACAAATCTGTCGCGGAGCATCAGGTGGAGCCTGTGTTTATTCCAAGGAGTCCGGCTGGGAAATGATACTCTGGATACCAAGGAGGGCTTCCTAGTGACCAGCCACACATCACTGCCTTCTTACCTTCCTCTGACATAGTGGCGAGGTAACTCGAGAAGCTAAATTTCTTTCTCAAGATCGCGTACACCAGGCCTTCAGTCCAGATTTAAATATTACTACTACTAATAATAATCTATATATATAAAAGGCTAATATGCAAAGTGTCCCCTTGGGAGTTCGACCAGGAGTTCAATCGCTCGCTATGACGTGCGCTGACCACCAGGGGCAACGCGGAACATGGCAGGAGACCAGTGGCAGTGGCAGGGCGCTGAGGGAGTGAGGGAAGGAAGAGAGTCTAATTGGCCCTGATCGCTGGCCAGGCCTAGGGACCCTACCCATGCATGAATTTCGTGCACCGGGCCTCTAGTAATAGTAATAATGGCTTTCCTCTTAAGCCTAAGAAAGCTGTGTTGACTTGCATTTCGGGGGAGGGGTTTCAGTGTGCTAGTCATCTAGGTAGATGCTCAGCGGGTTTCCCTGAGATCTGCTGGCTCCAGGTATGTCAGGGGGCTCTGCACAGCACCTCGTGAGTTCTTTCCCTCAAGTAGAGATGGCTGTTTATCTGGTTCTGAGTTCTGAAGCCTGTCTCTAGATCCGCTATGTACCCAAAGGTGGGTGAATACGATCTTAGGAGCCGGGGTGCTTGGTGACTAGACTCTTCTCTCCAGAAGCTGGGTCCTGCATCTCGCCAGACCAGATAGTGAGTCGGGAGGCAGACCACTAAGGGATATTCTCAGAGCTAGTGAGCCCTGGCCTTGCCTCAGTGTGAGATGATGATTCCTAGGGCTGGGCATGCTGAGGACTAAGGACCCTCCTGGGCTTGCTTATTCCACGTGTTCGATGGAGACTTCTCATGCTATTCAAGTTCATTGGGTGTTTAAGAGGAATAACCCACCGGAGGCACCAGATGCTCATCCATGTGAAGTGATTCATTCCTCCAGAGCATGAGGAGACGGCTGGGTAAATGACTCCATCCAAGCGCTCTAAATGCTAGCCCGGCGCACTGCAAAAGGGAACCTCATTGACCTTGCGTGGATGAGCAGATTAATCCTAGAAAATTGTCCCTTCATGTTTGATCAGGCACATTCCCAGTGTGGACAACAAAGTGTGGTATTTTTCATATTTAAATTTTACTTTATTTAATTTTCTTCATCACCATTTATCCCCTCTATACCCTCTTCCACCTCCACCCATCCCCCTCCATCCCCACAGTCATCGCACTGTTGTCCAAGTCTTTTTGACCTCCATGCTCTTTCTCTCTCTCCATCTCAGCCAAGTCTTATCTTCTGGGAACAGAACATGGCCTTTGCCTAGAGGATCATTCTCAGAGGACTTATATCTGCCTGTCCCACGGGGACATCTCATGACCTCAGAGCTGTTTATATTCCCATTTTTGCACCTCAGCATAATAGGCAGCTCAGTTCTTCTAAGCCTTAATATATGGCGTGAGGGACGTGGGTGGAGTAGCTATGAAACAAGATTGGCCAGGAGTTAGTTGTTGGAATTGTTACATGGGAGTTTACTAAGTCATTCTATCTACTTTTGTATATGTTTGAAATTTTTTATAATAAAAAGTTAGAAACAAGTAGGGCTATCAAGTGCCTTAAGCAGTACTCTCCCCATGCTAAAGTATAGGTAATGACTGAATGACTGAATGAATGAATGAACACTATCTGCTTGGAATAGTAACCAAAATTAAAATTTAGATGCAAATCAGTGTAGACCCTGATACAGAGCTCATTTTTAGTTTCAACACAATACACTCTTATTATTTTAAAAAAAACAAAAAAAAAACAAGAGGCCCGGTGCATGAATTCGTGAATGAGTGGGGTCCCTTGGCCTGGCTGGCAATCGGGGCCAATTGGGGTCAGTCAATCCAGGGGAGGGACTGTGGGAGGTTGGCTATGGGAGCACACTGACCATCAGGGGGCAGCTCATGCATTGACTGTCTGCCCCTTGGTGGTCAGTGTGCGTCATAACGTCTGGTTGAGCGGTTGACTGGTCCGAATGGTGGCTTAGGCTTTTATATATATAGATACTCAAGTACAGAGAGCACTATGGTAAACAGTTTGACATCTGAAACCCCTTTATGTGGGTATACTGATAAATGTACATTCTTGTGCAGCTTAATTTTGTTTTATTAATTTTTTAAAATTTTGGCTTCTCTGAAGTATAATTGACAAAATTGTAAGACACACAAAGTGTACATTGCAGCAATTTGAAATTATGTGTATATTGTTAAAAGATCTAGTTAAATAACACACCCATCACCTCTTATTTATTTATTTAGGTGAGGACATTGAAGTTCTATTCTTAGCAAATTTCTTATTTGGCCATTAAAATAAAAAAGAATCTTGCCATTAAGGACAACATAGATCAGGGGTCCTCAAACTACAGCCCGCGGGCCACATGCAAATACAAATATTGTATTTGTTCCCGTTTTGTTTTTTTTTACTTCAAAATAAGATATGTGCAGTGTGCATAGGAATTTGTTCATAGTTTTCTTTTAAACTATAGTCCAGCCCTCCAACGGTCTGAGGGACAGTGAACTGGCCCCTGTTTAAAAAGTTTGAGGACCCCTGACATAGATGGACATTGAGAACATTGTGCTAAGTGAAATAAGCCTGACAGAGAAAGACAAGGACTGCAGTACTTCATGGTATCACTTATTTGTGGAATCTACAAACAAAATCACAGCATAAAAGTAGTTGCCAAAGGTGGGGTTGGGGGAGGGGGCAGGAATAGGGAAAGTTGGTGAAAGGCTACAGCTTTCAGCCATAAGATGAATGAGGTCTGAGGATCTAGTGTAAAACATGGTGACTGTAGATAAGAGCTTAATTTTAGATTTTGTTTTCCTTTGATCTGTTGTATTTTTTGTTTTGATGTCTTTTCAAATGAGATTCTGTCATGTGTATTATTAATCAGCTTTTAGATGTAGTCTATATGCCATAAAATTCACTAGTACTAAGTGTACAATGCAGTGATTTTTAGTAAACTTGCAGTGGTTGTATATCATTACCACAATCCAGTTTTTATCATGTCAGCAAAATCCCTCGTGCCCATTGGCAGTCAGTCCCCACTGTCACCTCCAGTCCAAGGCAACACTAATCCTCATTCTGTCTCTATAGATTTGCTTTTTCTGAACGTTTTGTGTAAATGGAATCATACAATATGTAATCTTTCACATCTGGCTTCTTTTACTGAGCATAATATTTTGAGGTTCATCTGTGTTGTAATGTGTATCAGTAGCTTATTTCCCTTTATTGCTGAACTAGAGGCCTGGTGCATGAAATTGGTGCACGGGTAGGGTCCCTAGGCCTGGCCTGTGATCAGAGACAATCTTCCCCAGCTGCCGGCCACCGCTGGTCACCCTCTGTGTGTGGGGAAACCAGTGGAGCAATCGGCCCTGGCACCGCCTGCATCTGCCACCACCCACCCTGGGTTCCCGGTTCCCCATTGGGCGATCAGAGCCTTCCAGCTGGGGGGAGAGACCAAGAGGTTGGCTGGCAGGCCCCGATTGGGCGATCAGGGCCTGTGGTCTGGGGGCAGCTCCTGCATTGAGGGTCTGTCCCCTGGTGGTCAGTGAGCATCAAAACTGACCAACTGTTCTGCCATCTGGTTGATTTGCATATTACGCTTTTATATATATAGACTAGAGGCTCGATGCACCAAATTAGTGCACAGGGGGGTGGTCCCTCAGCCCTGCCTGCACCCTCTCCAATTGGGACCCTTTGGGGGATGTCCAACTGCTGGTTTAGGCCTGATCCCTGTGGGGGCCCTCTCTCACAATCCAGGATCGCTGACTCCTAACCACTCACCTGCCTGTCGGCCTGATGCCACTAATTGCTCTCCCCTGCAGGCCTGATCCCCCTAACTGTCCTCCCCTGCCAGCCTGATTGCCCCCTAACTACTCTCCCCTGCCGACCTGATTTCCCTAACCGCCTCTGCCTCGGCCACCGTGGCTTTGTCCAGAAGGATGTCAGGAAGATGTCCTGTCTAATTAGCATATTATCCTTTTGTTAGTATAGATAGTATTTCACTGAATGAATATACCATGTCTTGTTTACCCATTCCCCAATTAATAAACATTTGTTTCTACTTTTGGCTATTATTAATAATTCTGCCATGAATGTTCACATACAAATTTTTAAATGGACATGTTTTCATTTCTCCTGCTCTATACTTAGGAATGAATTTCTGGGTATTCAGTAAATTACTGTTTAACTTTTTAAAAGACACTTCCAAACTTTTTTCCAAAGTGGCTGACGGTACCATTTTACGTTTCCCCAGTAATATGTGAGGGCTCTAATTTCTCCACAACTTCACCAACATTTTTTATTATCCGTTTGAGTATAGCTATTCTTGTGGATATGAAGTGGTATCTCACTATTGTTTCAATTTGCATTTCCCTAATGACTAATGATGTTGACCATCTTTTCATGTGGTATTAACTGTTTATAGATCATCTTTGATGAAATGCTATTCAAATCTTTTGCCCATTTTTTACAATCGGGTGGTTTGTGCTTTGTCTTCTTATAATTGACTTTTAAATGACTCTTAAATATTCTGTATTTAAGTCCTTTATCAGGTATGTGATTTGCAAACATTTTCTCCTACTCAGTGGCTTGACTTTTCATGTTTATAACAGTGTCTTTTAATTTTGTTAAATGCAAAGTTTTTAGTTTTTATGAAGTCCAATTTATCATTTTTTTATGGATCATACTTTAGTTGATGTATCTAAGAACCCTTTGCCTAACCCAAAGTCATGCAGACTTTAATCTATAAGTTCTATAATTTCAGCTCTTCTGTTTAGATCTTGGTGCCAAGTTAACTTTGTGTATGGTGTGAAGTAAGAGAGTATAAATTAATCTTCTTGCATGTGGATATCCAGTTGTGCCAGCACCCTTTGGTAAAAAGACTATCAATAGGTAATAGACTATTACCTATTGAAATGCCTTGGCACTTTTGTCAAAAATCAACTGACCATGTACAGGGGTTGGCAAAAGTAGGTCTGCAGTTGTAATACAAATAAATCATATAATATTTAATCAATAATAATACAATAATTAACTCTGTTTCACGTACTCACAATTGTAAACCTACTTTTGCCCCACCCTGTATATAAATTTTTCTTCCTGGGCTCTAGTTTGAACTATACATCTGTCCTGTGTCTTGATTACTATAGCTTTATAGGATGTTTTGAAGTTGGGAACTGTGAGTCCTTCAGTGTTATTCTTCTTTTTTAAGATTGTTTTGTTAACATTTCCATATAAATTTTAGAATCATCTTGTCAATTTCTGCAGCAATAACAACAACACAAAATCTGTTGGGATTTTGATAGAGATTGCATATAATCTACAGATCAATTTGGGCAGAATTGCCACCATGAATATGAAATGTCTTTCCATTTATTTAGATCTTCTTTAATCTCTTTCAAAAGAATTTTGTAGGTTTCAGTGTACAAGTCTGTGCTTCTTTTGTTAAATTTATTACTAAGCATTTATATATTTTTTGGTGTTATTGTTTTATTGGAATTTTTTTAATTTCTCTTTTGAATTGTTCATTGTTGCTATGTGGCAATTCAATTGATTTTTATATATTGATCTTATATCCTGTGAATTTGCCAAATTTATGAATTCTAGTAACAAGCTAGTAGTTGTTTGTAAATTCCTTGAATTTTTCTATGTATAGGATCATGCCATTTGTGAATAAACATGGCTTTGCTTCCTCTTCTCCCATGTGGGTGCCTTTTTTTCCTTTTCTTGCCTATATAAAATTTTAGAGCTAAAACTCACTAATGTCCTGGTAAATTTTTATGATTACACTTATAAAATAGATGAGGGGACAAGAGCCAACTTTCGCCATTCCAGTGAGCCTCATGGAGACGGAGGGAAGAAGAGGTCACTGCTTTAGCAGAGGAGTAAAAATGCCACTTTACATAGAATAGTGGCTTCATGATTTTCCTGTTAGTGGGTGGTTCTCTCAGCAGCCTGGCCAGAGAAGGCATTAAAACCCCTGAAACAGTCAGGCAAGAAGCCTGAGTAGGCAAAGCTAATGCCACACATCCTCCAAACTCGTTTATGAAACCCACTGGAAAATCTCTGATCTCCACGAACCTCATCTCCAAGAGCACATGCTGTTTCCACAGCGTGGCTATTTTGTTTTCTAGGGTTTTTTTGGGTTGATTTGGTTTGGATTGGATTTGGGGGTTTTTTGTAGCTTTGCTTTAGGAAGGGTATTGGAGAAGAGACGAACCAAAAGTTGAACTCAAAGAATGCCAAAAAGTGAAAGGATGGTGCTAACAGTGAAGGAAGAAGTGAAAAG
>NW_006295827.1:1888323-1905313 GCF_000327345.1 Myotis davidii | reverse complement strand
TTCTAATGCAGGCCTTGTGCTCAAGAGCTTAAAAGCACCACTGACAAGCCAATTGAAGGCAACTTTCCAGTCTTGGTAGGCTATGAGGGCACTGGCCAAGCCTGCCAAAAATCCAATGACTCCATCTATTAATTTTGTGGCAGATGGGATCAGATTCAAGTGCAACTCTTTATAATTTTTCTTATGAAACTCTAGCTAGTTAGAGTTAATCCGTTGGCCTAGTCTTTCAGGAGCTCTTTGGATTCAGATTCTGGTTTCTGAATTAGAGATGAATAACTAAAGATCCTCATCAAGGAATATCAGAAAAAGGTTTAGAGCAGTGATGGCGAATCTATGACACGCGTGTCAGAGGTGACACACGAACTCATTTTTTTGGTTGATTTTTCTTCGTTAAATGGCATTTAAATATATAAAATAAATATCAGAAATATAAATCTTTGTTTTGCTATGGTTGCAAATATCAAAAAATTTCTATATGTGACACGGCACCAGAGTTAAGTTAGGGTTTTTCAAAATGCTGACACGCCGAGCTCGAAAGGTTCGCCATCACTGGTATAGAGTGGTAAAATAAACTCCTATCACATAGCTAGGCTTTTCACCGTCGCAGTGGGAATTTACAGATAAACGAGGGGGGAAGCTTGATCCATGTGGGGATGGATCAGAGTTGGAGACCATCCATATGAACTCAGGTGTAGCTTACTATAGATACAGAGGATTGCATATAGAGCTGTTGATAGGCCTGTGTTATACAGAGGCTAGTATACCCACATTTATTTTTGTGCCCTGTCAGCTGAGAGGGCTGAAAAGAAAGGACACCCCAGTTAGCAGCAAGCATGCCTTCGTCCAAATCTTGGTTTCTAATACCATTCTCCAATAAAATGAAAAGTGGCTTTTAAAAGAAATGGCTGGTTCCTGGATTGGGGCAGGAGATATATAAGACTGGAGTACTTATAGTGCCAGAAAGTAAGGAAGTAATTAGAAAGAAAACAATTAATTGAGGTATGCATGTCTAAGGATCACAGGAGCCAACTGAAAGAGTTCCTGAGGTCTAAACCTAGAACAATTTGAGTGGAACAATAAATAAAGTGGCATTGGATTATAACCCAATGTATAAATAAATATTCATGATTTCATACTGATGTAAATAAATTAATAAATGTAGAAGAGATAAACCTCCCAGGCAGAAAATTCCAAGTAATTTATATAGATATTCCATCCTTAAGGAGGAATATCCCCCAATTCTTTAGATTTTTAGCTGTGCATAGTGACTTTTCTTCCAAAGAATACAGTATGAGGGGCAGGTAACTGTACAGTGGAGACACCTGACAGACACTGCTTCAGCCTGGTGATCCAGGTCAACAGCAACAGTCCTAATCATGTGGCTAGAACAGACTCTTGATATTATATGATGAAAATGACACTTTAACTCTGTGATCTTCCTCCCCATGATCCATAAACCCAGTCTTATCATGAGAAAAACACGAAACAAATTCCAATAAGTATGGAAAAAGTATAATAAGTATTCCAATAAGTATTCTGTAAAATAGCTCATACTCTCCCAAAATGTCAAGGTCATCAGAATCAAGGAAATTTGGAGAAACTTCCACAGCCAAGAGAAGCCCAAAGAGACACAACAACTAATTATAAGGTGGTATCTGGAATTCTAGAACAGGAACAAAAAAGATATTGGGTAAAAACAAAAAATATGAATAGAGTACGGACTTTAGTTAATAATAATGTATTAATATTGGTTTATTAATTGTCACAAATGTTCCATACCACTGTAAGATGTTAATAGTAGGGGAACTGGGAGTGGGGTATATGGGCGTGCTCTGTACTAGCTTCTCAGTTTCCCTGTAAATATAAAGTTGTTCTGCAAAATAAAGTTTCTTTAAAAGAAAAAACAACATCATCTACCAATTTTGGAAAACCTTAAAGGGCTGGGTTAGCATCAATTATCTGGAGAATTTACTTATAAGAAAACTGTATTCCTTTAGGATGATGGACAAGCGAAGCATGGTTGAGTTATCTCTGCCTCTCTGAACAAGTTAATGTTTCTAAGAAAAGAGGAGAAGGAAGGGGGTGGGGAGTAGGGGAAAGAAAACAAGTGTGTGTGTATGTGTGTGTGTGTGTGTGTGTGTGTGTGTGTGTAGTTAAACAAGAAGAAAAAGCGAATTCTACATTGTTAAAACCTCAGAGTGGAACTTAATCTAATTTGTAAGCAGTTGCGGTAGAAACGCGCGAGGATTTTTGTCGTTGTTGTTAAAGAGAAAAACTAGTTTCAAGCATTATTAAGCTTTTTCCCCTCCCAGAAGCTAAGAAAACCATCTGTGAGAACCTGTTTGCATGTTTGTTTTCTACAATAAAATGCAAAATACTTCTTCCTGTTAGCGGATTATACCATATGTCTCTCCCAGTAACAAAATCAGCATGTTTATTAATGAACCCAATCAGAGGCAAAGATTTAGAAAGATTTAAGGAACTGAATTTTCCGTTCAATATTTCAGCAAAAGAAACTTCTGGCGTGACATCACTTTTGTGCTTGGAAAATAGGAGCTTTGTTTCTGCTTTGAAATCAACTTAGTTGACAGGGGACAGAGAGCAGGAGAGGCCTTTGGGGAAAAAATTGGTTAAAAGTCTGCCTTTAAGAATGATGTCCCTTCCTGTCTGAGGGTTCCCCTACTGATTTATCCACAGTTTATATGTGATTAATATTTAATTTGATCAGTTTCATTTTTCCAGACAGACTAATTAAAGTGCCTGATGGCCCAAATTTCCCAAATCTGAATGCCGTTCCAGGCCTGTGGGCTTTCTGGAGTGACAGGAAGTGGATGGAGTAGTTTCAGCCACACCGGCAAAGCAGCCCATGGCGCCTGTAGTGGAACCGTGTGAGTGTTTCGGCGCCAGCCCTCCCTGGCAGGCCTGTTGAGCATCGGAGTAGTCGAGTGGGTTGGTGGCACTCTGGGTGACACAGTGTTTTAGAAAGAAGTCCAACCCAGCGCCCATAAGACTTCAGCTCAAATCCTGGTGCTGTCAGGAGCCAAGCAAGAGGCCTGGAACAACGACTTCTCTGCAGGCTTTAGTTTGCGCACCTGATGAACGAGGGCATCCGCCCTGCCCGGCCTTTGCTTCAGAACTAGAGCAGGAGTGGACTTGGCTGCAGTGGAAGTCTTGAAAGCCAGACACAGCAGGTTTTAGGGGAGATGTTCTGTTCTGGCCATTCAGCCTCCAGCCCAGCCTTCTTTCTAGTTGATGGTATAGACCAGTGGCAAACTGCAGCTCACAAGCCACATGCGGTTCTTTGGCCCCTTGAGTGTGGCTCGTCCACAAAATACCGACTTCTGCACATGGGCCACGAAGTTTCAATCGCACTGTACGTGCGCGCCACACGTGGTTTTTTGTGGTATATTTGTTTACCCACCACGGGTATAGACAGAGCCACAAACTCGCTTCTCATTTTATTGCATTTGTTTTCCATGGCCTGCGGCTTCATAGAAATCTTACAAGAAAATGAAACACACGACCAAGGGCATAACTTAAAGGGAGGACACGGGCCGAAACCGGTTTGGCTCAGTGGATAGAGCATCGGCCTGCGGGCTGAAGGGTCCCAGGTTCGATTTCGGTCAAGGGCATGTACCTGGGTTGCGGGCACATCCCCAGTGGGAGATGTGCAGGAGGCAGCTGATCGATGTCTCTCTCTCATCGATGTTTCTGACTCTCTATCTCTCTCCCTTCCTCTCTGTAAAAAATCAATAAAATATATTTTTTAAAAAAAGGGGGGGAGGACACGGGCAGGCTGTGGGGCCACCATGAGGCTGGGCCGGAATAACCCCTCAACCTTCTTCACAGGTCTTCTGGCAGCGTCTTGGTGCTATAGCCACGACAGGGATCTCAACCAGGCAGCTACCAGGTGTCAACTCTGTCCACAGAAAAGTGTCTCCTGTTATAATGCGAACAGGGAGGGGTTCGGGTAACTTTGGTCACTATGGAAAGAACTATTTTAAATTTGGGCTAGAGCCCTGCGGGTATAGCTAAATATTTACAAGCTAACAATTTGTGGAAAGCATTTTGGAGATTATATTGGGATTCCTCATAAAAAGGCCTTTTGACTATTCTGTCCCATCTCTGGGATGGATACTTATCAATAGCCCCCAACCGAACCAAGTCCCCTACATGTCCTGCCATCCACGGACAAATTCGCACACACTGACAAACTGCATGTCCTTAAGAAGGACCCTTTGGCCCCCGGATACTCCAGTATTTCCTAAGCTTTCTCTTACCTCTGCCGCTTTCTGTCACCAGAGGAGCTAGCAATGAAGTCAGCTGCCCTGTGTGGCCAGGCCAGAGGGATGTTAGAGGCTGTGGAGACTGGGAAGTTGTCCGGAGCCAGGGCTGTGTGGTTGATAAAGTCAGCCCACCCACCCCTGACGGTCTGCACACTGAGTTCCCCAGTGGCCGCCGAGGGGCAGCCCAGATGGACAGTGACCAGCTGTCACGTTGGACAGCTGGCCTCCAGTGATGAGGGGCGGTGCTGAGGAGGCCTGGGTAGAAGCTTTGAGCCCACGTTTATTCACTTTGTTCTATTCCACTGTTGTATAATTTTTTGATTCAATTCAGTAAGTATTCATTGGGTTCCTGTTCTTGCCAGGTAACAGAGCTTGACACGATAAATGCAGAAACGAACAAAACATGTCCCTTACCTGACAGAGAAGCAAACATGAACAAATAAATGTTGTTCATTATGGTAGATACTAGATTACTTGGGAAGAACAGTGGAGATAGACAAGGGATGGATTGTCGGAAGTGTGTGCTTAGAATAACACCAGCATCTTCCCTAGTCACAAGCCAATCAAAAGCAAGACCCGACTGGAGGAAGCATTCCTGTGCGTTCATTGGAGTAGCATTTCCATTATCCCATAAACAATAAGTTTAGGAAATAGTGGGTTAAATAAAGTTAGTATTTGCTTTCATATAGGTTGTTTTTAACTGCAGAACTTCTCAGAGCCTTAAGTGTGCTAAGCATACTTTGTGAGTATCCCAGAGAAAGATGTGGTACTGAGGGTTTTGACTTGGGGGCCTTTTCCCACAGAGTTATCTCCTTGGACCTGGGGCCCTTGACATTGGATCCTGGCACAGTGTCCTGTTTCTCGTTATTTCTCTGATAAACTCTGGACCCAAGTTGCCAACTTCTCACTAGGTATCTCCGTGTAAGTATCTCCAACTCAATAGTACCTTTCACTTTTTACCATTCCCCCATAAACCATAGTCCTTCCTAACTGACTGTCATTTTTAGTGCTGCTGGTGAACTCCTACTCATCCTTCAAAACCCAACTGAAGTGTCTCCTCCATGGTTGCTTTCTCCCCTGTTCCTCTGAGGAAAGTTTGTACCTGCATCATGTCACATCTCACACTGGCATTGTGGTTCTTGGTGTGGGTTTTGTGAAGTCAAGGACTGAGCCTTATTTGTGTTTAAGTTCTCATCACTGAGCAGAGTGCAGGGCCCGTGGTAAGTCTGTTACGTTGGATGCCTGTATCTCACTCTAGTCATGCCTGCACAACAGAGGGGAATTTCATCTTTAATGCCACATCTGGCTTTACACCAGAGGCCTGAACCTGCGGTGTTCCCTGCTGTCTAGGGCTTGCAGGCACCCAGAGCTAAAGGCCCTCCGAGGCTCAGAGGAGGCCATGGGGGCTGCAGCTCCCTCTTGGCTCTCAGCCGGCCGGAGCTCCCAGCCCACAGCCCTTGACTGGGGGAGGTGAGCAGGAGGCCCGCCCTCTCCTCCCCACCTTGGCCAAGTCACGTTGATATTCTGGCAGCGTCGCCCGGCTTGTTATTGAGCACATGCTTTGCAGATTAGCCTGTTTGTATAGCCAATCGAACATGTGCTCCATTAAAAATTAAAGCATCCTGTTTTAAGGATGGAGCAGGAGACATCAGCTGCCACTGTGTAGCAGACATGCAAAGCCCCAGAGCCCATTACCATAGGTTACAGCAAATGTTAATCAGTGCCAGCGCAGTTAAATAATGCAGTTTGTGCAGATGGCAGCTACGACATCTCCTCACAGATGTGTCCTCGGGTCCCGCAGGCTGCTGAATCACAGGAGTTGTCGGGAGCAGTCAGAGCTGATGCCGACTGTCAGCATCACCTTTTGTGTTTGTGCGCATCCGCCAGCCAGCTGAGCGGCCGACAGGAGGACTCCAGGCCCTGCTTCCAGCCACCCTTCCAGGAGCTGGAGTGAGTGTGTATGAGGCTCATAGGAGAGCAGGGCTATTTTGCTAAGTAGCCAAGAGCACCCCAAGCAAAGCTCTGAGTCTGTTCCACGCAGCCTGCCCCAGCTGCTCCCGGCGAGAGGCGTCCAAGCCAGGTGGAGGGGGGCGCTCCCACCTTTACTCTTTACTGTGCTATGGTTGTTGGCGGGCAAGAATATATGTGTTCTTTCCCTGGCTCCCACGAGTGCAGGGACAGCACACTGGATCAGGGTTGGTGTTCCTACAGCTCGAGTCGGTGCCTGGTCTGAGCAGTGATGTGTTGTTCCCAGAGCCCAGGCACTTGGTTCTCTGGTCCAGGTGTCTCTACCCTTGGGCCCCTGGACAGACGGTCTATGTAAAATTAAGAGCACATCACCATTTGTGCCACCAGCAGCAAGAAGCAAGCAGTCATAGCAGGAAAAGACCAAACTGTTACAAACAGGCCAACTCTTCACTCTCCTTGTCCTTTCCTAGCAGCTGTGTTGTTGTAGTTTCAGGGGGTTGGCCTTCTGTGAAATACACCTGCCATTCACACACTCACCCTGGGGACCCTACCTGTCAGTAACACGTAACATTACTGAGCCCATGATGGTCACCCTCTGTTATGGAGAGAAGATGAAATTAAGCTGAAGTTAATCGCGTATTGGAAATGTTTAGCTAGAGAAGCAGGGAAGATTTCTCTTGATGTAGCTTAAAGGTGTAAGCTTCTGATTTCTGACAATGCCCTATTGTAGCACAGCCCATTCCTGAAGACTACTGACCATGCGAGGTGGAGATGTAGCCATGAGAAAAGTGGTAAACAAGTTTATTCGTCTTATTTTCAGATTGGTGAACCAGACTGTGGCCTTCATCCCTTGGTATAGCAAGTTGCAGTTGTGATTGTAGTGAGTTGTATATTAGTGTACTTGTAGAAATAAGGCATTGCTTTCCTTCTCTTACCTCTCTTCTACCTAAATATAGTTACATTGTTCCTCCTCCATCTTAAAAAATGCTGCTTTGAAAGCCATGTGTCAGATGATATCACCATTGCCCTTTCTTGTCTACCACCTCCCACCCCTTCATTTTTTGAAGTTTTTAGCATCTGACTTGCTCCTTCTTCCCCCAGAGACGCAGCATTCACGTGGCAGCCCATCCAAGCCTCGGCCTCTGCTCCTGACCTCCTTGCTCCACCTCAGCCCCATGCCCCACGTCACAGGTCCGTCTTGTCACTACCAGTGATAATGCCAACCTTAACATTGTGATTCCCAAATCATTGCAGGCAAGGAGGTCAAGGAGCTGAGAGCCTAGGACGCACAAAGCCTTCCATTGTCTTCTCTTCACATGGAGAATAAAGGTCCTTCCCCGAGTCTGACACATGTCCTGCCTGACTTCAACCCCCCTCTCCACCCAGTCACATGGCCTCTGGTCTGTTTTTCCAACAAGCCCAGCCAGTGTGCACCTCAGAGGTTTGCTCCCGCTGCCAGGAAGCTCTACCCTCTTCTCGGGCCCTTGGCTTCCGGTCTCTCTATTTAAATGTCATCTCCGCAGGGAAGCCTTCTCTGACTACACTGTAAAAGCCAGTGTCCCACATTCCAAGCACCTGTATCTCCTTCTCTTGCTTTGCTCTTCTTATAGCACTTAGCCAGCATTTACACACTTACACACACACACACACACACACACACACACACACACACACACACACACCCAGGTGCGTGTATTCATGGAGGACAGGGATTTTGCCTGCTGTGTTTACCCCATGTGCCTCTAATGGTCTTTCATTGGAGAACTGATTAGTTAAAGGAATAAAGTGGATTTTGGAAGTGGGTTTTCAGGAAGACAGGGCCACTTATAAAGCTTTCTAGTAAACTTTCTATCAAAAACATTTTTTCAGCCCTGACCGGTTTGGCTCAGTGGATGGAACGTCAGCCTGCGGACTGAAGGGTCCCAGGTTTGATTCCAGTCAGGGGCATGTACCTTGGTTGTGGGCACATCCCCAGTGGGGGTTGTGCAGGAGGCAGCTGATCGGTGTTTCTCTCTCATTGATGATTCTAACTCTCTATCCTTCTCCCTTCCCCTTTGTGAAAAATCAATAAAATATTTTAAAAAACAAAACAAAACAAAACCATTTTTTCAGTTCTGAACACTTACTAAGTGAGCAAATTTCAGTTCCTAGAAGAGCAGTAGATTAGCTTGGGGTCTGTTTTGATAGACGTGTATGTTATAAAGCATTTAGAAGTGGTCTCAGTCATTTATGTCAGCAGTGTTCACTTACATACCTCTGGGATAGCACTCAGCACACAGCATCAGGATTTATGTCTACATGTCAAGGTGGAGGCTCACTCCGTGTTTGATGAATGAATGATGAATGAATGAACGAACGAATAAGCAAATGATGAGTATGACATTCCTGATGTCATGCTTATGAAGAACAGTTGAAATAACTACAAATGTTTACCTGGGAAATGAATGAATGAACAAGCAAATGATGACTAAGGTGTTTTTGAGGCCGTGTCCTAAGAACTGGTTAAAATGACTGCATGGTTACCTGGCAAGAGCAGATCTGAGGGCTACGATGACTTTGAAATGCAGCGCTTAAAACCCTTTCAAGTGAAAGAGATTAGAACCACCTTGTGGGATCTCTAAGATTAGAGCTTGGAAAAGTGAGTTGAAACTACAAACTACAAGCAGACAGCAAGCTCTATTCTTGTATTGAGCTAAAATCTAAAAGTGGAGCTATGTGAAGTTGAAATTAGCTTCCGTAGGAAAGCGTGACTGAGCTCACCATCACCAGGCCCAGAGCAGGCCTTGGAGGGTTATGGGGGGTGGGGGGGGGCGAGATCCATTTATCACTGAAGATTGGACCAAATGATGATGATTCTCTGTATCTTGGCACTCCTTAGCTGTGATGGGATTCTCTGAAATTTTAAGAAACAAAAACTCTTACCACTCAATGTTTAAATGAAGGCAGTACAGTCATTATTTCCAAAGTAATAAGAGACTTTATGACGTTATGAAACATCTTTGAGTAATCCCACCTGTATGTATTATTCCCGGTCATGTGTGCTATTCTGTCTAGCTCAGTTTTTTAATAGGAGAAAGTCTTTCAAAATAAAAAGATGTTAGATCTCATTGGCTTTGTCTGTCTTCATGGGATCTGCTTCTAACTTCAGCACATCATCCTGTTTCTGTATTATTAAAGTTTGCCTTGTGCACTCGTGAGGTGCCAGGGTAGAGAATGAGAAGTGCTCAGGGGGTGTGGGAGTGGGGTGGGGTCCACATGTGTTCTTTCACACGGACTCTCTCCCTGCCCACCCACCTGCGGAGCCACAAGTCGAAGGAAAGAGGTGGAAAGTGAGAAACTGTGGGGCATCCTTCACGCTTGTAATTATAGTGAGGAAGCACACTGCATCTGTACGTTCCCTCAGTAAAACAGGTGTTCTGCCCTTAAAATGGTAATTATAAACTATTTCAGATCAATGATCTTCACTTATTTCATATCACAGCAGTATTTTCTCCACATTTAGCCACCCTGTGATAGAGAAAGCTTGCTCACCCTCGAAAAAAATCAAAATGCATATAGATTTTCTGAAATAAGCCCCCTTTCTGGAAGTATTTTGTGGTTAGTTTCAAAACGTAATATCCTGAGGAAGGTTAGGTTGGCTTTTTATTTTAACATAAAATAAAAAAGTAAAGTCACTGGGCAATGAGTGATTTTACTTCCATTAGCCTAATGTCTTTGTGGTTTCATTTGAGGTCACTAGCAGATTATTTTTCTTGCATTATTTCATCAGCTGTCAGTTCTATTAATATAATGTAATCCATTCAGTACTGAGATTTTGAGGAAGACATCACTGCATGCACAGAAGGCCGTTTGGGAGGAGTTTATTTAGCTGATTGTAGGGTGTCAGACTGCCTCAGTCTTCATGCTCTGTGTCCGAAGGGTCACTCATGGATTGCACATGCCCTTGGATGCTCAAGTGGTTACTCATGGCCATTTTTATACCCAGCACATAAAAATATATCTGCAGCATCTATATTGTTATCTTTTGAAATACTGTGGCTGGCCTGTGAGGTGTGCAGTGTGTTTACTACTTAGATTATAGGATACTTGACATATCTCTGTTTAACACTAACCTTTAAAGGAGGTCTTACTTCAAGCTTACTCTATTAATATAGTCACTCTTGGGCTTTGATTACAATAATGTGGTGAATTTACATGTGCATGTATGCACAGGAAATATTTGAAAAAGTTTCATTAAACACCGGCTATGCACATCTTCTCAGTCTCTGGTGGTTATAAAGGGTTGAAAATTCTCTGTTCTTGAACTTGAATAAGTGACTGAGACCCATCAAAGCATCTAGAAAAGTGGTTCTTTGTTTTAGTTTTTTAATATGGGGATACTTTTTATTTTTACTTTTTTTGTTTTTTATTGAATTTATTGTGATGACATTGGTTAATGAAATTATACAGGTCTCAGGTGTACCGGTCTGTAACACATCATCTGTACACAGTATTGTGTGTTCACCACCCCACGTCAAGTCGCTTTCGGTCACCATTTATCCCCCTTAACCCTCTTCTACCTCCGCCCACCCCATTCTCTCGGTAATTACCATGCTGTTGTCTTTGTCTATGAGTTGTGTGTTTTTTGAGGATAATTTTTAAATGTTAAAAAAATATTAGAGCTCTACACACTAATAGTTGTACCTTTATCATCTTATAATTTAAAAATATAAGAAGCATGTACTGAAATACATGTGGGTAAAATGTTTGGGATTTGTTTTAAAATTATTGGAAGCCTGGAGGAAGTGGTAATGGTAGGGTATAGATGAAACAAGATTGGCCATGAGTTGATCATTGTTGAAGCTGAGCGATGAGAGATGGGGCTTATACGGTTCCCTCAGCTTTTATGTATATATTTGGAATGACCAATTATTTTAAAAATACATAGGGAATAAAGGACTACTGTGGATTTAGCTGTACATTTAAAAGGGAAATGTATTTTAACAATCACTGAAGCATCTCTGTGTGTTTGAAAAATAATAATAGTTAGATGCAAGTGGCCTCTGATTCATGGAGACTACAGACGGAGCTCGGTGCTCATGGATCCTCGAGCTCCTTTGCTGTCACTGTTGGAGCACAACAGATGAGCAAGGTCAAGGCAGCTTGTACGCAGCCCTCGAGTGCATCGCAAGGGATGTGAACGTTGACTGCAGTGGGGGACACGTGCTGCTGCTGTGGAAGGAGGGGGTGCTGCCGCTTGAGCAGTGGTTGCACAGGGTATGCAAGGTTCACACACGTCAGGAAGTCTAGAATAGGAAGCAAATAATCTCACCCATTCAACAACTCCGAAGCCTCCCAATAATTGCCATTTTACTCCCTCAGCCGCCACCAGATTCCCCCTGGGCCAGCTGTCGCCCATGCCAATTACCAATGACTTCCTCTTCTGGTCTCAGTCACGTTGACCTATTCCTCCTCTGTCCTCCTCAAGCAGAATTTGAAACGAGCTCCATCGTTTTTCGATTTCTGTGAAGATCGGGGAGGAAAAGTATGTTTGCTGTCTTTTTTCCATGGCCAGTTTTCATTGGGACATTATTTCCTTGAAATTCTTGGCCTGTGAAAGCATGCAGGTGAAATTATCCTTAATTGATGATTATATATATTTAAAATCTTAGATTACATGGGAATTGTATATCTAGAATGAATCAGCCCTGGGGGGAAAAAAGTGTTTCTTTTTAAAAATTAAATATGGGAACATTATAGCAAAAATAACATTGAGCTATTTAATTCAGGGTTCGGCTCTGTTGTTCATTGAAAGGTTTAACTATTTCCCACTGTTTAAATATCTGTCTGATCTTTCGTGCTAACTTAGCATGTCCAAAATATTGAAAAACAGCAGAATGATCAAGGAATTTAAGGACTACTCCCCCAGTGAAGCCAGAGGATATTCTTGAGGAGAAAAAAAAGAAGGCATGAAACTTATTTAACAAGAAAGATTTGAGTCAGGTAATCTACATAATATATCCACCGGCATTAAGGCTGTCATCTTGGTATTGCATTTCTGGTGCGAATTTCGCAATAGCTGTCTTTCACTGTCGGTTCTAATAAAGAGTGTTGGTCAGCTTAAATTCCCTGGGAGCTCAGAGTTGTGTTTTGTGAACTGCATGTGCCTGAGGCCTCTCATGCATGATTTAAACTGCTTTGTAAATGTCAATAGGTGGAAAAGCATCGGATCCCTTGTAGATTTCTCCAAATCCTCAAAGATGTGTATGCCATGTATAAACCATGCTGCACTCTCAAGGCCGCTGCTGTTTCCTGTACTTGCCTAACTGGGAGTTTAAGGTATTGCCAGAAGCAAAATATCCGTGTGTGCATGTCTCTGTCCGAATGGCCAGTGAAGCCCTTTATTAGGAAACCTTTGCACCAGAGAACGTCCCCAGCGACCTGAAACGGGCCCACCTCATGAATGTTGAATGGTCTTCAAACTCAATTTCTTCATTCTTGACTTTTTTCAGAACACACATTGGATGTGATTGAATTTACTGATTTCCTGGAATTATACCATTCCATGGACGGCGGTGTGGGGTTGTAGAAAAAGTTTCCATTGGGAGTTCTCAGACCTGGGTTCTGTCCTGGTTCTGCCATTTTCTGGCTGTTTGCCCTTTGGGCAAGCTACTTAACCTTTTGGGGGCCCCCTCTTTGGGTCCAGTGGGGTAGAGAAGGATGAAATAAATGATCTCCGGTGACTCCTCTCAGCTCCAAGAGACAGTGACAGGCAACCCATGTGACACTTTGAAAGCCAGGGGAGCACATGGAACTTTTTAATTAGGCCTATTCCACTCTCTTCTGGGCAGCAGGGGCCCCAAATTGGCCAGCAGCACTCGCACAGAGGGGCCTGGATGTCAGCCTGAAGGCTTATCAATTCATGTGCTCAGAGCGATTCCCTGTGATGTTTCCCCATTGGCCTGAGAGCCGCGAGGTGGCTGCCCTCCTTGCTCCTCCCCCCTCACCCCTGCTCTTCCCCCACCACCACTACATAAACATATTGCATCCCTTCAATAAAGGTGTGTTCTCACCTTTAGGTCTGAAGGGGCCAAAGCAAAGGGTAGGGGCATCAGGGTAGAGGTCCCCATCTGAGCAAAAAGACTGGCCTGGCTTTCTCGGAGACTGTTTCTTAGCCATTTGGTACCCCTCAGCCTGCCTGGCCTGGCGCCTGGAGACAGGTACGAGGGACAGGTGTGCTGCATCAACACTACAGCATGAAGGCAGTCAGCCAGCCATCAGGTGGCTTTGTTCCTCCTCTTTCTCTTTTGATTCCTAAGAATCTAATCAGCCACTTTGATCTTTCCTTTCCACATGTCCACTTTCAACCTGTGTCTAAACGTCTCTTCTTGATGGGGCATTTTGGGGGGGTTAAGGAAAAATACCTCTGGCAGCCTTGGAGCCAGCCTGCCTAAGTCTGAATCCTGACTTCCCTCCTTCTAACTGTGTGGCCTTGAGCAGGTTACCTAACCTCTCTGTCTCCAGTTTGATATGCAAAGTGGGGATAATACAGGACCTGTCCCACCAGATTGTGAGGACTAAATGGGCTCTGCATGTATAGCTCTTAGAACTGTTCCTGGCATGTGGGAGTGTTTGCTGTTATTAATATGGTTTTTCTTATTGTTTTTATTACTTTTGAAAAGTATTATTTAAGTTGAACCTTCTAAGAAAGAGCCGGGGCAATTGCCCCAGCCTTGGAGAAAAATCATTTGCCTCATTTCCACCTTCTCCACCTGGGTGAGGCGTGGTCTTACGCGGGAGAGCTGGGGTCTGCGGGCTCGCTTGCCCAGGCTGGGTGTCTGTTTGCTCGGTTAGGACACACTGTTCTGGAAAACACCATCTCGCTGTCCACATCCTTGGGGGCCACACCAAAGCCGATTTGAAACTCTGCAACCCAGAGGGACCTTTGAAACACTGTCGCCACCAGAGTTCCATGTGGAGCATGTCGAGTAAGCACGTACTTTGTCACCCTCTGACATGACCTCAGGGTTACTTTCCGAGGCTGTTGACAAATTTTTAGACATCCCAGTTTTATCAGCGGAAACCTTGAAGAGTGACAGATGGTTCTTGGAAGAGTTGGTACATACTATAAAATGTCAGCTGGCTCATTTATAACCCGGCGACGTCCAGGTCTAAGCCGCGCTATCAACATGCTCTATAGATAACTCACCCTCATGATGCTCCGCTCGCCCCCAAGTGCTTGGTGCAGCTGTTCTGGTTGAAGACCCAGTTGACATCTGTAATAGATATCAAATGGAGAGCCTCTTATTTTATCACTCCCTGTTTCAACACCGGCGGTCCCCGTGGACCGTTGGAAACAGGCGGCCGCACGTTATGGGAAAGGTGACTTGCTGAGCCCTGTGCCCTGAGGACATTATTAAGTGCCGGGGAACCTTGTTAGCTCATAAAGTTGGTTCAAACCAATTATTGCTGTGTGACCATTACCACTGCCAGGAATGTAAGTCTTTTAAATTCTGGCCCATAAAGCCGATCTCCCCAGTACATTATATCACAGAGCGCGCCTTCTGATCTGGCCACGGCCGTGTCCCACCGGCTGCAAAGACTAAACATTGCATTTGCTGCTCAATATTGGTTATCCTTCAGTGCTTCCTGGAGGCAGCGAGACAGCTATTTATAGATTTACGTTCTGTCTCCCTAGTTCAGCACAGTCAGTTTTGACACAGTCCCAGTAATCTGATCAGCCATGCTGCTTTTAAATGAAGGTCTAGGCCTTGGCCTCTGCAGAGAGGGTGACAGCTGTCAGATACAGATAGCAGGCTACAGATCCTGGCTGCTAAACCCTCTCATTCATCCCTGTTACAGATCATTGACCACAGCGTGAAGCCCTGCTTTACAGTCCGCCGATTAGTTGGCAAGAGATCTACATACTGTATTAGCAAGGTCAGCCCCCGAGATAAAGGCGAAGACTTAAACCCCTGCTCTATTTTTAAACCAGTGGCCATTTGTTAAAGCTGGTTATTTTGGTGCATGTCTCTCTTCCTTCCTTTTTCTTTTTCTTTTTTTCCCCTCCCTCAAAACAAAAGGTACTTGTCAAAGCTCTGTGTGAGAGTTCATGACGATGGTTCAGACGAGATGTTTCAAACCTGAGAAGGGTGCCGTCCTTCTCAGAAACTCACGCAGTCGCTGTGGCGTAGCAGACAGCCTTAGCCAGGCTCACTCCTTGTTTGGAGCCCACAGCCCGGGGTCCCAGGTGAGCGTGTGCCGGTGTGCGTTCTCTCTGGCCATGCACGTGGATGGCTTAGGCCGGTCCGGCCTGGAGAGCGCTGAGTTACAGCTCAGACCAGAGTTAAATCCCCGCTCCTTCCTAAATGAGGTGAATGGTCCTCCTTCTCAGCTCAGGTGATTGGGCCCATCTGGCAGGTTTTCCCTTCTCCAGGACCTGCCCTCCCCAGCACTTTGGCTCTGGGTCCTGTGGAGCCTGGCATGGGTCAGCACGCCTGTCAGACCCGCATCAGGAGAGCTGGTCACCCAGGAAACCTCTCATTGTAAACATGATCGTTGACTTCCTAGTGTCCAGTGAACATCCCTTCTGCTCTAAAAGCAACACAGACAACCAAAACTTCAACCTTATCTTCACCCACACGGATGTCTGAATACCAGATCTTGAACTCCATTTCACCGTCAAACCACTCTCCTCGCTGCTCCCGCCTCTCCTACTCCTCCACTCCCTCTGAGTGGTCCTTTACCTCCCCGACAACCCCTTGCCCCCTTCCTCTGTCTCCCCCTACGGCCTCATTTTTCCACCACGTGGACCCTGCTGGAGTCCCGTTCTTTCCGCCTTTGTCTATTCTATATCCCCTCCCTTCTCTTCTGTGAACTTGTTGCATTCCCTTCTCCTGTCTGATCTCTCTGCTTTCACTCTCTACTTTTTGTTGACTGAGGACCCAGTTCAGTTTCCTCAGGACCCAGGGGCACTGAAGGGCCATGACCCTGGGTCTCCTTCTACCATCGCGTAGTGTTGCTCCTGTTGTATTTCTTCTCCTGTCCCCAGGGCCTCGTGCACGCATTTACTGCACGCACCCTGGAGAAGCGTTAATGCAAGTCAGATGTGTGGCATTGTTACCAACGTTGACCCAAACCCGTTGAACCAAAGGGCAGTACACATGAGTGCAAAGAGGTTAGGTCTGGCCACAAGCAAATCTGAGATTGAAGACTTACTAGAAGTAGTCTGTTGGGCAAGTTAGTCTGAGACTTGAATTTGTCATCTATAAAATGAAGGAAATGATATCAGCTTCAGACATTTTGGAGAGGAGCAGAGAAGAATGGAAGTGAAGAGCCGACAGGGAGAAGCATGGCAGGTGCTAGTTACCATGTCGTGTCCCGCAGCACTCGCTCCAGCCCTCCGCGCCCTGCGCATGTCCCGTCTGCTGTAGGGAGGCTACAGGCAGGGCTGTTCTGGTGGAAGAGAGAAGGCTAGGAGTTACATACTCCCCACTGGTCTCCTGACTTTTCACTGTAATAAATCAGGAGATGTTTAAACAGACGTTGGCCTGCAAAAGGTGTTGCACTGGCATTCTCAGCTTCCTGCTCAGGGATTCAGTGAGGAAACTGGGCTTCCACTTCTCTGCCTCAGACTGGAGCTGGGAAGCTAGTCTGTCTGGAGGAGCTTGGGGATGCTGTGTTACGTGCAAGTGGAGGTGTGTCAGCCCTGGGAACTCCACAGGTCTCGCCCCACACTCCCAGTGTGCTCACACCTC
>NW_006295827.1:1880077-1885799 GCF_000327345.1 Myotis davidii | reverse complement strand
CCTGCCCCAGTGTCTTTTTCCAAAGCTCACCTTGCCCTGGCAGATTGCAAACTTCTCTGTCGCTTCAGAAGCTGTCTCCATTGTGCTGAGTTTACCTACAGGCAGAATTTTTGCCTTTCTGTACTTAGACCTGCTTAGTGCAGGCAACTTTTGAACCCCCTGGCCCCGTTTTGCTGTTAGCACCAGAAATTTGGGCTTTTCCATTCAAAGTAATCAGTGAGTCAGTCAATCAGTAAGTGCACACAGGTGCTGGGTTTCAGTTTCCTGGTGAAATAGGACTGACTCCTGCCACTCTCCGTTGGCGGCTGCACTGTAGAAAACTGCGAAAGGAGCCACTAACTAGTCAGACCACAGGCCCGGTGTGGACAGAGCTTCTTTGTTTTAGCTGGACCAGGAGGTTTGCATCTCAAGTCTGTTGTTGACTGCCCTCTCCCCAACCCCACCTCCACCACCACGTGCCCCTCTGTAATAGGGAAAATTCACCTCCTTGCCTGTTCTCACTGTGGGATTCGGTCAAGAGAGAAAGGAGGGCTGTTTGTTTGCTTGCTTGCTGGTGTACCCTGGTAGGAAGTATCGGATTGGGTCAGGCCATATGTACTTCTCCTCGGGAAACAGGCCCCTGCCCCTTTAAGCAGAGTTGCTGGGTAATCGTTCCGCTCGGTTGCATAACCAGAAAGGGATGTGTCAGTCCTGGGACCTGCAGACAGCAAGGGCTTCATTAAAGCGCTCGCAGAGACCTAGACAGATGAGTGGTCTCCAGTTGGAGTTCTTTCCATCTTCCCCATCTGTTCGCCGCAGCTTTAATTAAATCTACTGAGATTATTTTTGGCCTTCTCCAAGAACAGAAAGCCAGCCTGCGCCGATGTCCACTCGTCTCCGCTTTACCGCCAGCCACTAATGAGCAGGCACATGGGGCATCGCCGCCTGCGTGTCCCCCTCGCTTCACCAGCCATCATGAGTTGCTAATAGGGAAGGAACCAAAAGTGCCAAGCCCGGCCTCTCCACCTCCTCCGCCCCACCCCACCTCCTCCGCCCCACCCCACCCCGGACCCCACCTTGGTACTAAAGAAAGCCAACTAATGAATGATTCCACTTGCGGTTAGCTGGCTAATGGAAATGACAGGCTCCAAATAACCTTAAAGCATGCAGCCCAGTGCTTGTCTGTCTGATCAGGGGCCTTCTGCTGGCACCTGACACTTTCAATACCATAATGGCATTCACATGCATTCTTTTTGAATGCTGTCATACAGCAAGACCTTTCTTCTCTTCGTTTGCTGGGAGGATGCCTGGCAAAGCTATTAAGTCTGTGATGGAAATGACAGTTAACTGCGGGCCTGTCAGTCCCACTTTGGAAGTCAGCACATCCTTATACCCATTAGGGGCGCATCCTGGGAACTTCAGAAATAACTGCGGTAATATACTGTTGGGTTGCTCCACGCCTGTGAACATACCACCCAACAAGCTTTGCTGATAGTCCTGCCTTGCCTCTCATTATAGGTTTGATTAATTGATACTTAGTTAGATACTAAATTTTTAAATTTCAGGTTGGCAGTAGTAATTGCTTTCAAAGGAAAACAGTTAGTTGGTAGGTTATTGTTCTTCTTATATATGGTCAGTGCTTTATGGATTTAGAAGGCTCAGGTTAGTTGGGTTTCCAAGAGAAGTTGTGTCTGGGAATCCAAATCCTTAATTGGCCTCCTGGTTTTCCGAGAGGGACTCTAGGCAGACCGACACATTTGATTGCCAGCTGGGTCTTGGGACCCAAATTCCAGTCTCATCTCCTGCATGACTGTGACTGAGCCTCAGTGGCCCCTCTCGCTCCACGTACAAGGCCTGGACCGGAGGCCAGCCTGAGTGTTCCGCTCTCCTCTGGGCCCTCTGAGACTTAAAAAACAAAAAGTGGGTCAAAGAGAGGGATTCAAAGAGATCCAGAGGAGCAGCTGCCCCAGCTCAGCTCTATTTATAACCACGCATCCTCCCACAGTGACCCCTTTGTCTGTCCTTGAACACTCCATCTTGTCCTTGGCCCATTTCAGCACTGCCATTTGAGGGGTGAAGGAGGGATGTTGTGGAGCCTTCACAGTTAGGAGGTTGGACGTACAGCTTTTAGAGTCTTGATTTGTCCATGCGTTCAGTGTGGTTCTCCGCGAGGGCACACGCTTCCACTTCTAACCGGCGACGGAGAACAGAAGCTTTCCAGGTACTTACCAGGACCTGCATTTCAGACTCACTACCTTCCAGTAGCTCTCAAAACTTTACCTAGAGGAGCAGTGGTCTAGAAGGGCTCCAAAGAGATAGGCAGTCCTTTCCTTCTAGCATTTTTCAAACTCTTTCCATAAGATATTCATAGCTGTCCCTAGGATAAAGGATTTGATCTAGAATTATTGAGTTCGATCATATTAGGCTAATTTGGAGAGGTGGGTGTGGTGTGATAATAGTGTGCGGTGTTTGTCAAACAGGTTTGACCTTTGAGAACCTATTCAAATTTCATAGGGCCCTTGGACTAAAGGGTTTGGGACATACTGCTCTGGATCCTGTGAGTATCGGAGAACCAGAGCGTTAACCTGGACTGCATTCTGCTTTGGAATGGCACTACTGTGTGTTGTTGCCCTTATGAAGACTCTCGGGAGAAATAATACTCCAGTTACAGAGTCAGAAATAGTTGAGCTTCTCCTGAACAGTTGGTTCCTGTTCACCTGTGGCCCCAGGAACTAACTGTGCAGTGAGTAGGGTTCCCTGTGCACAGTGGCTGCCCGAAGCCCAGAGCAGGCTTGTGGCCCACCTGTTGTAAATAAGTGGCAAGTGACTGGCAGACAACGCTCATTCCTACCTCTACTGTGCACACCTACTTTATTTTTCTTTCTCATCTACCAATAGTTTCATTTTCTTTTCTTTTCATTATCTTTTGAAGCTCCCTTAAATCCTTTTCAGTCCAGGGCAGGGTAAGTGATATTGCACATTACCTATTCCCAGTCTTAGCTACATAATTGGTAAATTGATATTGACTTGTCTGAGACTATTGGCACTTTGGGCTTATCAACAAGGTTGATGTGCAGTTGATGTACAGCCACAGCCCTAGTGAGAGTTAGTTACTTGGTCCCAGGGCATATATCCTTTGGCTCTGGAGACTCTCGAGTTTGACAGCCCTTGTTGTTCCCATCGTTGGAACCATGAATACAACTTACTATGCCATGTGTTTCATTCTTACCCTCTCTGACAAGCTTCTAAAACATTTTTGTCCATATATGGGTTTTTTTTTCCCAATGGATTCCCAGTAGGAGATGAACATAATTTACAGAAGATATCCTAAAAATGTAGAGCTAAAAGGAGCTTGAAGCTCTTCTATGCTGGCTGGCAGATTGGACTACTAGATAGCAGCTGCCTAGAGTAGTGTGTTAAGGATTATGGGCCAAGAAGGAATAAAAGGCTGCATTGATTAGTAATGTCTGCTATGAGTAAGGCATGAAGGAGAGGCAATCTCACATTGATTAGTGATGTCTGCTATGAGTAAGGCATGGAGGAGAGAAAGTCTAAGATTGATTGGTGATGTCTGCTATGAGTAAAGCAGGAGGAGAGGAAGTCTGAGATTGGTGATGTCTGCTATGAGTAAGGCAGGAGGCGAGTCAGTCTGTGCACTGCACACTGTCAGCCCCCAGGCCCTTCCTTGACCGATGGCCTTACCTGAGATGGACATAGCACTAGAAACCAGGTGTTCTCCTTCCAATTCCAGGGCTCTTTTTATCCCATCTTGCGGAAGTAATTCTTCTTCTTCCAAGTACAAAGTTAGTAAGCTAGGGCACTGAAAAATTAGGCTACTTCTAGATTTGCCATTGAGTTAATAATAAAATACCAAACAGAACCGCTTCTTCAGTCCTTTTCCTAATTTTTGGTAGAGTTAGAAACAGGGCCATTCGGTGGTCAGACTTAACCAAACTGACCTTGTCTGCAGCTAGCCAAATTATCTTGATTCTGTCTTTTAAAATAAAGTCTATCTCTTTTATTGAGAAGTAACCTCCGGTGAGTTCTTCTACCCTGGGTACTTATCTGGTCAAAGATGGTGTGGCCAAAAACAAATGAACAAGTTTAAGACTAATAATGTATATTCTTTTTTATAAAAAAGAAAAAAGATAGGGGAGGAACATTTTAGAAAAGGCAAATTTGGCACCTTTGCTATCTGAATATTCAATGCCGATAAAAGTCACATTTGCAAATATCAATCCTCTCAAGTAGTCATCCATGTGAAACTGAGATGAACCATTCGGCTCTAAAGAAGTGGTTCTCAACCCTGGCTGCACATTAGAATCACCTGGGCATCACCTCTGGAATGAGGCCCAGAAATCAGGGCCCAAATCACCTGGTTTGTGTTAAGTGCTGACCCATTACTAATCTGAAAGGCACTTGGTCACTGACTATGGTCCTAACTGCTTCCTCTCTCCTCAGCTCTGGGAAGTGATGGGAAGTTACGGTTCCTTGTAGCAACCTAGGACTTTTGTGTGCATCACACACCTTGAGCTTAGTTTTTTGTTTGTTTTTTCAGGCAAAGCATAAAAGGTTCTTAGGTCATTCACCCCATGTGACAAATATTCGATTTACCAGTGGTGATCGACACGTGATTAGTGCTGGAGGTGATGACTGCAGGTTGGTAACTTTTTCAGCCCAAGAGCAGACTGTCTTTGCTAGTTAGAGATTTGGTATCACTTCTACAGCTGCAGTTTGTGGACTCACTGAACTGTCAGCATCGGAAGGTAGCAAAAGCAGATGACTCCTTAGAGCAGTGGTTCTCAACCCTGGCTGCACATTAGAATCACCTGGGCATCACCTCTGGAATGAGGCCCAGAAATCAGGATTTTAAAAAGATTCCCAGGTGATTCTAATGAACAGCCAAGGTTGCGAACCATTGCTCTAAAGGATTTCCTTGAGACAGTGGAATTCTTTTCCCTAAATAATTTGCTATGAAACATTGGTGCTGCCTTTTTTTGGTCTTCTTTGTCTTAGCCCATCATAAATCGAGTTTAGCAGTCTTATTCACGTATTTGCTGATAGAACATTCCATAGCATCTTCCTACGTGTTGGAGACATGTGTTTCAAGCCTCACTTGTCCAGGGACAGGACAGCATAAGTACAATTAATAAATCATTTTCCAGGCTTTTCTTCCAGTGGTCTCACTGCTCTCACCTGACATGAGTCAAGCTATTTACTGTGATGGGATCCATCTTGTAGGGCTTTCTCCATTCAGGCTAAGTGATTGAAGTCACAGTCCCCTGATTTAGTGCCTCATTTCTCATTTTGTTGAAGAGAGGTTTTGGGATCCACTTAGTTGGAAGATTGGCTGGAGTGGGAACTGGGGGAGAACCTACCCCTAAGCCACCATTTCTTTCCTCTTTGAACATGATTCATAATCAGCCTGGAAGAAGCCAGAAGATAAAAGAGGCTAACCAGCTGCCCTGAGAAGCAGGCCACGGTGAGCGTCGATTGCATTAGCAGGGGCAGACTCAGAGAGGCCTTCCTGCCAGGAGACGGGCCCCTGGGAAGCAGCCATTTCAGTGCCCTGGGGTCCCCCACAGAGGGCCTTCCAAAATAGCCAGCACTGGCCTGGTGGGACCACATTTCTCTAAAACGTACTGGCCATCGAAGCGTATTCCCGGCTTTTAGCCGCCGGCAGCCCAGCGCCAATTAGAGAGAACATACTTGACAGTGTCAATCTCGGCTCCTGAAAACAGCC
>NW_006295827.1:1858530-1880008 GCF_000327345.1 Myotis davidii | reverse complement strand
TGACCTTAAACTATGCAGATGTGCCCTGGGCAGGTGCGCTGCTGCCCGCTGAATGGGAATGGGGGTGCGTTGGTGCCTCTGGCGCCATCGACATTCCAGGAGGGTGCTTCCTGCCCGTCCTCCCCTCACCAGGTACTGCGTTTCCTATTAGTTCTTCGGGCAGGAAGGCAGGTCAAAAAGGTGGATGAAGTAGGTCAGAAAGACGCCATCTCTAATGGGGTGGGGACACTAATCTTTCCTGGGGGGAATTCTCTCCTGTGGAAAAGGGTTCCGAGTTAGGCTGAGGGTACAAGCCCTGCCTCTGAAGGTGCTCAGGCCACTGGGGCTACAACCACAGGCTCTGTTGTCTCCCGTTTGCTCTCCAGCCGAACACACCAGACTCCCTGTACAATTGCTGGGGTGTGCAGGGAGAGTCGGGCTATTTCTTTAATTGAAAAATAAATTTCTTCTTCAGACAATGGGAACATTAAAACCTTCAAGGCAAATGAGAGCGCAAATAGATATTCCAGTGTCTAGGCCTAACACAGGGGGTTTATCTGTGATTAATACGTCACCACAGGATCTGTGGCGAAGCTTCAAGGAGCCCAGAAGTTCCCTGAAAGTGCACTTAAAATTTTGCTTATCTGGGTGCTTGTCCATTTGCCTCAGAAGAAGGTCCAAAGCTTTCATCAGATTTTCAAGAGGAGCTGTAACAATAACAGAAAAGTCATGATTCACTGGGCTGGCAGAGACCAAGTACACACACGTCGCCTTTGAGATGCCCCCTGTTTGGTACCCACCACAGATTTGCCCACCTTGCTGACCCCTTTCTCCCCACAAACTGGAGCCTGCGCAGGCCGCCCCTGGTCCCAGGAGCCATGTGTTCATTCATCCCACGTGTGTAAGAGACCTTACACCTTTGTTTAGGTAACTTTCTCATATGATGTGGTTGACATTTTTTTTAACCTCTTATCTTCTATATTGTTCAGACGGTTAAATGTGCCTGTTTTAAAGTTCTCCATTCCAGTTTTCCATCACTGGTCGAAGGCAGGGCCACAGTGGAGCTTTGGCTGGTCTATGGCAGTGTTTGCTTTTCCCTGCGATCGTGAAATCAGTTTCAGAACATGTCTTACCCAACCCACCTTCTCTACCAGGGACGCCCACCGATGACAAGTAGCGTTCTCGGGGCCACACGTCTAGTTGGTAGTAGAGGCGATGAGTTCTTTCCTTCTCTGTTCTTACTGAAGAAAGGATGTTTTAGAGTACAGAGCACCCCCTGAGCCTGCGGGGCTGCCCCTGGGCCTCCAGAAGCAGCATTCCTAGACTCCAGGGCTGCACACAGAATGCACGTCTGTTGGTTCATGTGTTCTTGCTTTAAACGATCCGTCCCCCCACCATGCTGCCCAAAGAGATTGGAAGGTCGGGCAGGGGACGGGGAGGGAGAGCACCGGTATTTCCTCCAGGGAAGCATGGCTCTTGCTTCCCAGGATTCCAGTATAGGAGCCTCTTGTCATCAGGCAGAAGGCTGCATGTGGGGAGAGGGCGGGTTTTGTTCATGAATTGCTGTTAGTTTCCCTCCTTCTTCATTGTTCTGAGTCGCTTTTAGAAACCGTGTGTCTGCTTTTGACCCAGACCTTCTATAGGGTCAGAGATGTGTCCACAGAGATCCATCCCCTTTCTTACAAATAAGAACCCCTTTCACCTTCAATCAGTTTGTCCTCCCGTGTTGCTGCCTTAAAACAAAACAAAACACCCTGTTTATATAGAACCTAGATTATGTCCCTATAAAGTGAATGTGTAACGACTCCCTCGTGAGCTTAGCAAAAGTATGTCTAGACAACTTTTTCTGGCTTTCCCTCCCAAACCTCTTTGGGTTAAAAATAGGGAAGGATTTGTTTTTAATACAGTGCAGGACTGTGTTTTTAACCTTTTGTCCAACTGCATATGGCCTGCTTAAGTTTTATTTAGAGAAAGCGTGTAACTTCTAAGCCGGCTCCCTCAGGCCCTGGGACGGCCCTGGCTGGCTTCCGGAGGCCGTTGAGCCGGCTCCAGGAGCGAGTGGCAGGAAGCTCAGGCAGAGGGAAGCACTTAATTAGTATCCAAATTTCCCCCCTTACTTAAGTCTTACGGTCAGATATCCCAGAGATTATATTTTTAGCAGCCACTTTAAAGAGACTGGGGAGATTAATTTAAAATTGATAATCGCATGGCAGCACCACAGCTTAACAAGCTCAAGGTCTGCCTCTGAGCTGGCAGCAGCTCTCCGGGGATCCAGTTCAATTCTCTTTGCTGCCAGTTGAAATCAGGAATCACAACCACAGTGATTAGCAGTGAATTCCCTGATCTCCATGCCCTGGGCGGGTGGGTGGAGGGAGAGGGGCCTGTTTTCTTGGTAGCCAGTCATTAACTCCTTCAGGGGAGGGGCGGGCAGAGAGGAAGGATTCCTGGGTATAACCCACACCTTTACAAAAGCTGCCCAGGTAATCCCGCGCCTCATCAGGTCTAGGAGCCACCGCTTTGGGGAGGTGGGGGCATGGGTGGTGAGTGGCAGAGAAAGAGCCTCTCTGGCCACTCCAGCCACCGTGACCACTGACACCTGTGCCCACGCGTGGCCTCCGCTTCCGTGGCGCCCAGCAGCTCTGTAAGCTGGGAGAGCCTTTCTCTGTAAAGGAAGAAGCAGAAACGCCTGCTTTCGGCTCCTCTTCCAGCCTTTTTTATTAAAAAAAAGAAATGGCCTCTGGCCACCAGGAGGACGATTGTGGGTAGTGTTGTAGAGCAGTAAGCAGTGTTAATGAGCTGCAGGATATCAGACACAAAAAGAAAATATTTTCCCTGCGGGCCAAACAAAATTAATTTTAAAAATTAATGTAAACCACTAATGCTGCAAGTGCCTCCATTAAATTACGGGACTGTGACATGTACAATGCCATATTTCCACCGTTGAATTTGTTATCTAAGAGGCGCTCATTGTTTGTTACCGTGTGAAAAGCTGTTTTCCTCCAGATAAGCATGTTCATTGGTAACCTGGATCCCTGCCACCACCCCGTTCTCCACACCGAGGCAGTGCCTTGTGGCATAAATGCAGACAGGCGCGCTGCATTTAATATCAGAAATGTAAATCACAGGCGTCCAGCCTGGTTTTAAATGGCTTTGGTCTTCCCCAGGATGCAATCCGGGGGAAACATTTCTTCCCTCTGCCGCTTCTGGCACCGCTGCTTCGGCAGACAGGCCCTGAAAGAGGCTGATAATTACTAAACAAAGTGTCTGCTTTCCACGGAGGTCCCGGGATCACTCTGTCATTAGACCGGATTTATTTCTAGGGCTCCATTCACGCTGTGACAGCCTGGGATTGATAAATTCTGTGTTTTAATTTCAGGCAGAAATGAAACTGGTCAAATGCAATTTGGGAAGGGAACAACCTTGATAAAACGGCTGTGCATCTTAATGCCTACGCACAGGCCCAGGGTGAGGAGGCATCCAGGTGGCGTTCTGAGACTCAGCCAGCAGACAGAGCACGTAGCCAGGCTGGAGGCGGCGCTGGGGCAGGCAGGGAAGCACGTATAGTGCGGGCACATGGCATCCTACCAGGGATAGGCCCCTTCCTGGTTTGTGATAAAGGCGTTGCCTCTGCAAAACGGCGAGGGCAGGCGTGTCCTGCGGGTGAAGGCGAAGCCCAGCGTGTGCCCTGATGGCTGGTGCTGGTGCTGGTGCTTGGCTCTGGGGTCAGCATTTCAGACACATTTGCAGGCCACTGCCCAGGGAGTCACACTGGCCCTGCCCGACCCGAAGAGCATGTGAGTTTTCACTGTGCCTCCACAGTCTGCTTCCCAAGGTGTTGAATAAGCTCAGGCTCAAAATTTTTTCCCAAAGGGAAGCCAAAATCACTGAGTCCTTGGATACTCTTTTTGGCTTCTGTTTACTTACTTAGCATCTAGCAAATTCAGCACCAATTTACATCTGAGGGTGCCTCAGTAACTAGTGAGGGCCCAGAGAAAACCTGATTAGCAACAAGCTCATTTCCATGAAATGAAACAGGATAATTAAGATGCTGTGTGAAAAAGCATTGGTGAGCCCTGACCAGTCAGCTTGTGGGGGTCCTGCAGAGGGCAGCCCATCCCTACCCTGATGTGGAAACAGCTGGACTGACACTCAGGAAGGATGTTCTAGTGCTCTGGGGGGTTGTTGGGATTTTACTGGGCTCTGGGCACTTACCACACAGGCCTGTAACCACAACCAGGTGGGTGGTCAGGGCCCCACCCCTCTCCTTCCAAAGGCCCACTTCATTCACAGGAAGCCGGTGTGCTCATTCATGACTTGTTGCTAAAAAGACACAAACTAACTGACTCATTCAAACAGGCCCATCAGGTACTTGTGGCTAAAGGCGTCCAACCAGTCATGCTAATCGGATACTGTATTAGAGCAGGAACTGACCTGTCATCACTGAGAGGATCATAGGTCTGGTTTGCCAGGGGCCGTCCCAGCTGACGTGTGGTGTAGTTTTAACAGCACCCCTTTCGCTCTGAAAAGCACCTCGTGTGAGTGCTGCATGGTGCAGTCACCCTAGCTGCCACCCACAACCTAGCCAGTTTGCTCAAGGCAAACAACAAACCATCATGGGCCCAGCGAATCAGGATCTTTTGTTTAAAAGTTGTAGGTACATACACCGACTAGGAGGATTCCCTCAGATTTGCTGAGCAAAATGGGCCAAATACATTTTTAAAAACCCACAGAACAATACCACACAATGTGTGTGTTTGTGTGTGTGTGTACATCAAAGGTATAAATGCATGCTATGCATACTAAATATGAAATGAGTGGTAGTATCTCCCTTTGAGGAAGTATTTGATGTATATCCTTCTTAATCTGGGTGGTGGCTATAGGTTTTTCTTACATATATTCCTATATAATCCTTTGCTTTTCTTGTAGGCAGATATATTTCATAATTTGAAAATAAAGTTTAAAAAAGCTTTCAAGATAATTATGATTGCATGAATTATGTGTGTGTGTGTAGTGAAGGGGAAGATTATATTTAGGGCCAAGCATCTCAAGCATCGCTGTTTGCTGCTAGAGAGGCCATCACTGGGAGCATGAATGAAGCTCTGCATTTTGCCTCAAGAACACTGATAGGCGGGGGGACTCCAGGAAGAGGTGTGATGTGACTGGCACAGGGGCCTGCCCTGGTACCTGGCAGCGATGTTTCTAATACTCAAAACTAAGGGTTGCATCCCAGACTCCAGCATGAGAAAGCTAGCAGCTCGCATCTGGGTGGGTTTGCCGCCATAGACTGCTCTTCAGTCACATTCTGTTGCAGGTTGACATTTACTGTTGTGCCCTTGCGGTCAGCACCTGCCCACAGTTTTCCATAATTCCCCTATTTTCTTCTCAATCCAACAATTGCAATAACTCAGTCCTTTCTCACACTGCTTACAGTAAAGAGGGAGATGCACAAAGAGAAACAGGGGAAACTGGAAAACGTTGTGCTGAGCCGAAGAAGCATCATGCTGAACTCTGAGGGAATCCTCCTAGTCGGTGAATCCTGGGGAGGCTTTATTTCTGCCCTGGAGACTATTTTGGGGCTTGAAGCCTCCCTGCAAACACCATAACTGCACCTCATCCTGATCTCATCCAGAGACGGGTTCTAGCAGGAAGGATTCATGCACCCTTTCCCTCCCTCCCCCCGCCCCCATTGTTTTTGAACCTTTACGGTTGATGGGTATTTTCAGGCGTATTTCTGGACTCTGAGCCGGTAGAGGTAGAATCCCAGCCGCACTGACTAGATTATGAGAGTGGCCAGGAATGGCGAAAATGGCCTCAGAACGAGACAGGCCCCTTCCACATGGGAATGGATTTGTCAGGAAGAAATGAGACCACAGAGAGAGTCGTGAGAACCTGGGGTTTGGGCTGATGCCCCTCTCTCTCTGCCCATTATGATGCACACTAGCACTGTTTCACCGGGCAGGTGGTCATTGGTAAGCAGGTGATGTGGGTGTTTTATTTTGGGGCCCCTGGTACAGTGATCTGCAGGCAGCAAATGATTAGTATGAGCCTCTTGACCATAACAGCCATAGCTCACCTTTACGGAGCACCCACCACTGTGGGCCAGGCCCTTCGGGAACGCACTTTACGTGGCTTTTTACTGTCACTCCTTACCACCGCCCTCTGAAGTAGGCATTTGGAGGAATCATGTGAAATTGCCATTTTGTATGTCAAAACCAGTCCAGTGTTGGCAATTTTATGTGACCATCTAGTCATCTTTTTTTAAAAAAAGAAAACAAATATCAGCAACTTTCTGTTCAGTCTGATAATCTTCCAGTCTTACAAATGGAAAAATTCAGACGCTGAAACTTGCTCACCCAGCCAACAGGCGACAGAGCTGGAACCAGTTCGTCCCACTCCAGGACTCCGCACTGAACCTCCGCAGGGTGCTGCCTCCTGAGTGCATGGCGAAGGCATGGTTTCATGGCCGAGGTGTTACGTGGGTTCTTGCACACCACAGCCTGCTTGCTCTGAGGTCAGAGATGGCTGGTCAGCTGAACCAAATGTTCCCAGAAGTCGCGGGTTATGCTCGCGACGCTCTGTTGAGAAAGAATGAGATGCGGTGAGCCCACCAGAACTCTGGGAGATGGAAAATCTCTCTTTAGGGGCTCTGCTCCCCTCTCCAGCAAGGAAAGGCGTCAGTGTGGTGCCACCTGAGGTGTTCCCAGCAGGACTGGCCCAGTCAATGAAAGCCTTCCATGCTGAGCCAATCAAGAGAGACCTGGACAAAAATCAGACTCCTTCCTGCCCTGGAAACCCATGCTTTAAATCTGTAATTCATTGGTTAAATCGAGTGGGCCGCTGGTGGGTTAGGGGGACGGGGAGAGCTTCAGTGCTCGAATTTCTAGCATCAGAGTCCAGTTGGGAAGAAGGAACAGGGCTGTGACCTTATGCTTCCTGCAAAGAGAAACCAGCAGGAAAGGTTTTAGGAAACTGATGAGATGGTAGAAGGCGCTAGAACAATGGCGGAAGAGGCAGAGCCCCCAGGGGCTGGATGAAACACAGCTCTGCTATTGCCGTTCAATGAGACTGAATAAAGTTTCAGAATTTTTATGGGACTTGTAGCCGTTTTTAAACTTTCATTTTTCATAATGTCACAGATAATCTCTTTATCTATTATCTACTGGCTCTTTTCTGAGAGGCATTTGCATCAAATAGTGCTGCGCGGATCACGACAGTCTAGTGGGGAAAGCCGCTGGAAAGGAAAGGTTATTCCCTCCCTCTGCTTTCACGGGCTTTGTTCTTGATTCTCACACTTTTTTTTTTTTTTTTTACATCTGAATTCGGGTATTTCTGGAGTTTTTCTTTAGAAACCCTTCCATTCGGAGATCTAAGCACATTCAGACTCCAATCTGTATATGAGGGGTTACAAAGCCTATGTTCACTGAAAGGGAAGCATCTACTTTGAAACATTTGTTGGACGCCCCATGTCCTCCCCAATCCCTTCAGAGCATTTCCCACAGAGGCGGCCATGGTAGAAAGGCGGGCACTTCCCCAAGCAGGGCCCTTTCCGCACCCGGCCTCCCAGGGGTGGGTAAGCAGCAGCAGGGACTGGGAGCCAACCCACTCCTCCCAGCAGCGGGGCAGTGGTCTGGGGGATGGCTTTCTTTTCACCCCGCCTCCCTGGAATAATAAATGAGGGATAATAAATGAGGGCTCTCTGGGGCCTGGACAGAACTGGGTGGGAACCAAGGAGCAGCCTGGGCTCACAGGGAGGGGAATCAAAAGCCAGCCATTTAGCCATTTATGTGCAAAACCCCATTGGAAAAATGATCTAGAAAGTGGTGGGGAGACGACTGATCGCTTCTGTTCAGTGTCTATGGCTGAGCTCACCCCCCAAACTCCAGGGGGCTCTGGGAGGGACCTGTGTTGTTCTCAAGCCTCCCTGACAAAGCCTCTCACAGAAGCCTCACCTCTTCCTCTCCACTCCCTCCTCTCCTGCTCCCGACAGGACCCCCCTCACACAGAGCCCCGAGCATCTCTGTCCTCCCCAAAGGAGTGCGAGCTGTCCGCAGAGGCCAGGCCCAGGGCACCCACTGAGGCGGGTCTCTGCACTCAGGTCACAGTGGCCTCCCAGAACAGTGGCCCGCGGCTCGTGAAGATGAGGGAACCAGGGCCCAGAGAAGTACCCAGCCCTCACTAGCTGGAGGGCAGTTCTTCATAGCCTTCAAGGGTTGTTTTGGGGTCCTGCTCTCACCCTCACAAAGGCCTGTGGGGAGGTGATGCCGCCTCCCCTGTCCCACAGGACACTGAAGCCCAGGGCAGGGGAAGTGATTTGCCATGTTCACGGGGCTGGTGGCTCAGTGGCCTCAGAACTGAGATCTTTCTGAGCCTCAATTCCTTGTTTCTACCGACTCTTTAGATAGAAAGGCAGTAGTGATTGCGGCTGCCGTGAGCATTTGGTTTGAAGAGAAGGCCACTGCCTGACTAGTAAGTCATTTCCTTGTCCCTGAGCTTGTCTCTCCAGACCTTTGATGGGTCAGCAGACTTCTGCATCTTTGTGACTGGAAAAGAAATTTCTGTTAAGTCATAAATACACTAGAAGCCCTTGTGACTAAACACATGAGAGTGTTCTCTCCTTGGGCGGGGAAAGCTCCTAGTGACGTGGCAGGAATGTAGAAACAGCATCTGAGTGTCAGCTACACCTAACAGCTTGCCTGGTTGTAACAAACATGCTTGTAGCTGTGAACGCAGAACTCCCAGCTAGAATGGAGTTTGGTACCATGCAGCTTTCCTTATTTAGTGGGGCTTTTCTGTGTGAGCTCTGTGAGTTCCGTTTCGTTGTATAGACATTTACTACACTTCTCCTAAGCAGACTGCGTGCTTTAAACAAAACAAAACTGTATTTGACTTGCTCCAGTTAAAGGGAATTGCAGTTAGTGTTTTGTCACCTAGATTCAAACTCGCCAGTTACAGATTGGCGGCTTGGGGTGGCAAAAGGACACTGAGCTGAGACTCAGAGACACTGGTGCTAGTCCCTGTGTGCCCCTGACAGTGCCTCGAGAAGGGCTCTGCTTCTGTAAGGCTCAAAAATATCCGCTTCTGGGGAAATGACAAAGATTGGATGCTCTTGGGTGTAAGCTGGTGCCAGGCTTCACCAGATGTGGTCTGAGAGACCCAATCGGCGGCTGCCCGCTTTTGTTCAGGGACATGCCTTCGTTGTGACAGGGAGCCGTAGTTCCTGGAACAGGAAGACCCGCTGTCTCCTGCAGCCCCCATGCCTTCACTCATGCTCCTGAGAGCCCATTCCCAGTCCACAGGTGCCTCAGGACTAGTGCTGGTCTCACCTCCCTCACCCTGATCTGGCCTCTGAGCAGACAATCCACCATCCTCACCAAGGGGACTCAGCCTTCCCATCCACTCATTGGGAAGAACAGTCCTGCCTGCTTTCTTAGGTATTGTGGGGACTAACTAGCATTTTGTGTTTAGGAAAGAAAAAGTAAGCATTGCAGATAATAGGGGGCTTGTTGACCGCCCTGCTCCTAATAATCTCCATTAATTAAGGGGTATGCTACAAATAGTATTGGATACGAATCTCTAATTCCATAATCACCAGACTAGGGTCTGGCCCTGATGCCATAGCAGGTCGCTCGGCCTTGACCATCGTTAAAATGCAGGTGCTCTGGGTAGTGCCTGCTCTCCCAAGGTCTGTGAGGGTGAGGGCCTGTAGAAACACAGACTGTTTCGCCCAAGTTCTCAGTAGGGCTGGAGTGGAGCATAATAGTTTGCATTTCTAGCAAGTTACTGGATGATGCTGGCCCAAGGACCACACCTTGGAAAGAAAGCTGTCTTTCGATAGCACTGGCAGGCAGGCCTCATCCCTCCTCCGGAAGGGGACAGGATGGTTCCGGTGCTGAGCTCTGCACATTTAAATCCGAAACACAAGGCAACCAGGCTGGGAGCCCTTCTTCCCTCTGTGCATTCCAGGACCACAGGGAGAAGCTTAGCAGCGCTCCGGTCCTGGGCCTAGGGAGAGCTCTCTGCAGCTGGCTGCCTCTCTGTACCCTGCAAGCTTCCTCCCATTTCTACAGATGGAAGTTACAATGAGCAGAGTGAGTGGTAGGGGTGGGTGAGTGCGTTGACTTTGGTTAGGGATAAATAGGTCCTAACCACCAAAATGGAGTGGACAGTAAGAATGATTGCTAGCTGCCGCCTGGGCAGATGGGCAAAGCTGGCACCGAAGCAGGCCCTGCCAGGGGCCTTGTGCTATTTGGAGGCGTATCATGTTTGGCCATTTGTTCCTGGCTGGCCCTCCAGGCATTGCTCCTCTTCAGCATACCTCCTCGGTTCAGGAGCGCCGGGGTGTTGTGGCTAAAACCCAGGAATTGGTAGTTAGGGTTGGCACGCCCAGCTCGGGGCAAGGAGGTTTCTGAACCATCCCAAGCCCCACCTGGTTATGTGTAAGGTGGAGAGAGCACTCTCTGATTTATCAACCTCTCAGGTTGGGGGTGGACCAAATTGCATGTGTTGGCTGTGCTGCTGTGCTTCCTGGGACTGTCCCTGAGGTCAGGCTGTCTGCGAGGAAGAGAACCACAGGGCGGCCTTGGTGCTCTTCAGAAACGCTGGCCTTTCTGCCCCGCCAGCGTGGCTCAGGGGCTGAGCACTGACCTATGAACCAGGAGGTCACGTTTGGATTTCCAGTCAGGCCATATGCCCTGGTTGTGGGCTTGATCCCCAGTGTGGGGTGTGCAGGAGGCAGCCAGTCAGTGATTCTCTCTCATCATGGATGTTTCTATGTTTCTATCTCTCTCTTCCTCTCTCTCTCTATATATATATAGTATTTTAAACTGGTCTTTCTTCTTGTTTTCTCCTCCATACTGTGAAGTTGGAGTAAGTGCTTCAGTCAGAACATCTTCTGGCTAAAAAGGACTCAGCTTATTGTCAACAGGAATATTCGGGTAGCAACTGTGCCATCTAAAAACCCAAAGAGCAGAGAGCCTTGCTTCCAAACCACCCGATATGGATGGGCGGTTGGTTCTGTGGTTCCAGGCAGGACAAGCACCCCGTCACGCTGCCCCTGGCCTCGGGTTGCTTCAGGGCTGCCCGACACCGGCCCTGTCCCTGCCTGTTCCTGCCTGGCCCCTACCCAGCCATCAGAACCAGCAGGCTCTGCCTCCGCCACACCCCGCGCCAGCGCAGGCTCGAGCTGCAGCCAATCGGCGCGTGCACTGCGGGTGACCTCCCCCGGGCCGAGAATAAATTGTCAAGTTGCCCACCGCAGGTCTCACTCATCTTGGCTAATTAGGAGAGTCAGCATGAGCAGCGCGGAGGCTCTGGGCGCTCCGCCGGCGCCGGCCGGGGCGAGCTGGGGGCAGGTCGCGCGCTTCCCGGGGGCCAAGCTCAGCCGCTAGAGTGCCCACCGGAGCCGCGGCCAGCACCGTGCCTCCGGGAGGCCCCCAGGCGCCGCGACTCGGCAGCCAGCAGGGACCCGGGACAGGCTAGCCCGGTGGGGCGCCGAGCGATTGCCCACCTTGGACCGGGGCTGGGCTCACCCCGCCTGGGATGCCGCGAACGCCGCCCCTGCCGCCTACCTGCAGACCTCTGATGCGCCTGTCCTGGGGACTCTGAACTTCTGGAAATCCGGAGACCTCGTCGGGTGGTTTTGTTTTTGCGTCGTCTTAAGCTAGTCTTTGGCTTTGGGATTCTCGGCTACCTGGATACGCCTTTTCCTTGGTGGGTAAGTCTCCCGGCGGATCGCAGCACCAGCAGCCAACCCCGGGGAGCACCAGCCTTTAAAATCGCAGCCTGGAGCCACCTGGGGATGGAGAAGAGGACCCAACTCCCGACCAAGTAAGGGCGCTCTCATCCCCCCTTCCCTCTGATGGGCAGAAATATAATTTCATGGTAGAATTTTCATTAAGCACATTGTCTGATAGGATTGGCAATTACTAACCAGGAAAATGAGTAGCAATTAGGAGTTCAGTAATAAATGGAAGTCTATTGTCCTAATTGAGTGGAATCACTGATGGGTAATGGCAACACTGGATTCCTCAGTTTAATTAAGAGTTTATATAATTATAGTGCACTTTTTATTTCTTGGGGGAGCCATGGGGTAGGAATTAAATAACCAGTGTGATGGTTAAGAAACCCATTTAATGGATAAGTAACCCGTGGGTTGAAATAAATGTGGGTGCCATGCTCAAGTGATGTGAACTTAGATGAGTTCCTGACAAAGGGCTGTGTCCGCCTGGGTCAAGCAGGACTTTCTTTTGGCTGCTCTTCCTGCGGATGCAAATCTGAAATGCTTAGGAGTTATTAGGTCGCCTCTGACACTGGCACTCAGGCATCTGGTTGTTTCAAAGACAGCAGAGCTCAGCGCCCCTGCTGTGGGATTAGCCCATCGGGGTTCTCTGTAACTGCTTTCCTCATTCCCCAAGAATGAAACGAGTGGGTCATTTGCGAGTGTTTTGCTGTCTGGGGATTCTGTACCAAAAATCTCCTGATTGAGCTGTTAAGCTGTAAATGTTGATAGCTGAAGGGCCGGGAGAGCTTCCTGGAAGTTATGCAGCCGCCAAGCAGAGCGCGTGTGTAGGTGTGGAATTTGTTTGAGAACTAATCTGTAATTAGAAGGATGTTATTTTCCTCTTTGGTGGTGTATTGTTTCCTGTACTATTATGTTCTCATGAAATTGTTCTCCTTGTGGGAAGCAGTGAAACTGGAGAGAAATCCCTTCTCAGAGGATAATTTTCTTGTATTTTTGGTGTAAGTCCCTGGGAATCCTTTTAACCCTACATTGGGATTCCCGTGTTTATTTCTCTAAGAAGCTCCGGCAGTTTGGGAAATCACTGGGTTTCAAGTATCCCAGTAAATAATCAGCACTTCGGATAATAATATTTATTTGTAGCCTTGACTTCTTTTTCTGGTTCACATGAGGTCTGGGTTTTTCCACAGGGTGAGCTGACTCTCTTCTCTGGAGAACACCCATCTCACACAGTGGGCTCCAGGAGCACCTTTAAGCTGCATTCACTCCAGTGGCCGGGGGTGAAGCAGTACATCTTTAAAACTTAATAGGGTTTAAAGTTTGCACAGCACTTCGGAAACTTATTCATAATCCCCATAGTTAATTAGAGAAAGCAAGTAGGGAGGGATGTTTGCTGTGTGTGTGCCTCTCAGCCCTTCCAAGTGCTCTGCAGGTGCCTGGGGACACCGCAGCCAGGTGACTTGAGGGTATGCTGATGTTACTGCCCAGAATTTTTAGGAGTTAGGTAAGGCCTTTAGTTGAAGGACTCTGGTTTTCCCTTTGTCCCCAGCCCTGTTTTGTCATGACTCCCAAGAAATTCTAACACACTGTGTCTGTCCTCCCAGAACTGGCTTGCTTGATGCAGGCTCACCTCTTTGGTTTTCTGTTTCCTTCTGTGATCACATCTTTGATTTGGTTCCAAATTCCCGTTCTTTCTATAGTCTGCTAGGAGTCTGACACCCACCTATTTACCTAAAATCAGCTGGAACAGATAGAAAAACTGAGAGGCAGGTTGTGGGGCCCCAGGTGAGTTAGAAATAGCTTCTAGTCAAAAAGCAGATTTCAAACTCTTAATCAAATGATCCACCTTGGAAATAAGAAACAGACTGGCCTACAGGCTCTTAGAACACACTGTTAGTCTGAGGGCAGAAGCCCTGGAAAAGGCAGCAGCCACCACCTCTGCCTCTACCTTTTCTCATCTCCCTTCCCACTCAGCCTTGGTTCCCTGAAGAGGCGGTGGAGTGGGTATCAGTCACAACCTGTCTGCTGGTTGCACAATGCAGGTTACTCACTTTGCCCGAGCAATGCCCCGAGGCCACACTGTAACAATGGAGCATAGAGGAGAGTAACCCTCAAGCTGGTCTTGGCCCCTGCCCAAGGGGATTAGCTACTGGAAGTACCTGAAAGGCCTTGTTCAAACACTCACCTGTAACCCAGTGTTCCTTGGCCTGGATCTCAAGGGCAGGGATCAGAGGTGCCTCTTTGTGACCTATAAAATGCGATACCAATCTTTATTTCCACTTGACCCCAGTGGTTCATAGAACTCTTCCCATCCTGGACTCGGGAGAGTACTTCAAGGTCATGGAGGCCCTGGTTCCTCAGAGTGTGGGCCATGGATCTGCAGCATCGCATCACCTCGGAGCTTGTCAGGAATGCTGAGCCCCAGATGTGTCCCCTTTAAACAGGATCCCCAGGTGGTTTGTAAGCGGTGTGTCTGGTGGGGTTCTCCATGATGCAGACTCTGCGATAGAGTCTGGCAAGCAGAATATGTATCCAGGAGTGCACGTAGGTTCAGCACCTGTGGGTGGGAGGAGGCAGGTAGGCAGAGGGAGAAGTTAAGCTGCCACACAGGCCCAGGGACAGGCTGCAGGACCGCCCCCACCCTGAGGAGCTACAGAGTTGTCCCATGTTGGGCAGCGATGGCCAGGCCTGGACACGTCCTGGACACTCCTTGCAGCAGGGCAACAAGTCCTCACTGGGCAGTGCTCACCACCCACCGTGGAGTAGGGAGAAGCCCCTCTCCAGGCCAGGACTTTTCAAAACAGGGCTCGGGACCAGCAGCACCTTCACACGGGGCACTCGGTGAGATGCAGGTTCCCGAGTCCCACCCCAGATCAGCTGAACCAAAAGCAGCAGGGGTGGCACCCAGAAACTCATGTGCAAACACGTTCTCCAGGTGACAGTTCAGGTCTGAGAACCACAGCTCCAGGACAGCTTTTTTTTTTTTTATTCACTTTTTTTTTTTAAAAAAACCCTTTATTGTTGAAAGTATGCATCTATGCACACAAGTTCTTTGGTTGAACTCTTCCCACCCACCTAACAGCTTTATTGAGAGATGATTTACATTCTACCTTAACAGTAAAATTCATCTTTTTAAAGCGTACAAGTCAGTAATTTTTAGTGTATTCACAAGGTTGTGCAACCATCCCCACTAATTCCAGAACATCTTAATCATTATTTGTAGAACATTTTCATTGCATTTCACCAAAAAGGAACCTCATATCCATTATTAGTCACTCTTTCAGCCTTCTCCCAACTCTGGCAACCACTGAAGTACTTGTTCCCTGTGTGGATTGTACGGGCCATTTCATAGCAGTGGAACCATATGTGACCTGTGTTTCTTTTCCTCCACTTAGCAGGAGGTTCATCCATGTTGTAGCATGTATCAGCACTTATCTTTTTAATGGATAAATAATGTTGCATTGTATGGCTATGCCACATTTTATTTATTAGTTGATGAGTATTTGTTTTTTCTTTTTAACTCTTGTAAATAATGCTACTATGAACATTCATGAATGAGGTTTTGTGTGGACATTTTCAATTCTCTTGGGAGTAGAATTGCTGGGTTGTTATAGTAATCCTGTGTTTAGCTGTTTTAGGAACTACCCAGAGTGTTTTCCAAAGTGGCTGCATCATCTTACATTTCTACCAACAAGTACCAGAATTCCAATTTCCCTATAGCCTCTGCAACCTTTGTTACCGTCTCTCATTTGATTATATCCATCCCAATGGGTGTGAAGTGGTTTTGATTTGCATTTCCCTATGGACTAGTCACCTTGAGCATCTTTCCTGTCCTCATCGGCTGTTGGGTCTCTGCTTTGGAGAAATGTCTGTTCAGATCCTCCGCAGGGCAGCCTCTTACTCCTTAAGGAAGCTTCCCTCTCAGGATGGCCTCTGTGTGTCTAGTCCTGTGCAGTGGCTTTAGGGTTTACATAAGAGAAAGCCCAAGATGTACACTTTAACACTGGCAAGTGTAACCAGGTGTGGGACAGGAGCCGAAGAGGTCCGGACAGCCCACTGTGAAGGGCCGACCTGAGGAGAGTCACACCCTGTTACCGTTTGTGCTGCAGGGAGATGTTGTGTGGGTGCTGGGACAGAGTTTGAGTTGGGGTTGTGGAGAAGTTTTTGTGGAGGCTGGAGACGGCTGGGAAGGCACGAAGTGATGAGAGGGCAAGGGAAGAGTAGAGAAGAGAGGGCCAGAAGTCCCCAGTGGGCCTTCCACGGAGCCCTGCTCGCCTCTAAGGGACCTCAAACCCCAGGACTGCTTTCAGGATTATGCCCCCTACTGGCCTTCGAAAGGTGACGTGATTCTTCTGTTTCCTCATCTGGAGATAGACTACTTGTCTCCCTGTTTCTCAGGGCAGACAAGGTTCCTTATAATACTCTCTGTGTAAGTGCTTGAACGGCGTGGTTATGTCACAGGGGAGAGAGAGTTAGCAGGTATCCCTAAATAGTCTCTAATTCCCTAGTAGCACATCTCAAGTGGCAGCGCCAGGTGTCCCAACCCCCCAGGGCAGGCACCCCTCTCAGAGTCCCTGAGGCTGTAAGGCGAGTCCTTGGGGCTTCCATCAGCCTCTCTTACTGCCACATGCACCGTGAGTCTGGAAGAGGGGGGCTCAACACGGGAGTGTTCAAAGCAAAGCCCTTGTCATGCTCTCACCCTGCAGGGGCCTCTGCATCTATAAGGACGAGACCAGATACCTTACACTTGTGCCATCTGACTTACCAAGGTGCCCTTTCAGCCTTGCAGGGGAGGAGACCCATGCTCCCAGATGAGGCGTGGATGGTGTCAAAGATCAGGTGATGGTGTGACCAGGACCCGACCCCTGGTCCAATCACCCCTGACCCGGTGGCCTTCTCTGTGAGTTGTATTTTCCACGTTGCTAAGGGCTCACGATGGGATGTTTTGGTTCTCGGTCTATAAGTGGATGCTCTCCCAGGAGGCCCAAGGTCCCGTGACACCAGGCATCCGTGTTTGTTTGGCGTTGGCACGGTGTGTGTTCCGTGGGAGTAATATGTTCCGCGTGCTGGGAGATCAGCCTTGGAGGCACTGACAAAGTGTCTCCGGAGTGTGCAGAGAGGTTGAGGCATTGGGATGGCTCCTGAATGTACTTCAAGTCTCCGTTCTGTCCAGGAGCCCTTCAGTTGGGTGGGTAAGAATTGGAGTATTTGAGTCACTGTTTCTTGAACAGAAATGACACAAACCCCTGGCAGTGCGCAGTTCAGTGGGTCAGGATGTGTGTGTCCTGAATAGCTGCACGCGGGACTGCGGCTTCCTGCATCTGTCCCCAGCTGAGCTCTCTCGGGGGCACCTTGTCTAAGAGAAGGACGTGTCCGAAAGAGTCGTGTGCTGGTCAGGCTGGCGTCATCGGAGCCCTCGCTGACATTCACCAGGGTGCTCGCTCAGAGAAAGCGAGTCCTCTGGAAAACAAAGCACTGTGTTGCGGAACAAATTATTCTGCCTCTAACCATCCGTTTCTTCTGTCAGTCAGAAATGTCACCTGCTTATTTCTTTAAAGCGAGTTGTATCTGTGTGGGATATGTCGACACACTGCCCATTTTTGTTTGTTTTGATTTTGAAGAACAGGACGTGTTAAAGCTCTTTGGAATCAAAGACACAGATTGGAGGTGGAAGGATGGGCAAAAGTGACATTTTTATCCCATTACCCGATTTTTTCTTTCTTTCTTTTCTAATGCCAAGTCGGCGGGAGATAGGTCTGCAGTTTCTTAGTATCATTTGGGTAAGAGTTTTGCCATGAAAACCTCTTCACCTCCAGTCCCCCTGGTGTCCTTGTGCCAGACACCAGTCACCTTTGGTTGATGACCTGATTGTAACTCAGGACAGCGCCACGCCTTCCAGCAGGCTGAGCAGCCACATTGACACCAGAGGAAGTGCGTCAGTCTAGAAATGGGCCCAGTGACCGCTTGGAGGCATCTCTGGGGCTTGGGGCTTCGCCTCCACGGTGTGCCCTCCTGCCTCCTTGCTCTGCCCCTCCCCCCGCCCCAATTCCAGAAATGTCCAGTCGGTGGTGTAGGGACAGGCGCTTCAGGGAAGGGAAACAGCTGCCATCTAAGACATGTACAAGGCCTTATAGGCGGGAGCTGCAAATGTTAGTTCTCCTTCCAGGAAAAGAAAAAAAGAGTGAACAGGAGAGGAAACATTGTATTGTTAGGGAGACAGCTCTGCCAATATGGCTGCTTGGTGTCCTAAGGAAGAAATACGCGTTTCAGGACACCCGCCCCCAGGTTCCTGAAGCAGAGGCGTCACTACACTGAGGACTAGCAGGCAGGTGCTCTGGCACTTCCGTGTATTCAACCACAGAAACCCTGTGAGACAGACATGTGCACAGGCTCACCTCAGAGGTGGTGCGGGTTCCGTCCCAGAACACGCTATAGAGCACGTGTCACGGTAAAGGGAGTCGCACCCATGTTTTGGTTTCCCAGTACATGTGAACGTTATGTTTACAATATACTATAGTCTATTAAGTGCCCAATAGCACTGTCTTAAAAAGCATTATACATATCTTAATTAAAAAATACTATAGTGCTAAAAAAAAATGCTAACCATCATTGAGCCTTCAGCGAGTCGTAATGTTTTACTAGTGCAGAATCCTGCCTGGATGTTGATGAAAACGCAAGATCTGTGAAGCGCAGTAAAAGGAGCACATAAAACGGGATGTGCCTGTATGACGACGCTAAACTTGGTGAGGTTGCTCTGTCCAAGTGTGGCCTGGGGCCTCCTGGCACAGTGGTGAACACGTGCCTGGCGCACAGCAGGAACTGACTGCAGGACGCGGCAAGAGGGGTTTTGTGGGACTCACCGAGTAAGCATGGTAACCTCTGGGGACAGTTTGTTCGTTTTGATGGTCAATAAATGGTGTGTTTCTCCCCACCAAAGGACACTTCTTGCTTACCATTTTACATGCGCTCCGGATAAAAACTTGGTGAATATGGCTCAATCTGGTTTCATATATACCCCAAGCTGGTGGCCCGGGTGTGGGCTAGTGACTGGATGCTGAGGGGTCTCCCACGTTGTGTCCATGTGATCCTTTCTGTGGGTGATGTTTTAGGGCAGTTCTGTTGAATGGGCAGGTGGTCCAGATGATGTCTTTTAAGGGCTCCTCCTGCTCTGTGAGTCTTCATTTTCAAAGCCTCTCAAGAATGTAGCATAAACATTTTTCATTTTGTCACTAAGGCTAAAGTTACAGTGACGTAGCCCCTTCAAAATGGCATAAAACAGCATTTGCCCTTGCACTGTGCTCAATTTCATATGCCTGGAAATGCCAGGCAGCCATTGCCTGGTCTTGGTTTTCAACATTGGCTAACCACCTGGTGCTCACTGGGAGAAATGGAAATAATGACCTTGAGAACTGGAATAGTGTGGCATTGATGTTCATAGGCCAAGCATGCCAGCAGGTGCTGGACTAGGTGTCTTACGCAATAAAGATGTCTAACAGCACAGCCATTGTGCTCAGTCATGCTTACCTCCAGGTACTCCTGGCATTGGGCGCTATGGGCTGCAATTTATTCTTTCCCTCCCTCCCTCCCTCCCTTCCTCCCTCCCTCCCTCCCTCCTTCCATCCTTCTTTTCTCTTATGTAAACACAAAAATCCCACTGAAATATATTTCATCGACCATATCTGGAACATTGTGAGTAAATAGCGGAAAATTAAAAAGGTCAGCCTTCTCAGACAAGCTTTCTGGGCACTGAATGAGATCAGAGGAGGCCAGGATACCACCTCCAGATCTTTAAAAGTGCGTCTCATCCAGGTCTGACAGCTGTGGGGGCTTCCACTTGATGTCTATGGCACTAACTCCATTTAGGATTTAGGAGAGACCCTGCCACTCCAGTCACCTCTGATTCTTAAAAGAAAAATTATTTCTGCCACCTGCAAATAATTATGTTTGTCACATACTTGGTTCTTAGTTTCAAGCTTCATTCGTACATGCGTGTTAGGACCTGAGATATAGTAGTGAAGAAAATGGACAGCCTCCCAAAACTCTTCCCTCCCTCCCTTCCTCCCTCCCTCCCTCCTGCCATCCTTCTTTTCTCTTATGTAAAAACAAAAATCCCACTGAAATATATTTCATCGACCGTATCTGGAACATTGTGAGTAAATAGCGGAAAATTAAAAAGGTCAGCCTTCTCAGACAAGCTTTCTGGGCACTGAATGAGATCAGAGGAGGCCAGGATACCACCTCCAGATCTTTAAAAGTGCGTCTCATCCAGGTCTGACAGCTGTGGGGGCTTCCACTTGATGTCTATGGCACTAACTCCATTTAGGATTTAGGAGAGACCCTGCCACTCCAGTCACCTCTGATTCTTAAAAGAAAAATTATTTCTGCCACCTGCAAATAATTATGTTTGTCACATACTTGGTTCTTAGTTTCAAGCTTCATTCGTACATGCGTGTTAGGACCTGAGATATAGTTGTAAAGAAAATGGACAGCCTCCCAAAACTCATGTTATGTAGTGCAGTGTACATAAGCTTTTCAAAAAATCTTCACTGATTTTAGGAGCCTTTGTTAGATCACTTGTCATTCATATGTGCATACACGTATATACTTGTCATTCCTGGTTAGGCCCATCTGTGGTTGGCCTACTTCTTAAAACAAGGAAAATGCTGCGCTCAGCAGTGCTGTGCTGCGAGGAGAGAGGGTCACTGTGGTTAGAGTCCCCTTAGTGGCTGCACGGAACTTGCCACGTGTAAGAAGGCCATGGAGGGTGGCCATCAACTCTTCAATGCTGATGGGAATGCTCTACTTTTATCTGTATTTTTTAAAATATGTTTTTTATTGATTTCAAAGAGAGGAATGGAAAGGGAGAGAGAGATAGAAACATCAGCAATGAGAGAGGAAACCATTGATGTTCCAGACAGAGATGATGTGAATGGAAGAGTCTGGGAACTTTGGGAGATACATCCTGGAAGACGGTGGCTGTTGGGTAATGCTGAGCATGATCACCAGCCTTCCTTCCTGGTGCCCATGCCCTACGCCATCTGCTTGGGCCTGTCCTGCCTTCGGGGACGCAGTCGTGCAGTGTGTCATAAACCGCCGGTGCGATGGAGATGAACTGGACACATGGCATTGCCCATGTGATCACATTTATGTGAAGATGTATAGGATTGCTCTCCTCAAAGATCCATTCATTTCTTTAACATATACTTAGACAAGGTAGAGCTCTCTAAAGGGAGGCGTGTATACATGGTAGAGGTAAGTTTGTAGGCCTGCTGCTTGGCATTTACTTAAATATAGTTAATCACTTCCAGGAAGGAATTCCACCTGTGAAGTATTGGTGGTCAACGTGTTATGCTAAGAAATGAAAACCTTAAACCTCACAAATAGTTACTGAACTTGGCTGTGCGTGGGGACGTGAGTGGGAACACCCGCAGCCCCAGCACAGCGTGCCAGGATGCCCCTCTCACTGAACCCTCGCCCTCGCTGCGCGCCTTCCCCTTTGTTAGTGATTCGAAACAAATGTCCTGTTGTTCTGTCTGGGACGTTTTAAAATGCTGCTTCCCACAATGTCAGGAGGATTCTCTGACCCTTTTCTACCCACTCCATTTTCTAGTGTTGTTTTTTTAAAATAGTTTTTACAAAGGGACCACTTTAAAAGTCATCAAGACGCATCCCAGCCCTGACCAGGTGGCTCAGTAGGCTGGAGTGTCATCCTGTACACCAAAAGTTTGGGGATTTGATTCCTGGTCAGAGCACATACCTAGG
>NW_006295827.1:1829434-1858314 GCF_000327345.1 Myotis davidii | reverse complement strand
GAAGTGCTCTTGCAGGGCATACCCTTAAAGGGCCCGGGGCAGGCCCATCTAGAAAGTGAGCCTGGCGGCTGGGGCCGCAGCATTGTCCTGGGCCATGGCATGGCTGTGGGAATGGAAGGCAGCAATGGCAGAAACAGCGTATCTAGAAAGACCCCGTGTCCCTGACATGACAGAGCGCCATGCCAGGCCCGGACTGCCCGCCTTGGGACATTGACTTTGAGAGAAAGAGCTCTTGTTTAAGCCACTTTTATTTCAGGTTGCTGTCATTGCAACCAAACGTAACCCTACCTGACCCAGTGGGGAAGTGGCTCTAAAAGGAGCCATCATTTTCCTTCCTAAGTTTCTCACATCTGGGAGTCATTTCTTCTATCAAGTCTTTTTGTTGCAGTTACACGGTCACACTGGATAGCACTTCACTGTGGAGTGTGGCCAGTGCTGGCGGCACACGGGAGTCAAAAGTCTCTTACTCACTAGCATGTATGTGCTCTAATCAGCTTTCCCGAAATGCCGCTCAGGGCCTCGTGCGTAGTAAAGTAAAGGCATTACTAATTAGCCTGTCATGTGGCAGCCAGGCCACACCAGGCTTCTGTGATGCGCCGAGTCACATTCCCTAGAGCAGCAGTGTTTCCTACCAGGGGCGCCTTCCGAGGGGCTTTCTTTCAGCGTTTCTCCACATACGCAGGTGATCATTGGGAACCCCCGTGTGTGTGTGTGTGTGTGTGTGTGTGTGTGTGATTACACCTGAAATAGCAGGAAATGTCTGCTCCTGACTATAGTACCCAGAGGACAGATGACCCCAGGTCATTAGCTACTAACAGACCTTGGTAGTTTTGGCGAAATGGAAAAAGTACCACTGGCTTCTTAATTCTACCAAGAGGACATAATTAGAAAATCCCTGTATTTGAACCATCTCAGCATCAGAAGCGACGGTGCCATCGTTTAATAATTATCTTTTTAGCTGATGCCAAATATTGGGAGGCATCGCCAGACTTCTGTGTTCTGGGGAGCCCTGTGGAGGGAACTTCTTGCTGTGCATCTGATACCTTGAGCTGTGGCTGTGCAAACCCCTGGGCCAGGAAGGGGGATGGTCAGCCTGCTCCCCAGCAGAGGGGGATTCTGGACGTGGAAGTCGCCGAGTCAGCGTTTCACCACTGGACGTGAATTTTGAAGATGATCTGGCAGAGCCCGATAAGCTGGGGAACTGAGGCCCAGGGGATCTAATAGATCTTCCCAAGGTCACGCGGACCTAAGGCAGCCCAGGCTGGCCTCCAGACCTCAGAGTTCTGTACCCTCCATTTCGAGGACTAAGTTTGGCAATGTCTCCACCTTCGTTTTTGTTTGAAAGGTTAAAAAACAGGCACTATGAATGGTGTCCTAAGTAAGTCTCTTCTGAGCATGTCAGGGTTTATTTCTTCTCTTATACCTTTTTATTTATCTCTTTATTTGACAGAGGGGGTAGCCCCCTGACTGAGAACTAAAGGCATAGATTGCCCAGCCCCTCACGTCATGCCTGGTGGTGGATCACTAATGGTGTAGGAAATGAGGGCAGTGCTCGAGTCCAGGGTGGGTGCATGCCTCTTTAAGAGATTTATGTGGAGGTCTGAGCTGGGGAGACAGCACAGTGGTACATCATCATGCAAGCGACATCAGAGACTTTCTTCTTCGCTTGGGTGCATTATCATAAAAAGTGATTTAGACTGGAGCTGATTGATGCAAATGGCCCTATGTTCTTTCCTATCATTAGCGGCCTCTTTCAGTGGCCAGAGGCAGTGATTAAAGCTGTCATTTGGAGCTGCTCATTAAAGACAAGCCCCAGAATAGCAAGAGGAAGAGAGGTTGGAGAGGCATATATACACATGTAGATGTATGTATATGTATGTGTGTGTATTTTTTTGCCTTAACCGTGCATCATCCCCTCTCTCCTGATTGAACTGCTGAAATCAAGACTGCAGGAGACATTCCCACTGAGAATATGGAATGCTCTTTTGCAAGTAATATTAGATTTTCAGGAGTGTCACAGTAGACTCTGATGACAGCTTGCCTACGTATTATGCAAGGAGATGAGGAGGGTATTGTGTTAGGGGTGTTTTGTAAGGGATTGACCCTGGTGAGAACTCATTTAGGCTCCCTCTTCCCAGGCTGGGGTCTTCGGAAGCAGCCATAGGAGAGCTCAGGCGAGGGTTGCCCAGGGTGGCAAGTCCTATCATGTCAGTGTTAACCCCGGGATGGAGAGGAGGAGGACAGCGGGGGGTGTGGGGTGTGTGAGGGGGCTCTGCTGAGCCCAGAGGTGTAGGTGCCCGGATGTCAATCAGAGAGAGGGGGCTTGAGTAGTCCCCCAAACAGAAGAGGAATGGAAAGGAGGGAAACAAAGCCAAGATCCTACGTGCAAGAAGAGAGAGAAATCTGAGCGTGGTCTCTCTGGCTCCTTGGGGTGCTCCAGTCAGGGCAACGTGGCCAGGTGTTAATCACCCTTGTAGTAAAATGGCTCTGGTGGGTAGTGCCCATGGGGCACACAAACACACGTTCATATCCACAGACACGCTGGCTTAGGTTCGTGTCCAAATGGTGCTGTAAGTGACAAACACTCCTCCGGGGCTCTCCACCCGCTCTACGTGAGCTCCTGCACACCTACAAGGTGGGAGCGGAAGTGGAAGTGAGGCCAGGGAGGAGCCACCGTGATGCCTCACATGAGCCACGTTCAGGTCTGAGATGTGACTGGCTGGGCCGGTGGGTGTTTTACAGCCGACATCCCAGCAAACTTTTACAGAAGTCAGTCTGCAGCTCTCCCTCAGAAATCCCTCTGGGAGAAGAAAATAAGAAATTATCAATTTAATTTCTCAGTCTAATGAACTGGTCGTATACATAAAAATTTAAATTACTTTTCTTTTTATGAAAATGGAGACCAACATCAGTTATGCCACCACCACTGTCTCCATGACAACAACTTGGCTGTGGCCGTTCATGTGACTCCAGTCACAGGCCCTTGAAATGAAGCAAAGGAAAGTTTTAGTTTTTCTTCTGTAATTTATTGGACTCTAGGGGCTCCCATGATGGGGTTAAGTGGAGGTTGCTTTTTGGTGTGGCCGTCAAAGAGGGGTGGGGGAGTGATGAAATTATTGCTTCGTGCCGCCAGGCGGGGATGGAATATGCAGAGAGAGCTTCCTTGTCAGGTTCTGAGCCAGTTGTTGGCTCGGTGGGTGTGGCCTTTGTCCTCGCTCCGCCGCACACCCCGCGGCGCTGGCCTGCTTAGCCGGGGCCTGGCACATCAGGGCCTATTAGTGCTGATGCTGGGCTGTGATGTTCCTCTCCTCGGGGAGCACGCACAGAACTGCACAAAGTCACTGGTAATCTGCACTTACAGCCTCCCCCTGGGGAGAAAGCCCAGCCAGCTGGCACGCTCGTGCTGAGCGCATTCGCTTCCCCTGGCAGGCGGGCAGCTTGGCGAGGGCCCAGAGGCCAGCGGCTGCAGGGCTAGCCTCCCCCAGCGCCCGGGCCGCCCAGCTCCGGGTCACAGGCATTGCACGCTGCCTTCCAGACTGGACACCGGCTGAACTCACAGTCTGGTCACTGCAGCTCATCGGCCCCGGCCTTTCCAGGCAGCCTGGGTGGCTCCCTAGAAATAAAGCAAAAACATGAGTGCTGGCTGAGGCACAGCGGGCTGGCTGTCTGCATTGGGGGTAATCCGGGATGTCCCCTGTCTTTCTATTTCTCCCAGGCACTAGGTCAGTGACACAGAAAAACCTCCTTGTGAGCTCAGCCCCCTGCCTTGGGAAAGGGGCGTGGACACCTGCCGTGGATGATGGGGTGAGGAGTGGGTGGAGTTAGGGGGACATGAGGAATCTTGGGTGTGTATATACATCTTAGAAAATGGCTGGAGAGGAAAAATAAACGGGCTGGAACTCCGGATCCCAGACTCGTGGGTGTCCTGCTCAATCTCACCGCCCCAGCACTCTCATTGCTGAGTTGAGAGTCCCCCACGTGAACCAGGATCCTGCGGCAAGGGAGCAAGGTCTGGGAACCCCTCGGCCCTGCTCACTGCCGCTCATGGAGAGGCTAGACTGCTCTCAGTTGACATGGCTTAGGATTTTTCAGGATTCTGACATGGAGGACTTTCCTGCCTCGCCTACCAAAAAGCAGGCCCTACAAGGTTTGTGGCTTTTTTAGAAGGAACATGTCAAAGCCTCATTCTGCTTAGGAGCCATCCAGACACTAGCCTGTGGCCCCAGCTGGCACGGGTAGAGGTCGCCTGGGCTGTTTCTACCAGGTGTTCCGTTGTCCTGGTACGAGATTGGGAGGAGGCAAAGCAGTTTGTTCTGTGAGAAAGCTTTGTTTTACTAGAAAGTATTTAGCAGAGGGATCTCCACAGAAGGGAAAAGACAGGGACCCATCTGAAATGCCTTCCAGGCATCACCTTCACATTTCCCCTGGTCCTGTAACCTGGGTCCACTGAGGAGCAATGCCAACAGCAATGGTAACTTCTAGAAGCACATCCTCTGTGCTGAACACTACGCTGGGCTCTATGTGGCTATCAGGCCCATTTGGCAGATGAAGACCTGGGGCTCAGAGTCTTCTCAGCATCACTTAGCTACCACGTGGAGGACCCAGGGTCTGGCCTGAAGACCACACCCTTGTCCACAGCTGACCTGGCTCTGCAGCTCCTAGGGGCCCCTGTGGGCTGCAGCTCGGATTCTGCACTTATGGTGGGATGATGTGAGGACTCTAAGCTCCACGAGGGCAGGGCTTGCCTACCACCTGGTCCCCAGTGTCTGATACAGTGCCCTGCTCACTACATGTGCTCAATACATGGTTGCCACATGGAAAAGGGAATGAATGAGTGGTCAGGGTTAAAATTGCATGATTTTAGAGTAAATAAACATGCTTTGCAAACGCAAAGACATGTTTCTCCAAATAGAATGTGAAATGGAATTTTTTATGATCAAAGAACCCGGAGCACGAGCAGTAGGAATTATTGGAGAGGGAATATGGGATTATTGGTGGAACGGGTCCTGGAGGAGATCTTAAGAGACAGGGTTAAGAGCACAGAAGAATTTTTATTAACAAAAGAGGGCACTTTCTCCCTAGAGACCAGAGGAAAAGGGCAAAGAAAAGGACCCAGTCAGTGGTCTTGGGCTTTGATCACTCGGGAGTGCCTTCAGATGCAGGGAATAGAGAGCGTGACGGGCAGTGTCTGAGATAAGCAAGGGTTGGTTTTTCCATGTGGTCATAAGAAAGCCACAGGCCGTAACTCTGTCAGGGGCCCAGAATGAAGATGAGCATCTTTGAGATACTTTCCCCTTTTCCTCAAGGCCACACCATGGCTGTTGCAATTCCTGGCATCGTGTCTGCGTTCCAGGAAGAGTCCTTGTTATCCCTTTGATCTGAACAATAGGAGCACCCCCACCGACTTCTGCTCAGAGCTCTCTGCTGACCTAACAGCGAGGAGGGCGGGAGAATGAGCATTTGGCCTCTACCAGGGATGTGAGGGAGGTGCTGGGAGGGTCAGGTGCGGGCTCTGGGTGCTACAGTGGATGCAGGTTAGTGGGGTCTGAGCCTCTACTGGACTTCCTCTCTGGTGAGGAATAAAAGAAAGTAGGGTGTAGGATTCCTAAGAAACTCAGTGAATGGGAGAGAAATGGCAATCTAACTGCGAGATGCCCAGCTGGCATGGCTCAGTGACTGAGTGTTGACCTGTGAACCAGGAGGTCACGGTTTGATTCCCGGTCAGGGCACAAGCCCGTGTTGCAGGCTTGATCCTCTGTATGGGGCATGCAGGAAGCAGCCGATCAATGATTCTCTCTCATCATTGATGTTTCTCTCTCTCCCTCTCCTTCTCTGAAATAAATAAAAATACATTTAGAAAAAAACGCACCTGTGAGTCATTACAGCTTTAAGTTTGGGCATTACAGTTTTGTGACATTTACTTTTGCTGAAATTTATGTCCTCTTGTTAGCTTTCTTCTGTCTCCCACCCCATGCAAAGGAGATGGAACCATTACACGCAGCAGAAAGGATTCTCTTCAGTATAAGCAGCAACTTTTGTCCAAGATGTCCATTCCAATCATAGTCTTTCTGGTTTAGAAAACGTATTTCCACGAACAACTTAACCTGGAAAATGGGAAAACAAACATAAGCAAAAGCAGCTCCAACTAGGGTCTGAGAGGAGCCTTAAAAAGAAGCTCTGAGATAAATGAGTTTGCATCCTTTCCTTCCTCTTAGACTAGCCTTCTAACACCTGTCAACGTGCTCATTTACCAGTCGCAGGGACATTCTTCCTGGTTAGAGAACAAGTCACTAAGTTGTCTAGTGGAGACTGGAGCTGGCCCAGGAGACCTCTCTCGACAGGCCAGGAGGTGGCCTGGGCTTCGGCTGCCTCTTGAGGCAGGTCAGCTTCCCTCCGTGGGGAGTCAGGCAGGTCTCAGAGGACCCTCTCAGCTCCTAGCATCCTCTCCGCTCTCCAGGATCCCAGCCCTCGGGGCAGCAGTGTCTCCCTGGAGGGGCTGCCTCCTCACGTAGTGTACTTGGCATCTCAGTCTGTGCCTTCCTTTTCCCCTGACCCTCATTAACCAAGAGGAAAAAGCCAATTCCAAAAAGGGCTTCATTTCCCCCATGTTGTGTATTTCATATCCGCAGAGCACGCTGTGCCCTATTAAGAATTAAACTGTGATCACTAAACTCATCTCGTTTGTGCCAGGGGCTTTGTTCAAAACCTGCTTCCCCAGCAAAGCAGGGCCAGTGGATCAGTGATCCCCCACGCTCTGTGGAGTGGTTCTCATCTCTTTGTAATGCCCTTGGCAAGGGGCAGAGACAGAGAAGGAAAGACAGTGAGGGAGAGCAGGAAAAAGAGAGAAACACAAAAGGAGAACAAGAGTGAAAGAGGCGCTCTACCTGCAGCCTGAGTTTTGTTAGAACAGGCGCATTTGTCAGGATTACTGGAGGGAGAGTTGGGTTTGATCCTGTGCTCCGCTGGGATTGGAAAACGCTTTATTGTACCTTTTTAAGCATCTCGCAGTTAGATCAGAACAATGCACGGTGTGCGTGTGTGTGTGTGTGTGTGTGTGTGTGTGTGTGTGTGTGTACGTACATACACACCATGTGTATGTGTTGTCTCCTTGGAACACGCCCTGTTTCAAAGCCCTGCTGACCGGGTAGACCTCAGGCTTCCTTACAAAGGCCAGATACGGAAAACCGCTGGGTCTCAGTGGGTCTCTCTGTCTCGCAGACCTTTTCTTCCCTTGCCCTGACTCGGATCAGCAGGATTCGCTCCTGTCAGACAAATTATAGCATCTATGAAATGGGGATATCGACATGTGCGACTTGATCTGCTTTAATAGGGACCCGGTGGGAGCTTCCTCCCTGCCCGCTGCGCTTTGTGTTCTTTATGGAAGGCAGCCGGCCCTGGAGGAGGCGGCCGCTTTAACCCCTTGCTGACAGCAGGCTGCCGCCTCCGCCTCCGCTGAGCTGGCTGCTTCCTTTTTGTCCCTGGCCATTGTCTGGGGAGTGCATGCGGCCTGCCATCCACCTCACGCTTATTATCTCACAGGAGACAAGCTCACCCCAGGAGGAGGAGGACAGAGCTGTGTTTTGAACCAGATCTTTTGATTTCCTATCTTCCCTCTTCCCTCTAAAATAATTAGAAGTGCCGATCAAGGTAAAAACACACACACACACACACACACACACACACACACACACAGCCTAGATGGGGAAACATACATTGTGGAGCCCTGGCATTTTGTTTTTAGCGGGTTATTGTCCTGTCTGCCATTTGACCTTAAGGAATAATTAGCATTTGAGCTGGTGAGGGGAACAGCCCTCAAAGGACTGGACCTCTAACATGTAGAAGAGGGGATTTGTGTGAGTCCCCATTTCAAACATTCCCCTATTTATTGCTTTCCCCCTTCTTTCTCTGACTGGGTTGCTAAGAGAGGAGCCTCCTGGTGCCTCTGGACCATGGGCTCCACCCCCCCCAGGGCCCATTAATTGCAGGTGGTTAGGTCCCAGCTGCAGAGCTGGAGGGAAGGGCAGGGAGATAGCAGAGGGGCCCCTATAGCACTGCGGCGGGGGCTTGTACACCTGAAACCTACTTAGTTTTTTAGCCTATGTTACCCCAATAAATTCAATAAAAAATACATTTAAAAAGAAAGAAAAAAACAAACAAAACTCTCCTTTGCAGAAACTGTTCGATAACATTGGGGAAGGAGGGACCTAAAATGCAACTCACCAAAACCCAGAAAGACATGGAAAGCAGGGAATGGGCAGCTGCCAGCCTCTGCTCTCACCGTCTACTCCTCAGTGCCCTGGGGGTACCCTTTCTCCACTCATTTATGGAAGAGGCGCCCTCCTGGAAAATGGATGTAGATGTAATTTGGGGGGAGACAGAATCCTGTATTCCGTGGATTTACATTGTGTAGAGCCAGTCAAAATGGAGCTGGAAAAACCATAATGATATCCTGCTTACTCACTGGTGTGGGCACCTGGGCTCACAGCTCCTTTCACAAAGCGAGAAGTCCTTTCCAGTAGCACCTACTCACCCCTGGCTTACCTGTTCAGGAATCCCTTGCTGAATGCACCCCTTTGTAAGCCCGCCTGCAGGGGGCTCTCAGTGGCTCAGGCGTGCAGCGTGAGACCTGGAAGGAGGGAGTTGGTCAAGGCCCTCCGCTCCCAGAGCTGCAGCCAAGCCCTGGCTGCTTCCCACTGAATTGTCCTGAACCTTGACCCTGTGTGCCCGCAGGTCATTGTGCTCTTTGGACTAGTGATTTCATTAAGGTTTTCCACCCTTTTCATTTAGTTCATTCAGGCCCCAGGCAGAAGTTCTGGGAGCGAATTGATAGCGCATCTGTCTTTAATTTTCCTTCGGGGAGCACGGCGCTGGGCTCCAGCTCCTGCACACATTGCTTCCTTGCCCTGCTCCACAGCCTCGTTGTTGTCTTTTGCTTTTTCTGCCTGTCACTCTGGCCCTGGGCAAAGGGCAGGGAAGGAAGCAGGGAAGTTCTAGAGCAGGATTGTCAAAAAGAGAGGTGCAGGAAAGAGGCATGGCTGGAAGACCAGTCCAGCCACCGAGCGGAAAGCATGGATGGTGGTGAAGACCCGCAGGCTGGAGGCCGAGGAGTGGCTGCAGTGCCCAGAACATGGAGCAGAGACAGGAGCTAGTTCCTGTCCACAAACACCTCTTCTTCCTCATTCTTCCCTCCCCTGCGAAGGCACATTGAAGGCTTGGGGGGTTGTAGGGAGCTGGGGGCGCACAATCCCCTGGGATGCCTGGCAACACCGCCTGCACCGTCTCAGGTCCGGGATTCCCTCCTCTAACTGCAGGCTGGCCGTTCTCCTTTCTCCCACATCTCAGTGGACTGGCCGCTGCAAAGGGATTATAACACGGAGGAGATGGCTTGCCACCGGCACCATTTTAAAATCCTCTTCCCAATGCTGAGCCCAGCTCTTTTTAAACTGCTCCCTGCAATTCTCTCCTCATTTCCAGGCTCCTTTGGATTAACCCAAAGTGCAACCCTTTCCTTCCTCAAAATTACAGACCCCTGGGTTCTTCTGACTGTGTTCTCCATCTGATTCCAGGCTGGCTTTTTGGAAGCAGGGGGATTAGGGGCAGTTCTACATGTGGGATATTCGATTGAGAAACCAGACCGCCATAAATGTTAGCTCATTATCTTCAGACACATGTTTATGTCGGAATTGGCTCAGGGCATAGGCGGAGGAAGGGTGAAGGCTCGGACAAACCATGGCAGGCACTGAGAACCAGTTCCGGGATTTCTCAGTGTTACAAAATGCTATGGATAGTCACGCGTACTGTTGAGTAGCCTTTTTAAAGATGTGCTTAGACCAAGTTCCTCAGGCTAACCTTGGAGCGGAGGTGTTGAGGCAACTTGATTGGCATGAGGTCTCTCTCAAAATCCTTTCTCCAAGTTCTTTCTAGATTCACCTTTGACCTGTTTCCCTTCGCGCATCCAGGGGCTGTACTCCCGAGTTCTTATCCCAGGCTGCCGCCTGGCCCCGGACTTATTTGGGGTGACGCCGTGGTTCTTCAAGCAGCACGTTCTTGCTGAGCGGAGCCTGGTGTCCAGCCGTCTCCGTCTCGGTCGAGCCCGCCGTCCCCACGGTGACCGCTCAGGCCCCGCCGCCCCACTCTCCGCGAACTCCCAGACTTCCTCGGAATTAGAAAGCGCCAGGCATCTATTCCAGAATCCCTTCGTTTGCTCTTGCTAAGAATGCTCTTTAATACAAAGTTATATTCGTTATAATATGTAAGACCAGAAACGGGTTTGTGATTTCTTTTCCTGAAATCAGCTTTAATGCATTATGACAAAACCTAACTCAGGTTTCTAAACATTTTATGCGACGGTTGTGCTCTTTCGACGCAGCGAAAGTGGATCCAGAGCTGCTGGCAGCTCTCTTGCTTCTTTCACTGGCCGTGGTCTTTGTGGCCTGAAGTCAGCTGAGGGCCAGGCGTAAGGAGTCATTGGCCATGGATACTCTGGCGACGGTTGTATCTTATTACCACTTCGGAGGCGGGGGGAAAGCCAAAATGCTATCCAGTTGAAGACAGAGGTTGTGCTTTACTCTCTGGACCAGTGGTTCTCCACCTTGCCTGCACATTAGAATCCCCTGGGAATCTTTATAAAATCCTGATTTCTGGGCCTCATCCTCTGGAAATTCTGTTTCTTTGTTACTAATGTTGTGGCCCCACCCCATAACAAAGAAACAGAATTTCCGGAGGATGAGGCCCAGAAATCAGGATTTTATAAAGATTCCCAGGGGATTCTAATGTGCAGCCAAGGAAGAGAACCACTGCTCTGGACCGTGAAGGTGGGAGTTAATTGCCACGTGCAGCTGCGCTCCGTGATGCCCTCCTACCACAGCGATTAGGGAGAGAGTGGCTGCTTGTGTGCGCCACGGTGTTTTATGACGTGGATTATATGGGAATTCGAAATGGCTTGGGGAAGCATTTGGTCCTCGTGGTCACCCAATGTCAGGATGGCCCAACCCCAGTTTTGTTAAAACTTCAACTGCTGTGTTTGGCAAACATTCTTCAGAATTTGTTTGGCCGAAAGTAAATAGTTTCATTGAGCAGACCAGTTTATTCAAGTGCCTGGAGGAATCTTGGGATTCTGGCTAATCCTGAGAGGCCCCCCAGGGCCCCTCTGAGGTGTGGACACAGCCAGTGGGTTCCGAGTGGTGCCTGTGATAAAACTTTGTGAGGTCCGATGGGTGGATCTTTGGGTTGCTCCATCCAGTGCAGCGGCCACTGGCCATGTGTGTGCTATCTATGTTTAAACTCTAGTGAATTAGCATAGATAAAATCTAAACGTCAGTTCTTCAGTGACACACATTTCAAGAGCCCAATAGCCATATGTGATGACCCATGACTGTTGTTTTGGACGACACAGAGAGAGAACATTGTCATCGTCACAGAAAGTCTGTCGGAAGCAGCGCTAGAGTCTCAGCATGTCACCTGGGCAGGGCTCTTCGGGTCCAAAGCCGCCCCTGGGGGCCATCTTGGTTTTCCTGAAGGCACTCCAGTGACTTGTCACCACCTGGGCAGTCCAGCCAGGATGCTGGTCAGGCCTGTCCGCTTTGTCTCTGATCAAATGTCAGCCATCCTGGGCCTCAGGACCAGTCTCCCAGCCCTCCCGGGGCCACCCAGTGCCTCAGCGTTTCTTGGACCGCCACTCCTCAGCTCTGCCCAGCAGTCGGGGAAGAAGAGTGAGGATCCCTGAAGAGCCATCCAGGACACGCTCCTGCCCCAGGTCACCCTGCTCCTGCCTCTCATCCAGTCAGATCACCAGGAACCCACATACTTGAAGGGCATTAGCTTACCTTCCTCAATTGAATTATCATCGATAGACCACACTGTAATGTTCATACCTTGGGTTTATTGATAAACCAATATGAAGACGACTCGCATGTGCTGTGAAAATCATTCATTGCTGAAGATGGGGCCATCCATGTGAGATAGCACATGGCACTCAGAGGGGTTTGCGGGGCTTTCCCCCACTGGGACTGCAGACTGCGTGGCCCTTTCCCCTTTGCCCATCTCCTCAAAACGCCACAGCTGAATTCAGCACTCGGTCATGTTGACTTTAGTAGCCCCCATCGTTCTATTTTTATTTTATTTTTTGCTTTTTTTCCTTTAACTTTATTATGTGTGTCTGTTATTTTATTTTAAATCTCCTTAAATTCTTTTCTGAAAGAGGTAAAGTATAGAAAAATGAATAAAAACTACTTATTATCTGCTCCTCACACCTATACCTCCTGTTCTGAGGTATTCCCTGTGCGAGCCCCAGCCCCTGGCCCTGGCATCAGTCAGGCTGGCCCGGTACCTCCTGACAATCTCATTTTTCTCTTGTACCCTCCCGAGTGTCTGGCCCGCTGCTGAACATATGCTGGTTGGAGTGATGTCACGGCAGGGAAACACTACCGCGTGCGTGGGACGACATTACAGAATAAACTCAGGAAGGAGGGTCACTTCTCAAATGTAGTCAGATGACAAAAGGCAGCACTGGCCTCCCTGGGGTGGAGAGAGAGGAACGAATTTGAATAATTATCATCATTATCATCACCACATTCATTAAACCCCATCTGCGCATGGCACCGAGTCAGTCCCCACAGGTTATTTCTCTGCCAGTGCGAGAACTCCGCGCAGGAGCGTACGCCCGCGCTCTCCTCCGCGCACCAGCTGCCTGCCAAGGCTGTGCGGACGCTCCGCCCGGAAGCCGGTAGGGTGGTTTGCTGAGAGTGGAGCAGGTCACCTCTGATGCTCTTGGGTCAGAGATCTCTGTGCTACATTCATCAGGCTAGGGGTCACCTTCGTCTTCTGCACCCCTGTATGTCTGAAACCCACCATCATATGTTTCGTATAGTATGCTCGATACATAGTTACTGCAGTAAAGAGAAGGAAGGGATGAGTGGGTATCCAGTTTGACTTGAGAGCTGATTCCTGACCCTCAGCTGCGGGAGCTGCCGTTTCCTCCGTGAATCCAGCACCTTGGACTTCACAGGTGGTCACAGCGGTGCCCTGGAGGGACGTCGTCACACCTCCCGGGGTACCATCGCTAGCACTCACGTGCCACTGGACGAGCTGCGGGCTGGCGAACCTGCTTTGCTATCAGCTTTCATTATGATTTGACCTAAAATCCTGTCAGCTCCTTGGGAATTAGGGCCAAGTCTTGCGTGTATTTCCAGTGAGTCTTCTGCATCAAACACTCAGGAAGGGTTGTTGACTGAACCAGTGAGATAGATGGTGGGCAGTGCCGACGCGTTGTCTCTCCACAGACATCTAACAGGTGTTCACTCGTCAGGAGCGAGTGACAGAGGTGGCCCATGAACGGTTGTGGCTGCATATAGGTTGGTGACTGTGACCATATCCAAACGGGAATAAAAATATTTGAATGGTGCTTTTAAGTTGATATTGGCTTGGGTAGGCCATTGTTTTGCAACTCGAGAATCCTCTGTGGAGCTTTTTGAAAGTATTGATGACTAGATGCCTTCGCAGAAAAAAAAGTAATTTCTGGAGCTAGGTACCAGGCAATGAAATACATTCTCTAAAACCTTCGATGTTTTTAATGTGCAAATATAGCTGAGAACTACCGACCTAGTCTTCGGGTATTAATCAGTACCAGTTCTGTATTCCATCCCTGCCAACATTCAGTCATAATTTACCCTAGCTTGCCCAGCCAGCATGGCTCAGTGGTTGAGCATCAACCTATGAATCAGGTGGTCACAGTTGGATTCCCAGTCAGGGCACAAAACCAGGTTGCAGGCTTGATCCCCAGTGTGGGGCATGCAGGAGGAAGCCTATCAATGATTCTCTCTCATCATTGATGTTTCTATCTCTCTCTCCCTCTCCCTTCCTCTCTGAAATCAATAAAAATATATTTTAAAAATAATATAACCTAGTTTGTTAATTGCCCTGGTTCAAGAGAATGGAATTGTGGGTTTTTGGTACAGGACCAGCTCAAGTTCCTATCACTTCCCATTCCATCCTACAGAGCACCCAGCCGGTGGCTAGCCTTAGCCGGGATCCCGCATGGCACTGGATAAAGGGATGCTTTCATCTCAGATTTGCTTATGCGTTCATCCGACATGTATTTAGCATTTGCAATGTACTCAGTGGAGGGAAGACAGTTGATTGCTGTGCTGTGCTGTGTGGTCAAGGCTGAGATGAAGGGGCCAGGATGTCATGGAAGCTCCAGAGGAAGGGTCCTGGTCTCTGCCTAGGGTCTGTCCTCCCGGAGAGATGTTAGAATGAGTTGCCTAGACGTTTGCCCAGACATTGCCCTGTCCCTTGCCTGGTTGGTGGGAGAGCCTGTGCACAGGTGTGGAGGTGGGAGAGAAGGCAGCACATAGATCTAACTATATGTGGTTTGTGGCTAAAGCACAGGGCAGGGGTGAGGCAAAGCAGTGCATGGGGGGTTGGTGTGGCAGTGTTACGAGGGAGTTTGATGAGTTAGGCCAAGGCCAGGTCACAGACAGCTCACCTGGACGCCACGCTGCGGTGGGTTTACCATGAGGCTATTGAGCTTAAGCTATAGGGCCCTCACTGCCCCTCCCGGGGCTCCATCGATCATCTATGGCCAAATGTTGGGGGTTTGTTCTTTTTTTTAATTGGTGAAAATATACTTAAAGTAAATTTTTGTAAGAACTTTGAATTCTTTCCCTTAACTAGGGCCCCCAGGAATACGAGCTTGGGGTCCTACAAAACCTGGATGTGAAGCTTAAGGACCTTAGAGTTTTCCTGACATTAACAGGAAGTAAGAGGGAGAATGCTGTGGGTTTTAACTAGGATTATAACGTGCCATCCAAACTGGGTTACTTTGAGAATGAAAGAGTATACTAGTAATAATCCGCCCCCCCCCCATAAAAATTAGAAGAACCTAATCATCAGGTGTATGAAAACTTGTACTGTAGCCACTTGGTGAGTGAACTGAGGAGCTCATGGCTGGAGCAGGGGGACCGGGTAGGATGCTGGCACATCCAGAGGAGAGGATGGGGTCTGAATTAAAATAGGGTCAGAGAAGGTGGAGACAGGAGGCTGGGTCATCAGGATGAAAGGCATGGACCAAGGAGCAGGAGGAGTCTGGAGACCATCCCCAGAGAAACGGTGGCCTTTGCTTGACCTGGGGAAACCCAGAGGGAGGACAGGTGGCCACTGCCGTGGGTACCAGGAAGGGCCTGTGCGCCCCTAGCAGAGGGCGCATTCAGCAGGTGCTGAGTCCCAGCGCAGGTCCAGGTGGGTCCTGAGGCCGTCACGTTTGCTGTGCTTCCACTCACCTCAGTCTTCCGCCACTTGGAGCCCAAACTCCCTGAGAAGGAAGAGGCCAGGTGGCAGCACGGATGGCTCAGTGCTAACCAGCCCCTCTTAAAACACAGCTAACAGCCTGCCCTGCCATCCTTGGCGCGGCCAAAGCCTGCCTCTGGCGTCACAGCAGTGGGTGGCCCATGGGCTCCCAGGGCGCTGTGCCTTCTGGTCATATGAGCTGACCCTTGATATACTTGAAGGTAATTTTCTTCCCCATCAGCTTCTCTGTGTCACCAGCCCCACTGAGTTCCAGATCTCCTACCGGTTCTTTAAGCTGTAGTCCTATATTTTGGACAGAAAGAGGCCCTTTTAGTTCCTCATCTCATACTCAGAAATGCACTCCTGTTCTCCTTGATATATTTGCTTATTGGATTTGTTTAATGAAATATGGATTTATACCATAAATATTGGAGTTGATGCAGCCCATATTTCAATTAATGGATCATTTATATGTCATGCTAACTTTGTAATTACTGGAATGTAGAAATATAGTGGAGTGAAATGAATTTCTGCTCTGTGCAGTCCTGCCCCCATCTAACCAGGTCTGAGCAGCTTGGATCCACGAGAGGGAAGATTTATATGTGGGGTTTGCAAAGGAAAGGGGCAGGGGTTCAGAAGATGGGCCTCCACCTGTACGGTTAGAGATTTGCATTCCCCCTGCACCCTGGGCTCCCTTAAACAGCGTTATACGAGGTCCTCAGAGGGCGGGAAGCTGGGCTCCGGCAGCAGCGCCTGCCCATCCGTCTGCCTAAGACCTTCATCATCATTTTCGTCTGGGCTGCAAAGCACAGCCTATTTTTCCCCTTTGCCAAATCTCTGTCCTAAAGAGCTCTAAATATACATAAATATAGATTTCTCGCTGAGCCCAACTTCCAGGAATCAACTAGAAACCCTCACCAGACCTCTGAGACACAAAACGAATAAATTATGTGTCCCCCTACCACCATGAACCGGTCCTGTCACTTTAACTGGCTCCTTCCTCAGGCAGTGGGCACTGCCCCAGGACACCTAGTGATATCTCTCTCTCTCTCTCTCTCTCTCTCTCTCTCTCTCTCTCTCCTGCCGCTTGCTGACCAGAACAATCTGGCTGGAGAGCCCAAGCAGCGAGTGCACATCACAGACATAATTCCATCAGAATACAGCCAGGGGTGGGGAATCATTGTTCTCGGAACTGGCTGAGCTACAGCCGGAGCACAAATACTAAAGTCAGTCGTGCCTTTGAGCTGCCTCTAACAGCGCCCTTTGGAGACCCATTTCATACAAAATTTGAAGCCTGTGTTTATTGCCCATTAAAGCAACCTTTATTTTATGGCAAATGTTGCAGTAATTGCCTTTTACGAAGAGCACTTTGTAACACACATGCACAGTTGAAAGAAAACCACTCTGGTATTGTCTATCGGGACTTAATGGCACAATTAATTTTACTCCATCTGTTCCTGAGACTTTAAAGGAAAATGGATTTTTTTTTTGAGCGCACTTTAATGAAGAAGATAAAGCGGCCCGGCTGGTGTCCCACCGGCTCGGCGCAGTAAGTTCAGATTATTGCTCAGTCTGTCAGAATGGGCTGCTTCCCTCAGCAGCAGCCACAGCCAGCAACCCGCTCTGGCCCCTCGCCGCGCCATTCCTGATGACAAACTGCCAGCCAGCTCCCACAAAAGCACGATTAAAATGTCAGCACAGGATGACGAAGGGGCCAAGAGGGTCCTGGGAGACAAACTGTGTTCAGTATGAGTTAATACTTTACAGCAGGGCTGGGGCCTGGCGTGCTGCTGGCGGCTCGGGCTGCTGGCTCCACTCAGAAAGAATGCAGGGCGGGGCCGGCCACGCAGCCCGTGGGCCGCTGGGGGCCTGTGGCGCGGGGTCCCTGTGGGGAGGGTCTGACTCCTCCGGAGGAAGAGCCCAGTGGGAGCTGCAGGTTGGGGGACTGGAGACCCTCAGTGGTCTCTTGGTGGTGGGGAGGGGGAGGGGTCAGGAAGGTGGTCACGGAGCTGGGATGTGTGCCTGCAGGGACTGCAGTTCTACAGGTCCTGTCCCAGGTGTTCATGGCACCATTTCAGGGACAAGGAGGGCAGCCGGGACAGGCCCAGGCTGCAGGAAATCACTCCTTACAAAGGAACGGTTGTGCGGAGAATTACAGTCAGCTCCACACCACGTAGGCCCGTGTCCCGAGTCTTAGCCTCCGCACTGTGGCTGCGCCACGGCAAGGGGCTCCCGCAAATGTCTTTTAACCAGTACTGCTGCTGGAGAGCATCCCACAACCCCGGACCGGTGTTTGCTAACTTGCTGGCGGCGGGGAGACGGGGCACGCTCTGTCTCTTTGGTGTAATTCTCCCGGCATCCCTCGGCTAGGTGGTGTCCATGTGGGAGAGTGCCTGGGAGTGACCCCCTGATGAAAAGGACAAGGAGATTTGCATCTCTGGCCTCCTGTGGAGACCCGATCTGCCATCCTAGCGGGCAGCAGGTGTGAGCGCCTGCCATTGTCCCTAATGGTTATTACCAGTGATAAGCAGGACAAATGTGAGGTCATCGCTCCTGCTGGCAGGTCAGAGGAGGTTGGATTTAGAGCCCCTGGGAGATGAATTAGATGGTCAGCATCCACAGCAGAGGTTGTGGCCAACTCCAGGCTCCAGTGATACTGGGAGGGGGTGGGGGAGGGAGGGAGGAGTTGCTAGGTAGACGTGATTCAGAATGTATGGCCATACTTCAAGGTTCGAGAGCATCCATTGTCAGGATGGTGCTGAGAGAGGAGCAGCAGGCAGGAAGGAGGCCCCAGGGAGGGGCAGCCAGGGGTAGGGTTTCCGCTTGGTTCATAACCCCGGCCCCAGATTTCACAAAGGAGAAAGGAGGGGAGCCCTGCTGGTTTCTAATTAAACCCCTTTGCCTTTGCTCATTCACCCTGAGCCCCAGCAGTGATGGGCTTCCTGATTTCCTGAGTCTGCTCTCTGACCTCCTTGAACCCTTCCTGCTCTCTCCTCTGGCCAGTCCTGGGCCTGCTGTCTGCTGCCCACTGAGTCACCCTCCCTGCTGCCCCGGCTCCCATCTCCAGCTTGTCCTCCTGCCCACGCACCCGGGTCCCCCTCCTTTCACCCCCCTCTGTTCCATCCATCACCTCCTCCCCTAAGAGTGCTCTCTAAATCCTATTGCCTTTTTTATGTCTCTCCTGGGTTCTTCCTACTGCCCCCTCCCCGAGCACAGTTTTTCTGTGTTATGGGCATCCCACAGCTCATGCCATTAATGGCATCATAATAGCCATGCAACGTTGGCTCTTATGGAGAAAACAGCCTTCTGTGGGCTCTCGAGGACTCACAGCCCTGCTGGTGACCCAGACACACTTCCTGCCGGCAGCCCGGGGCCCCCGCCCTGCAGGCAGTTTCAAGCTGGTCCTTTATGGTTTCGCCAGCCAGGCCACACATTTGGCTCTCCCTGCATTTTTAAAAATGTGAGCCGAGAGCAGCAGAGAAAGCCCGGCACCTCGAGAAAGCCAAGCCCTCTGGAGTGCAATGGAGGCCGCGTGGGGCGAGGGCTTCAGGAGCAGCTGCCTTCCCCCATGAAGGGGGGCAAGAAAATCGGGACCTCTGTGGGGGGCAGGCAGTGGACTATTCTGTGTGAATGTGTTGGAGGGACCTAACGTAGAAGAGGAGGTGCAGAGAAAATGCAGAGCCCTACTCCCCCACGGGCTCTGCTAGCAGATCTCGGGAGGGTCCCATCACAGTGTAGCTGTCTTCCACCATTCATTCTTCAGACGTTGATCTGATCGCATTCTGGGTTAAAGGCAGCTAAAGAGATGAGCCGTGGGAACAAATGCAACCCCTAATTCTTGATTGGGCCCTACATCTGCAATTTTAAAAAACTTATAAGAAAGGATGGTTTGGGGACAGCTGGGAAAATTTGAATGTGGACTGCATATTAGAGAATGTATCAATTTGAAATCTCTGAGTGTGATAGTGTTCTTATCCTTGGGAAATACTTGCTTTACTTAATTTTAAAAGGGTTAACCAAAAAGAAATATGTCTGTGTGTGTAAATGCATAAACACACACACACACAGATAAAGCAGATGTGGCAAAATATTAATAATTATTGAATCTAGGTGAAAGTGATGGGTGTTCACTACATTTTTTATATTTTTCTGTAGGTTTGACTTTTTTTTCCAAGGTAAAACACATGGGGGAACTATTTGTTAAGTGTCTGCTTTATGCTAGGATTGTTCTGGTCACCAGGCATATCATCAGTGAAAAAACAGCTAACTGTTTCTACCCTCATGGAGCCCACCTTCTCGTAATAAGAGAGAGATAACGATGCAGTATGTTAGGAAGCTGGTGAGGGGGTTGGGGAGCACAGGGTGGGAAGGGTGCTGCGTGTGAAATGGCAGATGAAAGGTGGAGCCCACGGAGATGGGGATGTGTGAGGCAGGACTCCAAGGAGGTGAGGGCATGCGCCCCGCAGAGCACTCCAGGCGGAGGGCACGGCCAGCACGAGGTGCCTGAGGTAACGGGCTCTGAGTGGACCATGGATACCGAGTGCTGCATGTCCCGTGAATTCCATGCTCCACAGACCCACCTGCTGCCCCTCACCTGCGTGGTGAGCCCAGCTTTGGTGATGATATTAGGTGCTTGAGGGAAACCTTTGCATTGAAGCTGCACGGGCAGGACCCCTGAGGGTCCTGTGATTGTAGAGTGAGCATTCCAGAGCTGTTGGCCTGGCCACGTCACCACTGTCATCCAGTGTGTCATGCTGTCCACACTGCGGTCATTCCTGCCCCAATGTCAATGGGGGGGGCCACAAAGAGAGGGGAGAGCACCAGCTGACTGGCTAGGATTAAGCCCACGCTCCTCATCATCTCATCTCATTCAGCTTGGTGACCTCAGCCAACCACTTCACTTATCAGAGCCCCTGACTTCCTCATCTGTGAAATGGGAGTAAGTGCAGCCTTCTCCCAAAGCAGTTAAGAGGACAATGAGACAAATGCATATGGACACAGAGTAGGAACTGCACAGTACAGAAACTCTGTTTGCTTTCTAGACATTTCTGGTTTGGGGCAGTGTAGTGCTGTGGCTTCGAGTTGGCACACAGGCACCAAGTTGCTGCCCTACTACTGAGTGACTGAGCTTCACACCACTCCCTTCATCACTTGTAAAGGGGGAGTTAGGAGTTGGTCACCTCTGTGGTCTCATCCTGCTCTAAAAGAGTGTGATTCTGAGATGCAGACTATTGAGTTAATAGAACTTTGGTGTCTTCCCTACCATATTGGAGATCACTTCTGTGTGTGCTAGCCAGGCCTTGCCCAACAGGACAGCTGGCCTGAACTCCTGTCACGTCTGCACCTCAAGGACATGGACCCTCTCCAGGGATCTGACAGATGAGCGCCTCTTCCATGTGTCCACCCAACTGTGTGACTTATCTTCTTGGCTCCTAGCAATATTTTCTGGACACTGTATAGCAGAGGGCTTCATGGAGACTGAGCTTCTTAGGAAATGTGCGCCTGTTAGAGGGTATAGGTCAGCTCTTAATGCCTTTAGGACCATGGTGAGGGGACAGTCCCCCCCCTCGCCCCCCCGCATCTCAGACCTTCAAGGGAATTAATCTCAGGACCTGAAGGACTGGGTCCTAAGCTCTCCCAGAGCCTGTTCAGCAAAGCGCCCACAGAGCGGGAGAGGAAATAGGTCTTAGAAGCTCCTGGCTGTGTCATTCTCCTTCCTGGAGTGTCCAGGCTGGGGCTTTGAAAGCAGGAAAAGGGTAGAGGTGAGCCCTATGCGGGCACACATACCTGAGCATCAGGGGCGGGGGAAGTGGGAGGTGGGAGGTGGGAGGTGAGGGGTGGAAGAGTGAGTGAGAGGAGCGGTACTGAACTCTCGGGCTCTCTCAGGACTCCTGCTGGGAATGCTCCCGAATCCCCTGGGAAGCTGAATTGTGTCCTTCCAGGATCAGCAGTTGGTACTCTCCCTGCTGAAGTGACTAAGGACAGAGGACCTGTCCATGCTCTCAGGTGACTCTAGGTCCAAGGAAGGGGCTGGGAAAGACTTCTAGGAGCGGTTGGCGATGTGCAGGTGGAGGGAAGTTGAATGAGGAGCGCCCGGGCACTCTCACCAGTGAGTCTGGAAGTGCCATCCAGAGGCAGAGAGGTCCCAGCCGTGCTGCCCAGGCCCGTGTTTGCCTCTAGAGCAGGGATCATGCCAGGGGATGGGCAGCTCTCTGGAGGAAGGAGTGATTCGGCCAAGTAGACTTAGGTCATCCCTCATGGCCCCGCCGGTTTCAGACTCAAACTCTTGAGGTCCTGGGCTAATAGGCGGCAGCAGCGTGGAGAGGGGAGGGCGAGCATAAAGCGGGGGTCCAAGCAGGGTGTGAAACGGCAGCGCTGCCTCCCTTCACAAATTCTAGGACAGTACGTCCCAAAGTGTGGTCCCACACCAGCAGCATGGACATCACCTGGGAACGTGTTAGAAATGCAGATAGTCGGGCCCCAACCCAGACCTCCTGAGTCAGACACTCTGAGCCTGGGGTGTGGTTAGAGATTGCACCTGCCCTCCAGGGGCAGGTTTTTAAGAACCACTGGTCTAAGCCTCAAAGACAGTGTAGTTAATTCTGTCAGCATGTGAGGTGGGGGTTGTGGGCGCCAAGAGATCTGGGTTCAAGTCCTCACTTACCTCCGTGGGACCTGGCAGAAGCACTGCGCTCCTGGGCCAGCTTCCTCGTCTGTGTGGTGGTAATGATCATGCGTCCTCTCCATGGTTTTTGTGGGGATAACATTCAATCGATGCCTCTAAAGGTACAGTGTTAACAGACAGTGTTTCATAAACAAGGTGGGCCAAGGTAAGGGCTAGGAAAGACTTCTAGAGCAGATGACGATATGCCAGTGGGTCATTGTTTTCGATTTGCAGGATGTTCAGAGGAAGAAATGATAGCTTGTATTTATCTGTTGAACACCTGCCATCTTGCAGACAGCAGTAAGTGATTCCTGTGTATCATGTTATTCTGTTATTATCCCAATTTCGCAAGAGAAAGCTGAGGCTTAGCGTCTAAATAACTTGGCCAAGCAGGACATCTAATCCCGCTCAGCCTCATTCCACAGCGGCTTTGAAGTGTCACTGGGAGTCTGTTCTTAACCATCATGCTTTGTGCGGGTTCTCAGTCCTGGCCGTGCTGTTGCCACCGGAGCTTTCAGAACTGCTGAGCTTCTGAGTCCACTTGCCTGCGGTGGGGCTTGGCCAGTGCTGTTTCCTTAAAGGTTCCGTGGATATTTGTAACGTGTTGATAAGATCGAAAACTACCGTGCATTGCACGTACACCGCCAATCTTCGGATAGTCGCCGCAAGTTCAGGCACACATAAGAACTAAGTAAGTGGCACAGCTTTGGCAAGCCACGGCACTCAATCAATGCTTATTAAAGTTATGAACTGAAGTAAGTATTTTAAAAGTAGCAGTCAATGCCATTTTAAAAATTCCATAACAGGTGTTCATTTGAGAAAAATCGAAGGATACGGGGAACCAGAGAAAGATAATGCCCCCCAGTGCCGACCTCCTCCTCGAGAGGCCTGAGGACGGGGAGGAAATGGGCCTGTCCCTCCCGCATTAGAGGGAGAAAGGCAGACCCCAGAGGCTGAGCGCTTTCCCTCGGTGGGGTCCTTGGGGTTGGCTTATATAGGCAGTGGGCAGGGGGATAATAATGTAAATTTTTATACTTCGAGCTTTTGGGCAGAAAGGCAGAATCGGAACCCATCGTGTTGTATGTGCTGATTTCTACAAAGGAACCAATTCAGGCCCTTTGTTCACTCCCTGGCAGACTGAGTGAGTGCTTCCAAGTGCAATTTCCCTCCCCTCCTTCCATCAGAAATTACCTTGAGCTGGAAGTGAGTTGGGCCCAGGTTGGCATGCAGGCGTTTTCCATTCCTAAGGGGAAGAATGAGAAGCAGCAATGACACTTATAACCTGCATTTTTTTTGAGAGTCCGCAGAGTTAAAAATACAGGCACAGAGGACACATGAGTTGCCTTGTAGTGATTTCCTGGATGAAGGGACTGGGGAACCACCTTAAGAACTTGCAGAGAAGCCAGACTTTCTTTACCAAGATCCACCATCTTCCTCCCCAAACCTGAAGTAACAATGAGTCTCCATTGCCTTCATGTTAAAAAATCAGAATGTGGTGTGGTTCAATGGTTGAGCGTCCACCCATGAACCAGAAGTCACGGTTCGATTCCTGGTCAGGGCACGTGCCCAGGTTGTGGGCTCGATCCCCAGTAGGGGGCGTGCAGGAGGCAGCCGATCAATGATTCGCTCACATCATTGATGTTTCTAGTTCTCTCTCCCTCTGCCTTCCTCTCTCTGAAGTCAATAAAAATTTATCTTAAAAAATCAGAATAATCCCGCTGGTCCTGCCCAGACCACAGACCTCTGCAGCCTTTGTCCATACCCGTCGTAAAACCACATTCCCATGACTTCCGAGCAGTCAGCCCTGCTGGGGACCCGGGACTGGAGCTTTCCGTTTTTAATGGATTGCAGCTGAAGCAAGTTCAAAAGTGCGAGGATTGTAAACTTCAGAACAACTCTGCAAATGCCGCACACCGTGGCAGAATGATTCAGGAGGCCAAACTTTGCCTCATCAAGTCAGAGAATTTTCTGCAAATGAACTTTTCAAGAATTATGCCGTCGTTGGCATTACAGTATTACACACACGCCTGTTCCCGATCACTCACTGGAACTTATTTTGTAGTTAACCTCCATAAAGGACTGTGCGAGCGAGCACAGGCCTGTCACACACACATTATTTAGAAGCCCTTATTATTATTTTATTGCCAGTCCTTGACAGCTGAGGAAAAGCCAAGCGCTTTAATCTTTTTTTCCCTTTAGTTTACAGTGTAAGAGCTGCATGTAAGATGGATTTGATTAATATGTAACAGAGATGCAATTCTCTGTAAAATGTTCTGTACTTTAGCACCCTGGAAAACAAACTGCATCACAATGGCTTAAATCTCAGTCCATTGTATTATATAGACATCATAAATAATAGAGAGCAGGCAGATATTGCTGCAGGCTTCATCTGCATAACACATCTGAGCTCTCTATAATGTGTTCAACTTGTCACTTTTAGTACAGAGGAGAGGCAATAAAGCTAACAGCTGACTAACACACATCAGCCCTCCTTCTCCTTCCAGGGGGGCGAATGCTCATTAAGCCATCTTAGCCCTGACTTTTAAAATCCATAACTCTTACAAATGTAAAAAAGTTGCCACAAAAGATTAAGCGCATAATATATGTCAAAGTATAATTTTCCATGCGTCTCTCCAACTACCCACTCCATGCCGCCACCACCACCACCACCAAAATTCTTGTTTCTTTTATAGCCCTTTTGCTAGAGGAAAGAAAATAAAAAAAAAATCTCGTATTTCAGATAAAAGCAAATGAAATACCCTCTTCTCTGCGTCAAGAGGGGACTGTGTAATTGCTTCTGGGTTTGGAGCAAAAGCGCCCACCCCAGAGGACTGAAGCCTTGGCCCTCTCCCTGTCAGACCTGCTCAAGGAGAATGCGGAGTCCGCCATCCCCGGGCGGGCTTTTGCAGACAATCTCAGCATCACTGAGTATGGCCTTGCAGGTACCTGCCTCAGTTTCCCTGTCGGCAACAGGATGGGGAGGGAGCCTCCTCGGCCTTTCCTAGGGGCCTGCAAACTGAATTCGCACTGTCTGTGCGATGACCCATGGCAGCCGTTTCCCGGTTTCCCTGGGCTCTTCTGAGTGGTTTCCTTGTCTTAGAGCAAAACTTGAAACCATGAAGCCCGTCCTCTTTTGTCCTGCTGGCTGAGCCTTTTGAAAGAGAGTAAGGCTGCCAGGCCCAAAAGAAGGGAAGAAAGATGTTTAGACTCTGACTTGGAGCAGACAGCCCCACGGGAGGGGTTGGGGGGCCAGGGGAGCGGCGTGGTCTCTCTTCTGGGGAAGCTGTGAGATAAATGGTACATGGATGTATATGTCTCATGACATTCATCTCTTTAGAAAATATACTTTAAAACATTTTTCTCGGTGTCTGTAAGAAAAATAAATGGCCGATGGTGGCCCGGATGGTCGGAAGACAGCTTCGGATGAAACAGGAAATTTTTCCCAGCAGTCATAATTCTCTCAAGGGAAAAAGCGAGAGCCCCAACACTTGAATCATTTAGAATAAGCTAAACCAACCTCTGGAAAATAAACTCACAAGAGAAACACACACACACACACACACACACACACACACCCTGCCTAAGGTAGGGGCTCTGGTGGGCTTACCTAACAGAAATTGGAAGTGGGCGCAGAAATCCCATGATGCACTAGACGGAAACACTGTGCACTTCTCTCATCAGTACAGAACCAACTCTGTGTGTGTGCGCGAGTGTGTGCACGAGGGGCAGACCACCAACCCGCTGGGACACAGAGGCTTTCATTGACACCGGAGGTGGTGTGGGTGGGGGTTGAAAGAAGGCTTGGTTCCCTGGGCTAGGATGTGGGCCTAGAACAGTGAAACACTTTTGCACGGCCACAATGACAATTTGTGTTTGGAGAAAGTCATCACTAAGCTCTGATGTGGGCGCAGCACAGCTACCTCAGAGTTTCGTAGGTGCCCACCAGGCAGGCCCCGCAGGCCCAGCTCCCGCTGCTGGGTCCCGAGTTGCGGTCACTTCCTGCCCTGCTCCTGCTGGACCTTCCGGTCTGGCTGCCTCCCTCCCCCTCCCAGTCTGCAGCCAGCATGGTACATCCTTCCTGGGTCCGAGCTGACCACCCAAAGTCCCCCATGATTGATGTTTATCTCCCTCACTCGGGTAAGGAAGGGCCCCACCTTCCAGTGGCACCAGCCCATTCCGTGTTTCCAGTCATACCCACTGCTTCTCCATCTTCATGCACACCAGGTCCCTTACCAGGTCATGTCTGTTACCTCCATAAACTGAAGACACAACATGAACCCCACCACCTCAGGAAGACCTAGCAGACCCCCGCTTAAAACGCATCTCTTCAATATACCTGTTTTTATTACTTTATAAATAAATATAAAGTGTCCCCCAAAAATGTATACACACTTTTTTCTGATAGTTCAATTGATGCTTTTCTTTCAGATTTAACCTATGGGAATTAATTATTCAAAGTGTGTATACATTTTGGGGGAACACCTATATAAATATGAGCTTTAGGATGAGGTAATTGAATTAATCATACTCCTTAATCCAGAGTGTACTATCATTCAGGATCTACCTGAGGCCTCTCTTAATTGTTCCCCTTTATTTCAGTCTGCTTTTCCCACCTCCAGACACTGAACCTAACGTGCTGGATGTGTAACCTTGACAAATAGGTAATGTTACTCTGTGGGTGTGTTTAGCTTACCTAAGTGGTTATGTGCCATAATTTCAGTCCTGTTTCTTGTCACTCCACACTCCATGTTTAACTTCAGCCCATGCTGCTGGGTGTACACATGTTTGTTACTTCTCAGTGCTGTCCAGGAGCCGAGTACGCTTTCCGCTAGTAAAGGATCTGAGGTGTGTGGTCCCCAGCATGATGACCACAGTCGTCCCTGAAATGTGTCCATTTTTAAAACTCTGCTGTCACTGCTTTGAGGCACATACCAGGAGATGTTGCTGGGCCATAAAGCAAGTATAAGGCGATATTAGTGACTCCTGCAGCTGGTTTTCAGAATTGCTGTGAATGCTGCCCTTGTCTGCAGGGCATGAGGGTCTCAGCTCCAGGTGTTCCTGCCAATACTTGCTGTTATCACCATTTCAAATTTTTGCTGTTTGACATTATAAAGCACTGTCATAAGTTGACCATTTTTCTGAGTCTGACTTCTTAGTGAGTTCCAGTAGTTTTTTTGGATACCCTAATTATGGGTCATTTGTGATTTTTAGACACTCAAATACTGTATCTTCTTATTTATATGCATTAACTCTCTGTAGTTAGTGATCTTCGTAAGCTATCCTTAATTTTTCACTTATTATTCTGGGAGGTCTGGTTTAAGAAATCTTTCTCTGTCTTTAGTCTACAGATATCATTCTACATTTTCTTTAATTGGCTTCATAGCTTTATTTTTCACTTTCAGGTCTTTAATTCATCCCATGAAACTTGTTACCATTTACCAGAGTGTGTCTTGAATTTATCTTTATCCATGTCTCAGGCAGATTTGAGTTCCTGGGAGCATGACTATGTTGTGTTCACTAGGTAAGGCAAGACTCAACTTTGTCTAGCCTTACCTAGCGGGCCCACTTACCTGCGTTCCTATTGGTGACAGTCCTTCCCTTGCTTCTCGGTGAAAGAGGTATCACTCCCATCTAAACTCAAGCCTTTGTGCACTGATCCCCACCCCATCCTTCCTCCCCAGGGATCTCTTCTCTCTCTAAGCTCCGTCTCCCTCTCAGCATAGAAACGTTCTTACGAGTCCCCACCAACATGAAGTCCTCTCACCTCCACTCCTGCTCTTTCCCCTCAGTTGCTTGTGTCCTTTCCCTGCCCCGACTGCCTCTCTGCCCCGTGGTGGCGCTGCCCTGTCCTCACAGAGGTCTCAGTGGTCTGCACTCCTCAGACCCTGCTGGAGGGAACGGAAAACTACACAACCCCAGCTGATTCCTTCTGTATTTTTTTCGTTGCAACATTCTTCTCTCCTTACTTCCATCCTATCTCTGACAACTCCTAGATCACCTTCAATGGCCTTCCCCCTTCATGTAATTGAAAATTTTACTCTGTCTCACCATGGGATTCCACCCATACCCATGGTTCTCTCCACCTGGCCACAGGACACACTGCCACCACCAGGAATGTCCCTCGGGCACCTAATGTTAAAAGTGCACCAACTGCACTCATCCTCTCCCAATCTCCTTGTCCTTTGCCGAGTCCCTGAGATAGGGTCCTGGGAATTTCTCTAGACTGCTTTGAAATGCAAGGAGTAACTTTATTATCAAGTAGTCATTGAATTTATCATTTCTGATCTCTCTCTTTCCCCAACCCTGCCCATACCTGTGTCTGCTCCTGTATTCTCATGCTCACGATTCAGCCAGTTACCAAAGCCAGAAATCGACAGGTCTCCCCAGACTCTTCCTTTGCCAAGTGCAATGTATTTTACCTCTCAAAACCTGGGCCCAGTCTGTCCTTCCTTCCATCCGTACAGTCTCTGTGGGAACTTGCTAGCTGGTCTCCCTGTCCCCACTGTCCTCTGATCCTGTGCTTCCCAAAGTGCGGCAGAACCACCTTGAGAGTTTATCAAAACACAGGTCTCTGCCCTGGCCAGAGTGCCTCAGTTGGTTCTATGATGTCCTATGAACCGAAAGGTTGCCGGTTCAATTCCCTGTCCAGGCTCATACCTGGGTTGCAGTCTCGATCCCTGGTTGGGGGCGTGCAGGAGGTAGCCAATCAACGTTTCTCTGTCTCTCTCTTCCTCTCTCTCTAAAAATCAATGAAAAAAATCTCTAGAAAGGAAAAGGCAAACAAACAAGAAAACGCAGGTCCCGGGCACCACCCGGAGTTTCTGATTCAGTTCATCTGAGTTTTGCCTTCAGCACCAGTTCCCGTTGGGCTTGGACTGCAGTCACACAGCCCCAGCAACTGCCTCCCCTGCTCCCATCCATCCACCCTGCT
>NW_006295827.1:1826503-1829388 GCF_000327345.1 Myotis davidii | reverse complement strand
CCGAGCGCCAGCTGCGTGTTGTTCCAAGGCCTGAGATTCAGCAGTGAACGAAGTCAGGTCACCAGGGGCAAGGCTGGGGGCAGGAGGTGAGCACGTTAATGTTCAGAATGACGGCTGGAGTGGTAAATGCTAAGAGCAGTGGTTCTCAACCTCCCTAATGCCGCGGCCCTTTAATACAGTTCCTCATGTGGTGGTGACCCCCAACCATAACATTATTTCCGTTGCTACTTCATAACTGTAATTTTGCTACTGTTATGAATCGTAATGTAAATATCTGATATGCAGGATGTATTTTCATTGTTACAAATTGAACATAATGAAAGCGTAGTGATTAATCACAAAAACAATATGTAATTATATATGTGTTTTCTGATGGTCTTAGGCGACCCCTGTGAAAGGGTGGTTCGACCCCAAAGGGGTCGCGACCCACAGGTTGAGAACCGCTGGCTAAGAGGAAACTCAGGAGTTTGAGAGGATAGGTGAGGGTGCTGTTTAGGAAGCATTTGCGCAGGAACCTGAAGAAAGGGAGTTTCAAACAGGGGCTCTGGTTACCCTGGCCCTGCCCGGGTCGCTCCCCTTACTATTGCGAGGCAGCCAGGTCCGACTCCTTCTAGGCTCTCAATGAACTGTCTCTCCCCCCATTCTCCCTTGTCCACTTCCCCCTGAGGTGCCCTGACTTCTCCCACTCGCTGTGCTGGCCATTCTGCGCCCGCGGGGGCAGGGGCTGTGCGCTTCCTCCCTGGGATGCCCTTCTCCTTGTTTGTCCCACATCCACATACCGGGACGTAGTCAAGATTTGCTTCAGTTGCCGCCTCTTCTACAAAACTTTCTCCAGTTCTTCCGTTCACAAATCTTTCCTGCCTCCTCATTGCAGGAACATGTGCCCCCCCACCCCCCCAGCACCCCAGCATGTTACAGAACCAGTGGCACACTCCCTGTGCACCGCAGGCCTGGCTTCTTTTTTTCTTTTCTTTTCTTTTTTAATATATTTTATTGATTTTTTACAGAGAGGAAGGGAAAGGGATAGAGAGTTCAAAACATCGATGAGAGAGAAACATCGATCAGCTGCCTCCTGCACACTCCCTACTGGGGATGTGCCCGCAACCAAGGTACATGCCCTTGACTGTAATCGAACCCAGCACCCTTCAGTCCACAGGCTGACGGTCTTACCACTGAGCCAAACCGGTTAGGGCGGGCCTGGCTTCTTGACCTCTCCAGGAGGCAGGCCTCTTCTGTTTCCTAAAACGGGGGACTTTTGCAATGGCTAAATGAGAGCGGTCAGGCCGTGGCCTACGCTGGCGTGTTAGAATTGCCTCTGGATATCTCAGTGTGTCCCCGCTTCCTTGGGGTGCTGTGGGAAGATAATTGAGTTGGAAGTGGTAGCATCCCCTCCATCTTTCTTCCTTCAGGCTCACAAGCATGTTCACCCGCAGGGAGGGGGATTGACTCCTTTCATCTCGCATTCAGATGAGCTTTCGAGTGAATCACCGCCCCTCCCCTCTATCTGCCCTCCTACCCTCCCTCACTCCTTCAGAGCAGAGCCCCTGAAACGCGGTGGAGCCACGACCTCCCAAGTTCCCCTTTCCCCTTCCCTCCCAGCATCTTGGACCTGGCATGATGACAGTTCAGGTGGGAGATGCCACAGGGGGGCGAGGCGGATCCAACCGGAAACCGCATCAGCCACTGAACCCTCCACACACCGCCAGATGGTCCGGTGCAGCAACAGCCTTTCGGAATTAATAACTCTCCCTCCAGAGGGCCGGCTTCATTCAGGAGCCATTTCACATTTTCCAGCCAAGTGTGTTTTCTTCCCATAGCGTTGTCTGCCCGCTCCGTCCTGGCTAGACCGTGGGGCCTGCTCGTGGAGGCAAGAGAGATGTCTCTTGCTCCCTCCACCTTTCTTTGCCTTTGGCTTCTGACAGTGCAGCTTTTAATCTAGAAATTATGGTAGCTCGTATGTGCATTTTGAGAGTATATCATTGCTGCATTTAATTAACGGTTATTAGCGTTCACGTACTGTGCTGCATTCTATGTCACAAATCATCAAGTCTCCCAGAGCAGTTATAGCAATTAAGAACTCCATCACACCTTCTGTATAGTCATTTGGTACTTTTCCAGGTCTTTTCAAAACTGGAAATTACTAATCAAATCATTTCTGCTCTGTGCCTCAGTATCGTTTATTCCATTCCTAATGATGTGCGACTTTTTTTTCTTTGGCCGTTAACAGAAGCATCCGTGCGTCTAACCCATTTCACACCGCCGTCATGCTTTAGCGAGGTGATAATGAACTCGCAGAAGGAAACGCAGGCTTTGGTTCTCTGTGCAGAGCGGTGTCTCTCCTCTCCTGCTGTTGGGTGATTGAATTTCGAAACTGTAAAATGCATCGACAGACCTACAAACCTGACTTGCCCGTGCCACAGCCATCGCAGTTTAGCTTCAATTCAGAGCTCAGTGCGACTCCTGCCTGATCAATTTGTCATCCCTCTAAATGGAAACTAATTACTTCCCAGGGAAAGATTGCAGGCAAATACCAGCCTTTGCATCAGCAGCCCTCTGCAGCGAGGTGAAGGCGAGGTCCGCGGGGTGTCACCAACGGGGCCATTTCCCTCTCTGCCTGGAGACCGTCAGGAAGCGTTGTTATTATTTAGAGCAGGCGTCAGCTTGCTGTCCCCTAAGGTGAGCTGTCAGGAGTGCCTCTCTCTTCGTAGGCCACCTGGATGCTCTCGAGTCAAATGTCAGGGGCCGTTCAGTTGCCTGGTTTCAAAAAAAAATGCGCCTGCAGGCTTTTGATGGTGTTTGAATGTGGACAAGCCAGCCTGCTGGCAGGGGCCCACTCCCCCCCCACCCCCAAAGGGGACTCTCTCTCCCCTCCCCAGAAAGCCCCC
>NW_006295827.1:1816599-1826471 GCF_000327345.1 Myotis davidii | reverse complement strand
GCCGCAGCCGCATCAAACAGACTGTGCCGCTGACAGCTGTGGGCAAGACTGGCCTGGAGGCTGTGCCAGGAGACCCAGGCCGCGCAAGGCTGCTGCTCCGGGCCGCATTAGTGGAAGGCTCTGGCTCAGGCAGCGGGGCTGCGGCTGCGGCTGGGGCTGGGCCAGGAGGCCAGCGCAGAGGCTGTTGAAAATCTGACCAGAGGAGGCCTTGCCAGTTCCCCCCTCTGCTCATTTGGATGCGCTCTGCCCAGGCCGTGTTGAGCTGTCAGGCCGGCTGGGTGGTTTGGGACGCGACTGATCCTGCCACCTCTGTGTCTGGGATGAGCTGCAAGGTCTGTAGTCTGACCGGAGCACCGCCCAGCCTTGGACAGTCTCCCAGAGAAGCCAGACAGCACTCGGGAGAGAGTTTTGTTTGGTTCAGCAACTGATTGGATCCCTTGCTATTTGACTTGGGTTCCATATTGGGGATCATGTCCAGGCCCCTGTTGGGGTGTATGGAGAAGCCCAGACCCCAATCCTTGCCCTTTCCTAAGCTGCCTTGCACTTCATGCCACCATGTGGCAGTGGAGCAGGGAGGGACTTGGGACTGGCTGTGTGGGCCATGAGCTGAGTGAGCCACTCAGCTTCCCCGGACCTCGGTCTGCTGCTCTCTGCGATCCTGAGTGTACTCGGACAAGATCGCCACTGAAGGCCTGTCCAGCTCTCCATACTTACGTACATGCAGACATTTGTTTTGAACTGCAATAAAAAACAGAAGCATGGTTACCTCAGCGTGGCCAGCTCTGCGGTTAAGTGAGAAATAGTGATGCTCCTTGAAAAATGATGCTGCCTTTCCAGTGCCTCCTCCCTGCTCCCTCCACAAGCAGGACACCCGGGTCACGCCGGTGTCTTCTCTGTACTGTTCTCTGGGACTTGCACTCTGGGAAGCAGGCAGGACTGCTCATTGGGAGGGAGGTTTCGTCCTCTATCAAACCTGACTCCTAACCTCTTTCCCACCTGCTGCCTGCTCAGCAGCCCTCTCTCCCCACTTGCTGGCCCCAGCTGTGGGGTCTAGGAACTCAGGTGACACTGACAATACAAGGACCTGCATACATTGGAGGGAAATTGGCCTCTCCTTGTGCCTGAGCTACAAACTGTGAAGAAAAATCAGTATTTGAGAAATCCAAGCCACTGGCCTATCAACAGTAGCCATTCAAGAAATGTCACCCATGGCCCAGTGTGTGTCAGGTGACGAGAGGTGGCCGAGTGATGACTGTGTGCATGGAGCTCTGCTTAACCTTCGGCACCTTTTTCTTGTCTTCGTTGTCTCACTTTTAATACAGAGTGATGGTAGGACCTGCCTCCTCTAGGGCGCTGGTGAGGGTTAAATGAATGAAAACATAAAGAACCTGGCACAGTCCCTGCTCTGTCTCAGCCCAGGATGAATGTGAGTTTCTCTTGTTACAGTGAGTGTCATTGTAATCACTCCCACCCGACTACCGCAGTTTCCTGCGCTCCATGGTGCCACCGCCTCACCGTGCCACCTTCACCAGAGCATGTGGCCTCCCCAAACTTCAGGCTCCTCATCTGCAGCGCAAGGGAGGGGCAGGGGCTGAGCCTTGCAGCAGCACTTTCTGCTCTGCCCGTTTCTGAAGTGAGTTTGCAGGTCGATGTTATCTGTGTGTGCATCAAAGAGCGCTTTGTGAGCTTGAATGGAATGTATATGCTCAGATCATTAAACATACACATAGTAGAATGTTTAGATTAGAAACATGATAGACAAACTGGGGAATCATCAAAGGCATGTCAGGAATGTTTGGAAAGAATCAATAGTAACAGTGTGCAAAAATGAACTTATTAAAACAATCCAATGGATAAAGGATTTGAAGACATCTTTTGCAGAAAATAGAGTTTAGATCCGTTTTGAAATTAGGGAGCACCTTTTGACTATTGACCTTAATCTCTGACTAGACTATGTGCATGTCAGCCTCAGTTTACAAAAAGACGCCAACATGTCAAGGTGAGATGAGTGAGCATGAGTTACATAGAAACAGAAATGGTGGGCTTCCGGGTAGCAGGGCCCAGCCAGCATGCATCTAAGACCATCCCGGAGGGATTTTGTGAGTCACCAGAGATTATCTATGTGTCACATTTCCCATAGATTAACAACGTGCCTCAATTGTGTGGTGCCTGGGTTCTTAGCATGTTGACAAACAGGAATTTTTCAGGTACAGCTAACAGAACTAAAATGACTTAAGCAATGGGGGGAGCTATTATTTCTGAAACAGGCTGGTTAATGCAGCTTCACTTAACTTTACGGGAGCACTGGATCGGCTTCTCGCCATGCTCTTGGTGCCATCTTGGTGACCAGCTGCCACTTTCTCAAGGAGTCTCAGGCAGGAAGCAAGGGTGAGGGGTTCCTCATGCATCCCTCTTTTTATCAGAAGGAAATTATTTTCCAGAAGCCCCACAGCAAATATCCCCCGTCCCATTGGCTAAAACCGGGCCCCTTTCCTGCTTCTAAAACAATAGCTGGCAAAGGCCCATGGAATTCCCCAGATGGGTCTCTGCCTCTGTGACGGGCGAGGGCCTGCCGCCTGCTCAGTGTGGTATAGGACCCAAACGCATCTGGGTTCTGCAAACTCACAGGCTTTTGTCCCGGGCATCCACCGGGGTCTGTCTAGGACAGTGATGGCGAACCTATGACACAGAGTTGCAAATATCAAAAAATTTCTATATGTGACACGGCACCAGAGTTAAGTTAGGGTTTTTCAAAATGCTGACACGCCGAGTTCAAAAGGTTCGCCATCACTGGTCTAGGATCTCACAGGTCATTGATTCTGACCTAACAGTTTGTGGGTCTGGAATTGGCAAGTGATGTAGCTTCTCTGAACCTCAACAAACAAGTAGCAGATCTAGAACCAGCATCTCTTTCCTCTTACTCTCATCCCCACTCAGTCCTTTCTGGCATTATTTTAAGTTTCAAACTCTTAACATCAAACAGATAACAATTGTACATTTTGGTTGATTCTCTACTACCACTAATAACTACCTTGTTGATTGCTATCATGAATGTTGTTTAAAATAAGAACCATGCACATCGCGTTAAGATATCTCTATCGAGCCTCTGTGACCATTAACCATTTAATCAGATTTATTCTACATGCGAAGCACACACACACATGGAAGTCCTTGTTTTCAAAAGGCTTAAGGTCCAGATAAGGAAACTCTTGCTGCACCCATGGCGGTTACACATAAGTTAATAGTGCCAGTTGATTGACAGATGGCCTGGGTTCCAATCGGGGAGAAGGGATCACGTTGGGTGCATGGTGAGGCCCGAGGAGTGGGTTTCAGTGACAGAGAGGAGGGTGGAGGAAGTCCCAGTGGGATGATGATAATGACGACAGTAACGATCACAGAATTTATTGGGCACCTATTTTCAAGACAAAGTTCTAAGCACTTTACATGTTTTAACTTACTTTGTCCTCTAAAAAAGTCCACCCTACAAGACGGAGTTTATTGTTTTCTTATTACTTCCACTTTAAATAAAAGATTAATGAGATGGAGAGAGGTTAACCAACTTCCCAAGGCCATGCAGTTAGTAAATGGTGACGTGCAGGAACCTGGTGCACCGTCTTCCCTTGTGCAGCCGGGCTCAGTGTGCAGGGACTCACGAGATAGGAAAGCTCAGGGCTTGGCAAGGGGCCTTCCCTTAGTTGGTGTTGCTGAGGGAGGGTTTACAGGGAGATGCCATGGAGAGTTTTCTCTAAATTCCGAAGTGCTTAGAGCTCGGTCTGGCCTCTGGGATCTCAGAAAACACTGCTCAACACCTATAACGCCAAGAACACATGTGACATGGAACCTGCTTCTCCCTCACACTTTTGTTTCTCCACTTTAAGTAAAGGATGTTAATGTGTGTCTGTAAGCAGTGAAGACATCACCAGATTGTTATGATCCTACAGTGGACCGCACACGCCATGATGTGGACCGCACACACCATCACACACTGCCCTAGCCCCGTGTGTGTTACTCCGATCAGATGCTGGTTAGAAAGGCTTCCAGGTCTGTTTAGTTAGGACTAAATGAAGGTTGGGTGCCTTGAGCATCTCCCCTGTGTTTCATTAAGTAGGTTTCCACGCAGGATAACAGTGACCAATAACACGGAACCTCTGTTTGAGATGCACGCCAAAGGCGTTTAGTTACTCTGCAGTGTGGAATTAAGTCACCAAACAGTACCTCACTTCTTCCTCTGCTTTTTTTCTTTTATGGTTAAACAGTTTATACCATTTGAGATATTAAAATGGAATTTACTTGGCAGCAGAGGGAACGGGAGTGTCTAAATACAAAAGGTGCCGACTGTGAGGTCTTAGGCCATCATTTCTGCTAAAGATCAAGCACCCGTGCAGATCTAAAAGGCTGCACTGAGAGACACCCCCAGCTGGAAAATGAGCCCCGTCATAGAAAATTGGGGTAGCTCCAAACTTTAAGACTAGTTTTATTGACGGCTCTCTTCATTTCTGTAAGCTAAAGGTGGACCCTGGTTTACTCTTGAATATTCAGGTCTTTTTTGACTCTTGACAACGGTAGGGGTTTTTGCTGGTTGATTGGTTTTTGTCTGGTTTGATGTCCAGATTTCTTTTCCTATTACAGTTTATGTAACAGCCTTCCCCTCTTATTACATGAAATGTTTAAATTGGTAAAAATAACATTATCTCATACTTTTATATTTCCTTCTTGGAAATCTTGCAAATGGCTTTATACTAGACACCTGGATTCTAAACCTAATTCCAGAACCTTGTGAGCTTGAGTGAAGTATGTTAACCTCTGTGACTCCCAGGGCCCTAGACTTTCCTTCCTTGAATGGCCTCCTGCCATTGCCAGTTCAGACCTACCCCTCTCTCCTGGCGCAGGTCAGATGCTACTTCCTGAAGCTCTCCTTGATGTACTCCCTTTGTGTTTCCCTCAGGCTTGCAATAAACCATTGGATTGTTTCTTGACCTCTTGGAGAGTATATTCCTTGAGAGCCAAGGTTGTATCTTAGTATCTTCAGTTGTCTTTGCCCTCCAAGGCTTGCCCACAGTAAGCACTTCAATATTGAAAGGAGGAATTAATGAATCAATCTTGAGATCCCTGATTGTGTTTGTTTCTTTGAAATCACTATGTGGTTCTCAACCATGGTGTTGGGCCCACTGCGGCATTGCATTCAATTATAAATGTGTTGTAGTTAATGGTTATCAGTGATTGTGAGGGCTTGGAAGTTTGCAAACTATTTACTGTTTTTATATAATTAGAATGATTCCCTTCAATAATATCCCGTAATGATGATGATAATATCATCCTTCAGTGTTTAGTTCTTCAAAATGACTTTCTCTCGTCCACTGTGATTTGTTTCTTGAAGAGAACCAGTAGAATCGGAGTCAGGACGCAGTAAACTGTATGTAGTCCACAGCCTCCCCCCCCCCCTTTTTTTTATGTGCCACGGCCATAATAAGCTAGAAATCACTGCTAATTGTTATGGAACTATGGAATTACTTTAGTGCTTTATTTCTCTGCAAGATTTGAGGTCATAGTCAAAATGAACATTATCTGTTAATTTAGCAAAAAGAGTAGCTATTCCTCTAAATCAAGGTCAGCACACTCTTTTTATAAAGGCCTAGATAGTATTTGGGGCTTTGAGGGCTGATACAGTCTTTTAAAAACTACTCATTTCTGCTGTTGTAGCACAAAAACAGCCACAGACAATGCACAAATGAACGGACGTCACTGTATTCCCATCCCAGAAACAGACATTGGGCAAGATTTGGCCCCCAGGTCTGCTCTGAGGCATAAAGCACACATAGGAGTATAAATGGTACTTTTAAAAATTGTATTAATCACATAAATTCTACTACCTTTGTAATGGCTAAAGAGTTTCTACAAAGAAATTAAAACAACTTGTTTACTTATTTGCAAGAAAATACAGTATTATACAGGGTGGGACAAAAGTGGGTTTACAGTTGTTCATATGGAAAATAATACACTCATAAGTAATCTTACCTAATAATAGACAAACATGTAAATTGACCGTACCTTTGCTACGCTAACAAGACAATCAGGAGAATATGCAAATTAATTCAACAAAGATGGAGGTCAATTTGCATGCATAGGCTTCAAGTGGCGGAGCGAAGCCTGACGGTTCTGGGGACGGCTCCGGCCAGAGCCCAGCCAGAGCAAAGGCCTGGGTCCCAGGTGCCAGAGGCAAACTGGTGCCAGCAGCCAAGGGAGGGGAAGGCCTATTGCACGAATCTCTTCGTGCGACAGGCCTCTAGTAATACAATAATAAACTGTTCTGCATATTCACAGCTGTAAACCTACTTTTGCCTCATCCTGTATAGTTCAGAGTTAATAGGCTCTAGACTTTCTCAACATGGCAAATGAGATTAAATTACGTTTATGATGTAAACACAGCCACCGAGGGCAGTTCATTAAAGCGAGGTGGGTGTGATGTGATCAAGTACCTCGTCTGCTGAGAAGTTTGCTTCTGCGGTGTGATCTGTGGCACATTATTTTCTGTCTTGGTAGTTTCTCTCTGTGGGATATTCAGGCTCTACCTTCCTGTTTGGCATTTTTGTTGGTAATTACTTGGAAAACCGTCACTTCTTTTTTTAAGTTGCTGCATGGAGTAATGGCCTTTCTTCTTGACAGTTAAAGGGCCAATAAACGCAGCCATCTGAAGTAAACTTTTAAGAGAGTCAGCACGGCAGGTTGGCTTGAAATAATTAGTCTCTGGTGTTCGGACACCCACAGTGTGTGTTTTAGAACCCGGACCCAGAAATGACTGGGTCGCAGTCTGTGCTGGGAAACCATCACCATGGCAAGAGTTTGCTGACCTTGATTTAGAGGAATAGCTCCTCTTTTTGCTAAATCACAGCATCATTTTTCAGGGCCTCGGTTGGTTCTTCTGCCTTCTCACAGCCAAGAGCTGACAGGCCCTCCAGCCAGGCCCTGTAGGTGCTCAGGGTGGCAGGAGCATGCACCCCAGGGCGGTGTAAAGTAAACCCTCTCAGCGCAGGGCCAGGACTACCTCCAGCTCCAAGGGCTCTTCTCAGTCATGCGCCAAGTCTCTGCTGTGGGTCAGACCCACACTGGGGAGCCCCAAGGAGGGAGTTGGTGCCCCACACTCTCACCATGTCCCAGGTGTCTCATCTCCGCTCATTTGATACCTGCTGAATAGCTGGCATCTCAATTGCCCCCTTCGTCCCACTAGGACCAGAACCCTGTTATATCAGCAGGTAACAGAATGTGGCTGAAAAATAAAGATCTGTCTCGTCTCTCATGACGAGGAGTCTGGAGATCGGTGATACCAAACAAGGCGTAGAGGCTGGGTGTTGTCAGAGAGGACCCCGGCGCTTCCATTCTTTCCCCTCTGCCAACTCTGTGTTTTGGGAACAGGTTACCTCACAGACGCAAGAACCATGCCATGCAGGAGGGAAGAAAGGGGATGAAAAGAGGGCTCTGCTTAATGCTGATCTCTTTCAGCAGAGAAAGCCTTCCCTGGAGCCTCCAGGGGTCTTCCATTTGGGGCTCACTGGCCGGAACACTGGCCTTCTGGCTTTGGGGAAGGAGATTGCCCCAATTGGCTTAGGCCAGTCATAGCTTCCCGGCACTGGGCACATACCACACTGACAGTTCTATTGGCAGAGAAGGAAGGGGAGTGGTTATTGGCTAAGCAGCCAACTCTGTCTCCTGCACCTGATCTAAGCCCCCAGTTGATGGGTAGGGCACCTGTGGCTAGTTGTCTGGAATTATTGCCAGCAGTCTTTCCTGACTCCTGACCCTTAGCAGACATCTGGATCCCCCCACAACACCGCCCACCCCCCACCAGTGCTTTTCCTACCTGGTAGAACTTCCTGACGCCTACTGGGATCTGAGCTGGCTAGGTCTTTTGGATACACCGTCTTATCCACCTGACACACTCTTTTTGGTTCTCAGCACATTGATTTGTCCCTTCTGGGGTATAGATGAGCCACTTTGGGACCCTGAATGCCTTAAAGAAATGTAATTTCATTTTTCCTAGTAACATCATACAAGAAGACATGAGTTGGTATCATTTAATGGGCTACTTTTAACAGATAAGGTTCTGAAAATTCAAATGAATTTGAAGGGTACTCCTCTGCCAATCCCATTTCATGGCATAGTTTAAAATGTTATTTAATTCCACAATCTGAAGTATTGGCTCTTGGCTTTTTGATAGTCTATATATAAAACTGTAGGAAGTTGTTTAAGAACAATAAGAATTAATTTAATCTGTGAGATGCCAAACAAAGCTAATTCTTGAATACCTAGAGATTGCTAGTTTACAAAGCACTTTCATACATATTATTTTAATACTTTCCATAACATTGGATCCATCTTATAGATGAAGAGAAAAGGTGGTTTGATTGGGTCCTCGCACTCTTCACACAGGTCCTGGAGCTGGCCCTCTGGAGCCTCTCTCTGAGGCACCTTCCTTTTTGTACCACAAAAGCTCCAGTATCCGTGGAGGAAGCAGGAGGGTTAAGAAGGCCCTTCAAGTCCACAGATAGCCCAGCAGCACTGACTGCTCATTCCAAGAACCTCGCTTGCTACTCTGCCCAGATTTCATCAGACATTTCCTTTTCTTTAATGGAATTCCCACTAAGAAATAACAAATGCAAGAAGAGCAGGTATAATAGGTTCAGCTGTAAGTGACCAAGACGTTAAACTCACAGTGGCTGGAAAAAGAAGCTTCTTTCTTATGCAGAGTCTGAAAGTAGGCCGTGCAGAGCCCTTTCCTCAGAGCCTTCTGGGACCCCATCTCCTTCCAGGTCTTGCTCCATAGGGCCCTCTGCTCATGGCCCAGAATGGAACTTCGGCCAGACGTGGACCATTCCAAACAGCAAGACCGGTATAGGGGGAAGAGGGCTAGGGGCAAGGATCTAAAGTCAGGTGCCTACACATGGCCAGAATCTTGCCCCCCAGCTGCCTCAACCTACAAGGAAGGCTGGGAAATGTTGTTTTTATTTGGGACGGCCACATCAGATAAACATTCTAGTACTGTGAACGCAGTTCATAAGGGACTAGAAAGTGTGGGAAAGAGGCAAACTCCGTGGCCCGAGTTGACATCAGGAAACCATGATGACCACATTGGTATCTTGGGAAGGGCATCTGCAATCACTATGTATCCATTCATTCACTTGGTAGATAATAATGAAACAGTCACTGTTGTAGATACTAGTGCTATGCCTGGGGGGAAATACTGTGGTGAAGGCAAGAGGGGCTGCTCTTAGAATGGTCAAGGAAGGATTCTCTCAGGGTGACAGCGCAGCTGTGTGGGGGTGAGGAAGTGAGCAAAGGAAGATCTGGAGAGAGGAAACGTTCTAGGCGTGGGAACTGCAAGTGTCACAGATCGGTTGGTCAGGAAAGGTCTTAGGCAGAGCTCCTACATTCACTGAGCTACATGGCCACGCCTTCCTGCCAGCAACTTCGCCTGGTTCTTTGCAACCAAACAAGTTTTGTTCTCTGGGTAGGAGATGGCCCTGAATGGTAGCACTGCAGATGAGAAGCGCTTACCCCCCAACCCGTGTGCTGACTTTGAAGACCCAGATTTCATTCATATCCTCTCTGCAGGTGTATGGGTCGTGCTGGGCCCAGGGTATGTCTGTATCACAAACCACAGAGACCCCAGGAACGTTCCCAGGGATGAGGCAATGGAGACAGGAGCCCCGCCCCGCTGATGACTTTCCTAGGACGACGCCTCAGGTGCTGCGCGCATCCCCCTCTCAGGGTTGCTCTGTGGCTTTCTGATGGCGTGCTGCGGTTTGCCCAAGGGTCCCTTCTGGTTTTCTAAGGTCAGGACCAAGCCCCAGGATAAGCAGGATGTGGTTGCCACTCGG
>NW_006295827.1:1811981-1816485 GCF_000327345.1 Myotis davidii | reverse complement strand
CGCGTCGCAGACGTCCTCAGTGCATGGGGGCGGGGTGTTAACCCACAGTCGCAGCGGCAGCCGACCCAGCCTCACCTGCAGAGGTACAGTATACGGAAAAGTTCCATCGAGATCCTGTCCCACTGAAATCAGCTTTTCCCCCCTAAGAGGCAGGGGAGCTACTTCACAGCAGAGTGAACCGTAGAGTCTGTCTGGAATGCAAAACACAGGCCTTTGTATTAGAAGTGAAATATTTGGATAGGGATCATTATGGAGCTCTTTTTGCAGCAAGGCAGGCCTGATAAACAGAGAGAGAGCGCAGAGGAAGGAAGCACAAAGGAGGTAATAATATCTGATTAGCTAAGCAGCTGGCTAACTGGAGGAGAGTTTGTTAAACACCTATCAAGACATCAAAGCTAGACGGAGCCTCTGTAAGCCCGGGCCACTTGTGGAGCCGTCTCTGGAATGGTACCCAGTGTCTCATTTGCTGCTATTTTTTCCCCAGCGCCACTTCTGCACAAAGGGGCCTGGGCTGTGAAACCTAACCCGTGGCTGTCCCTGGCGCTGTTTCCATCGCTGTCATGGCAAGGCCTCGGGGATGGAGTGGCTGGGTCGGCATTCTGGTCAGCCCAGGAGTACTGGACCTCGTGTGAGCCAGTAACCTCCTGCTCCAGGGCCAGGCGGGAAGGAACCTGAGAACTTGATCCCTTTGAGGCCCTCAGAGGATTGCTTCCACGGAGCCCTGGATTCTGCAGATGACTGGTTTCCCAGTGCACGGCACACCCAAGCCTCGCTGGTTTTCCTTTCCCGCTTAGCACAGATCTATTTGAGGTACCAGACCCGCTCTGCCCAAGATAGGACGGGGCTTGGAACACCACAAAAGCCAGGCTCCCTTTAAAGATCAGCTTCTGCTACAGCGGAGAGAGTGATTTGACTGTAATGCGAGTCTTTCATTTGCCTCAGCCCCCTGACCCCCCAGGGCGGCCAGGACAGCGGGATGCAAGTTACGTCTGCTCGGCCAGTGCCTGCTGTGGACATGGTGAGCTCCCTTTGAAAACAGGATGGCAGGAACTCGAGGGAGGGTCTCAGCCTGCAACCTGAGGAGGCTCGTGCTGCTCTTGGAGACCCTGGGGATCTGTGCTGGTGGCGAAAGGCCTCCCTCCTCACCTAAGACACGCCCTTGCACATATGCTTGCACGCGGAGGAAGCAGGTTCCCGTCTCTGCAGATCAGGGCTTCAAAGCTCTGCTGCTACCGTGACGCTGGCTGCTGCCACCTACCAACCCTTTGATCCATCCCTGCAGAATCCAGCCCCGTGGGGCTGACAGCTTTGAACCCCGAGCCAGCAGCCCCCCTGTAACTCTCCCTGAGTTACCTCGCACAACCAAGCCTTGGAGCGGGGCAGGGGGAGGGGGGTCTTTTTTATCTCCCCTAAATTGTGAGGGGTGCTCATTTCAACATTGTCCTGTAGGATTGTTAAGAATACCTTGGGAGGTGTTTTGGGGCTGAAAGGCAAAGAATGGCAAACAGGAGCCTGGTGTCTGGGCAGCTTCCTCCTGAGTTGAGCATGGCCAACCCACATGCAGAGAGAGAATGGGGAGAAGCGGAAATTCATCTTGAGGCTGCGTGGCTTCCTATTTGGGTGCAAGGGGAGCAGAGAAACCTGTCACGGATAAAATCCAGCTTTAATGACAGTCCGGAGCCCTGAAGCACAGGCATATTGCAGAGCTAATGTATTATTTTGTTTTTGTTTATTCTGCAGAAATGGGGAAATTTCATTTTTTAGTAGAATTACAAGCTCCCCTCTTATTATTCACAGGCCCTAACATGCATGGCTGCCTGAGCCAGAGAGCTCGCCGTGATTTTAATACCAGCTTCTTCGCGAATCTAAACTGGTTTTCCAGCCCACTCCCGGCGGGCCGCGGGGGTCGTCGAGTGGCGTTGTACACCCCTACAGCTTCTGGCTGCTGGGGTTTTCAGAGCAGGCCAGAGCCCTTGTGATCTACCTCAGTTCTGGGGGCAAAGGGTGGGGTTCATGGGGGCTATCAGAGGGAGAGAGGCATGATGGGGAGGAAGGGGCATGGTCAGCTTTGCAAGTGGCCTTGGAGTTTGTGCTCCCTGGCCATCGGCTGCAGTGTCCCCTGCTCTGGCTCCCAAGTGTTTGCTGGGTGTCCCTCTCAGCCTGGCCTGCATGTGGGTCCTGACCCCTGGGCACTGCTCAGACTCTGGTTTCACCGGTCTGGGTCTGGGCGTGGCTGGGCATTGATTTTCAACTTTCCCCCTTCGCCTGAGTGATCTGGGTGCAGCTCGGGTTTAGAACCACGGCCCTGCACCCTCATCCTCAAGACGCGGTTGGTTAGCCGGTGGCTTCCGAGGCTCCAGGGCTTTGCCCCTCGCTGGCTGGGGGAGCTGGGGCCTGGTCATCGAGCTCAGCTTCCTGGTCTGTACGATAGTGGAATCACCGCAGTGCTCATAATGCGTCCCTCCGAGGGTGAGGATTCTGTTCATTTCCATTCACTGGAAGGCCGCTCTGAGCCGGCGGTTAGAGGAACGGGGCGAGGCCTCAGCGGAGGCAGAGGAGAGCCCAGGGAACCAGCCTTTGTGGGGAAGCGAACAAATTTACCAAGAGTTGCTGTACTGTCAGGTTGATGAGTGCTGTGAAGACAAGGGAGGGTGTGGGAGGCAGGACACGTGGCAGGAGACAGTGCCCCTAAAGGGCACGTTCAGCCCCTGGCTCTCAGCTGTGCGACACCTGTGGACAGCCTCCTCCTTGGTGGCGTCCTCAGCATTGCATTTCCTGCCCGTCCATTCCCCCAGGTGATGAGAGGTCAGTGTGGGGCCGGTCGCTGTTGGTGCAGTGAATCCCATCTCCTAGCTCTGTGCGGTTTCTCGGTGAGGCGGGCTCAGAGAGAAGAGGCAGGAAGGCATGTTTCGCTGCCCCCCACAGCGGACATGCATGAAACCCCTGCCCCTGGCAGCCACTGTTCACAGCACAATGGGCGAAATAGGAGCTCGCCTTGCCTCCTCCCTTAGCCCCTGCCCCACAGCGACTCCAGTTTCTCCTGCTAATGTCAGCAGCACCATTAGCACTCCCCAAGGGGCAGGCACCAGGCTGCTGCTCCGTACACCTCCTCTCCTGTGTCCTCCCTGGGTGAGGCAGGTATGGGGGGTTTTTAACCCTATTTGAGGGAGCTGGGGCTTTGCCCTGTTAAAGTTTGTTCCTGGGTATACCAGGCTGCACAGAGCCAAGTGGAAACATCTTTCCTCTTCGCCTGCATTGTTCTCTCTCCCTGAGGGATCCAGCATGCGTAATGAAGGCCTACTATGTGCCCAAAACTGGCATTTAATTATTAAATAATTGATCCCCATATCACTCTCTTCTCCCTCTCCTGCCCAACCTATTCTACACGCAGGACCCAGTGGAATTTTAAACAAAAAAGGAGAAATCAGGTCGTGGCATCTTCCTGCTTGAAATATCCAGAGGTTTTCCAAGGATCTTGAATAAATCCAGACCCTACCCACCCAGCCCCACTCCTGCCTGCCCCTGCAACCTCTTCTCCAGTCTCTCCCCTTCCTCCTTCCATCTGGCCACTCCTTCTCTCCTCACCTGGACCCAGATCCTGGTCTTGTCCATCTCCTTTGCTTGCAAAACTCTCCCTGCAGCTCATTCTCCACAGCGGGCCCATGCTCTTCCTTCTCACACAGGACCCTCTCAATTCCACCCCCATCTCAATGACACGTTCCACAACCTGCAGTTACCCTGTGTGTATTTTGTGTACTTGTGTCTCTCATTCTCCTCTGTGAGAACGTAAACACAGAGTGGCCTCTATGTTATTGCTCAGAGCTGCCTTTTGACCCCAGGTCGGCAAGCACCGTGGCATGCCACCTCACAGTCTGACAGAGAGGCTCAGACAAGACAAAAGGGGCGAAATTCCAGGCGGAAGGTAGGGTGCACCAGAGGAGAAACATGTGCTCGATGGTGCCTGAGGCCACCTGCTTAGGGAAGGTGTTTCCGGGAAGAGCTTTGCCCTGGGGGGTGGGAGGGAGGTCCTGAGTAAAAGCAGGTGGCAGGGACTGGGAAGGCATCGCATTCGGGGAAGTTCTCAGATCTTGGTTAGAGCTGTAGTTCTGTCCCCTGATGACTTTGTGACCTGAGGCATCTTCTTTAACATTATCCATAAAATGGGAATAATGACATCTTCCTCTTGGTGGGAATCAAATGAGACGCTGCTCTGTGTACATCAAGAAGTGGATAGCCCTGACCAGTTTGGCTCAGTGGATAGAGCGTCAGCCTGCAGGCTGATAGGTCCCAGGTTCGATTCCGGCCAAGGGCATGTACCTTGGTTGCGAGCACATCCCCAGTAGGAGGTGTGCAGGAGGCAGCTGATCGATATTTCTCTCTCATCGATGTTTCTAACTCTCTATCCCTCTCTCTTCCTCTCTGTAAAAAATCAATAAAAAATATAAATATATTTAAGAAGTGGATAAGGGCTGGCTTAGAGCAGTTTTAGCCGAAGAGGCTGGGA
>NW_006295827.1:1811539-1811940 GCF_000327345.1 Myotis davidii | reverse complement strand
TATAGACCGAGGCATCGACTTCAGGTTTAACCCCCAAGAAAGCCAGTAAAATGCACCTAAGCCAGCAAACAAAATAAAAAATTTAACCCTTTATTTGCAGTACATGACTGGCTTTCCAGAAACTGCTGGTTGACATTTTTCTGCCATAAATAAAACATGGCGTCTAACACCCACTCCGCCAGTCCCATCTGGGCCAGATAGCACCTTCCTTTCCTGGGAAAATGTTGGAACCTTCTCCCGCAGTTCCAGCGAGTGTTTGCTTGATGAAGCAGATTGAACATGAGAGCGCACAGTGGGGAGACGGACCTGAGGCAGGAGATGTGGGCCAGGTGGGGCTAGTAGCCCTTCCCACCTGCCCAAGCAGCTCCCCTTTGAAAGCTGGCCCGAGTGAGGAGGGCTGC
>NW_006295827.1:1795480-1811529 GCF_000327345.1 Myotis davidii | reverse complement strand
GGGGGGCAGCTGGGGGCTGGGGTCCCATCTCCCTAGGAACGTGGGCAGGCTCTAAGATAGGCTCTCTCCTTGAGTAAGCATCACTGCCCGGCCTTTCCCAGAGCCACGCTGTGGACAGGAGGCCTAGAAAGACAGGATAGTCCTGAAGGAAGGAAAGGGCAGTCCTGATTACCGCCTGGTAAATGGTCCTTGTTTCCAAACCAGCAGGTCACCTGGCAGATACTGTGTGGGCAGTGATTCATTAGAAAGCTGGGAGCCCTGATGATACAGCAAGAGCCTTGACTGCATCCCAGGGCTGGGAGAGAATCGGGACTTCGTCAATCACTCATCTGGCACCGTTGCCAGCATACCTAAGCCTGAAGCAATTTATCCCAAATGAGGAAATGATAATGTTGTTTTCCACCAGCCTCTTTCTGGGAGAAAGTTCTGCGATAGAGGGTAGGCAGGTGTTTCAAAACTTCCTGGCTCTTCCATATTGCAAAGTTGGTATGTGTGCGCTCTTTCCCACACTCTGCCACTCCTCCCCCCCTGCTTTGTCTGCAACCGTGTAGGTTTTAGCAATCAGAGGTCATAATGAAATTAAATTGAGTTCTCAACTTTGTCAGTGTGTTATTTTGGATAAAGTAAATTGGCGTCGGTTTTTTCCATAAATACTGAGTTTTGAGCCTGGTTATAGAAGATAAGATTGCTGGGTTTTGCTGTCATTACTTGCTCTTCTCTGCTGCTTTTTATCTGGAGGTCTTCAGTAATTCTCAAACAAGTCTCCCTGTTACGGGTAGAGGATAGTAGGTTCTCTGGAACAATACAGGGCTTTTTCCAGAAAAACTAGCGGTTCTACATATTCATTCAGTAAACTCACCTCCTATTGCAAGTGGAATCCAAAATGAATAGAGGCGTAAATATAATTGCCGTTTATTTCTCATCCATCGAACAGTCTTGACATAGATATTCCTGGCTGGCGTATGACTTTGCTCCATGCAGTGATTCAGGGACCCCCACACTTTTTATCTTGTGGCTTTGCCATCGCCTCAGCTTCCTGCTTGTCTGCGTCTACCTGCCAAGGAGAGTGAGCCCCAGAATTGACACATACCTGCTCTGCTCCGGGGCTGTTGCGAAGAACTAGTCCTGTGGCTTTAACTAGTTGCCAAGGGCATGGGAGTGGCCAGGAACTGTAATCCTTCACTGGGCAGTTGCTTAACTGTGACAACTCTGTGCTGTAGGAAAAGGATCAGGGGTTTGGTGGATAATAGCTACTCACTCCCACATCTCAGAGTGAGTGTCATCATTTTACCAGCAGAGACGTGGTCTTGGCTAAAGTCACGTTGTCAATTGTGGGGCCTGGACTTGAGCCCAAATACCCAGGCCATCAGCTTCTTTGGACTGCACTAAGGCATGGGGTGAAATTGTTGGGTTTGAGGGTAAGTAGATGGGGGCCAACTAAAGCAAGATGGACAGAATGACAGTCCGTTTTTACCAACACTTTTGGTTCATGCAGTAGACTAGATCTCAAAAATCTCTCTTCAGTTTATGAGAAAACAAAACCCCTTGTCTTTTCATAAACCCAGACCTGCCTCAACCCTTCAGTCATTTGTACTTGTACCTGGGAAGCTAACACAGTTCTGCATCAGATTGTTCCGTGGCTGACCTTGCAATAAACAAGTGGACAGCAGCCTGCAGTTAAGGTGGCCGTTGGCATTGCCCTTGCCCTGGAGTAAATGACAGTGAGGGACTCCATGGTGTTTTGTGCTGTTGTTGAACTGAGGAGCTGGTGGAACCTCGTTCCTTCTCTCCTCCTTGATTTCCCCCCATCTGAGCAGCTGGACTGGAGTTTGTGGACCATGCCCATGAGTCTTCCTATGGAAACCTTTTTATATTCAAATTTTAGTAAGATGTTATTTAATCATTAGGTAGTTTACTAAGCGTGTGTTTGTGGCCGTTGTTCTTCCTGAATGCCTGATCACCAAAGGAAACATGGAAGACAAACACTTTCTTCCAGAAGCTGGTGTCCAGTGGGGGCGGTGGGCGGCCAACATGGCTGTGGTAGCCTCCTGCCTGGGAGACTGGCAGTGGCCAGGGGCGTGGGGATGCTGGGGATGTTACTGCTGAATCATTGACCCCACAGAGGCCTAGCCCAGGACACACTGAATGACATGAAATCGCTGTTATTCAGCCATTTTTGTCCTTCATAACAGCAATTCCATTAGATTCAAGCTAACATTAAACTGGGTCATGTGATGAGGGCTTTTGTCTCCAGGGCCAGAGAGTATTGTTTTCCCTCCACATCTGATGTGCCAAGGCCCTGACACAGTCACAGCGGGACCCCTAGATCAGCAGAAGCACTGCTGATGGGACATTAGATCCAACTGCGGAAGCACTAGATTGAGTGTGAATCCAGACCCATGAGTAGTGCAGTGGGACCAGTGTGCAGGTGGATGTGGCTGACAGGGGAGAGCCAGCGTCAGGAAGTGCCCGAGGGGGCACAGGACATCTGAACAGAAGCCCCTGACAAGTGGGAAACGCCCTGGTTGGTAAAAAGTACCATGAAGGGCATCTCAGCAGAGAGGGTGGGGACAGCATTGAGAGCAGGGCACCCTGGAATCAGTTCAAATCCTAGACCCACCTCTTACTGGTTGTGAAGTGTTTAGCGTGGTGCCCAGCACTATACTAAGTCATTGCAGTGTTTATGCAGAGGCATGCACTGTGTTTGACAAGCAGTGAGGAATGCAGGCTGATGGACTGGGAGTGAAGGAGAAGTAGATTCTGGAAGGTGAGACTTAGATCGCAGGACAGATAGAGATTTGGGTGAGGTTCCCACCCCTGGAAGAAGCCCCCACACACATCGGCTAACACCCCCAACCCTTGCCTAAGGGTCAGTGCCCAGACTCAAGAAAGTTTCAAGGCCCCACTGGTTTTGCAGTCCCATTATCGACCCTGCTGGGCTTCCTTTTGCCCCTCTTCCTGCTTTAAAATCTTTAGTCCTTTTATTTATAGGAAAAGGACAAGTTTTCCCATCATGCTTTTTATTACATGTGTGTGGCTGTAGAAAATTCTCCCCCCTCCCCAAGGCTACCCAGGGCACTTTTCTCTCCCAGTGTGGTGTGTGCGGAGGGTCGTCAGCACACCGCAGCACTCCTCCTTTGCATCTGGTTTTGCTGTGGTCTGTTTGGTGGTGCAAGGTGCATCCTGGGCTGGCTGTGTTCCCAGGAGTTGGGAGTTTGCACCGGAGGGTTCAATCAGCAACAGGAGAGCAGACCCCCAGCAACCTCAGAAAGAACAGGGAGTGATGTTCGTGAAGGGAGCAGGGAGCTGCCTGCCTTTGCTGTGTTCCAGGTTCATCTTCCTAAAAGAAAATAAAAGTTCCCCTCCCCCTTCCCTCTGCCTTCCCACAACACACCTTGTACTAAATACATTTTTCAGACCTAACTTTGTGCAAACACAATGTTGTTCTGCAAGCATTAAAAGGCAATTTAGTACTCAAAGGATTAAAAGCTCATGTTAAATTGAAGACTACACTTGGCATAAACATTAAAAATTGACAGAACACCCTGCACATTAACTGCACCAGGGCTTCGTAATTAGCATTTAAAAGTAAAACATCATTTCCTTACTGTTTCCTACTTACTCATTTATAATGCGTTTATTATAATACAGATGTGAGCAGGAGGCTTTCTACCATCATCAGCGAATGAAAAATATACCTGTGCTGAGAAAGAAACCGGGATGCATTAATCCAGCCTAAAGAGCAGAACCAACACCGACGCCCCTCCCTGGTCCCAAAGCCTGGCCTTTCCTTTGCGAGATTGACAGGGGCCCCACCCCAGGCACCTTAGCGTTTCCCTTCCGTTCTTAGCCTTTCCCTCACAGGCACCGGGCAGGGAAGTCCAACCAGGCTTAAGGCAGGCACACCCTGGTCTGAACGCGTCAGCTGGCAGGCCGCCAGGGAGTGTGGAGAGAGCTTGCCGGCCTGTTGCTCAGGCTTCTTCAGAACTTACGAAGCCGGAGTCCAGTTTTCCAATTTGAAGTGAAATTCTGCTGACTTTGCCCAGATGGCTGAGCTGGTAAATGAGGACACCTGTTCCTGGCACCGCTGGGCTCCTGCTTACATCCCGGGCTTTGCATTTAGCACGATCGCATTTGTAGATCTGAACACAGTCCAAGTCCACTCTTACTTTCTGCTTCCTGCCCAGTTCCCCGTGTGCAGCCACGGCGGTTTGGCTCAGACTCCCGTCTCTGCCCCGCACTGGGCTCTCTCACTCACCTGCACACGCAGACCAGGATGGGCCAGAAGCTCGGCCTTCCTAACACACCCCGAGGCTCTGCGGGGCCTGGACCTCGCTGAGTAGCGAGGCTGAAACAAGACCCTGAAATCAGTGGTTGAATTCAGAGGCGGAGGACCCTCAAGGGTGCCAAGTCCCTGCCGTCCACCCATGGAGATTATGAAGATAAGCAACGTGGCTCTTGCCCTGAATGCACTTACTCTAGCGATGTCCGAGAATTTACTCTAGAATAGTGGTTCTCAACCTTCCTAATTCCGCGACCCTTTAATACAGTTCCTCATGTGGTGGTGACCCCAACCATAAAATTATTTTCGTTGCTACTTCATAACTGTAATTTTGCTACTGTTATGAATCATAATGTAAATAGCTGATATGCAGGATGTATTTTCATTGTTACAAATTGAACATAATGAAAGCATAGTGATTAATCACAAAAACAATATTTAATTACATATGTGTTTTCTGATGGTCTCAGGCGACCCCTGTGAAAGGGTCATTCGACCCCCAAAGAGTCGCGGCCCACAGGTTGAGAACCGCTGCCCTAGAAAGACTCATTGTCTTTCTCTGGCTCCTCCTTTGGGGCCTCCTGGATCATGTGACAGAGAAGCCCTTTCCCTGGTGTTATCTAGAGATCCTGACAGGCACGTCCTGCTAAAGCAGACCTCCCGGCTGTCCCCAAGTGGCCCCGGATCGCTGGCTAGGCCACTCGTTGATCGGGTGAGCCAGTTGGCAGGACAGATATAATTTCTGGGCTGCAAGGCCAGTCTGGGTGAACACATGACATAAGGGTGTTAAAAGTGTTGGAGAATTCTGAAAATAGATTTCACTCTTGTCAGAACTGTGCCAGGGGCAGGCCCAGCCCCTCCACCCTGGAGGATCAGGCAGTGCAGCCACTTCCCTGGGGAGGGTAGCAGCTCCTCCCAGAGCCAGGTTCCCAAGGAACTAATTTGGCATCTGCTCTGGGGCAATCTCTTGAAGGCAGAGAGAGAAAAGAGGAAGCTTTAGTGCAGATGTGGGAATATTCTGATATGAGCAGACCCCTGATACTTTCTTTTCATCGTTTTAATGATTTTTTTTAAAATTCCAGAAATGTGCTCATGCCCCTGCGTGACTTGAGCATGCTCCGCTCTCACGAAGAGCCATGGGCTAAAACACACCTGAACAGCAGTCAGGAGCGGGGCTTGCTGTCGGAGGGAGGACAGGAGCCTGCCTGAGTCAGCCTCCCAGCTAAGCCTGGCAGGACCTGGAGGGTGGCAGCGAGGGGCGTGCAGGCTCGTTAATTACCATAGTGTTTTTATGGGCAGGTCCTTGGCTGTTTTTGTGGGAACAGAACCCTGGTTTTAATTACATCCCTTCTGGTTATTCAGATTATGTACTTCGAAGGATCTTGCTTCTCTGGCTTTTGTCTACCCTACAGAAGTACAGGGAGTTCAGCAGAGAAAGTGCCCGGGCACTGTTTACGTAGACATAGGAGAGAGAGTTTTCGAGCTGGAAGGGACTTCATGTAGCTAGTCCAGTCCCCTCAGTGTGTAGATGAGAGAACTGAGGCTCTGAGAAATGTTAAGTGACTTGCTCAGGGTCACACAACTAGGGCTAAAACCCAGGTCTCCTATATCTCTCTACTTTGTACATCCTACTGGCCTGCCGACAACTTTTTTCTGTTTTAGCTTCTTAATAAAAGTTGCAATCAGAATTAGAACATTCCTTGTCCTTTTCTTTGAGTGTTGAGGTCGTTGTGTGAAGAGCCATAATGACAGCATTTTCTCTGATTCTTACTGGATTCTTTGGCACAAGAGTGGGGAGGATGCGTCAACACTGTGCCAGGCAGGAGAGCAAACACGGCAGATTCAAATAGACACACGATGCGATGCGTCTCACGCCACTGGATGGGGGATGTCCCTCTTGAAGCAAAGCAGGTGGGGGCACAGGGCGCTTAAGAAGTGCAAATGCAAGATGAGTGAGTTGCTGCGCACTTGCAGAGCGGCCAGGGGCAGCCTTATTTTTACTCTCCCACAGAACACAGCTCTCCTGCTAAAGGACCGGCCGCACTCACTCGCTGTAGGTGTGCCTCGCGTGAGCGCCCCTCCCCTCCTGGAGGACCATTTCCCGCTCTCTCTAGACTCCTTGTTCCTGTCTGAGGACCTCCTCTTGCAAACACTTATTCAGTAATGGCACTTGGCTTTTTAATATTTTATTTGACTTCTGCTTCGTGGTATTTTTAATTGAACCTGGTTTTAATTGCCTTTTCTGCACACCGAGAGCCTGGGTGAGGAAGGCAGGCTTTATACTTGAAATGCTGATTGTTCTGTCCTCTTTCTTTCTGCTCCACCTTAATCCAGTGATAATTGATTCCATCCACATATAGGCCCCGAGTCACGTGCATGTGTCAAAAACAGCATGTGTTGATGAAGAAGGCTGCAGATCTTAATCTTCACTGAGAATCAGGCTTGTCGCCATTATTACCAATGAGGAAAGGGCATTGGGCTAAGTTCTCGCTGTCCCGTTGAGCCATCAAAGCAGACGGGAGCTCTTCAGACCCATCCACCCAGAGTACTTGTTTCCTGGCTGTGCAGCCATGGGGTGCCGAAGTCTCACAGAATGGAGAGCTAGAGGTGACTTAGGAGAGACATTGGGCCCTCCCCTGCGTCCAGGCACAGCCCAGGGCAGACAGTTTGTCCCAGACAGGCTTGGCTGTGGCCTCCATAAATAAGGGGCACTGCCTTTATAGCGTTTCAGATTCTCAAGGGAGATTATTGAGTTGCCCTTAGGATAAGAGAATAAACAACCCCTTTCCCTTAAACTTCTGCCCTTCTCTACCCTCTACAACTCCAGTCCCATTAAAAAAATTTTGACCTATTTGTCTTATGCCCTACCCCCCATTGATTGCAGAATGACTGCAGCCACCCTGAAGGGCCTCTATGGAGAACCACAAAACAGCTCCGGCTCACACAGAGATGACTTCTAGCCTTGCTGGGTCTACGTCCTTCCCAGCTGGGGCTCAGTGGGCAGTTATTCATCAGGCTTGATGAAAAGACTTGGATGTGATGGTCGAAGGGAAGACTGTCAATCCTGGTAACTGCTGGAAGAAAGGGAAATTACCCCTTTAAAGGATGGCCCTGGCCCTGAGTGTTATCTTCCTCTCCTTGGGACTTGCTAAAATAGATTTCTTATTTCAAGGGAAATACAAATATTTTGAGTCCCTACCATGGACAGGAAACTAAGCTAGGCATTACAGGTCAAGCAAAGCAAATACAATTGTCTTATTTTCCTATTTCCTCTTATTTCAGCAAAGATACCAGCCTATTTCAAAGCTCTGCTTTGCACCAGACCATATGCCCAGTCTCCTCCCATCAGCCTAGAATGTAGCAAGTAATCACCCACCTAGGGCTGAAAAGGGAGCTGCAATCAAAGAGGTTAAATCTGTACAGCGCTGGTGGGGCCGAGGGCAAGTGTGAAAGCCAGACTCTGTCTACTAGTAGCTTGTCCCTTAGCATCGTCAGGCTGGAAAGAAGTGTCGGATGGTTCAGCACAGAGCTCTACCTTGGGCCAGGCCTCTCTGAAGCCTTGGCCTAGGTGAAGAGAGACTAGACTGGGAAGAGACAGTCAGTGCCCAGACAGTGTCCCAACAGGCGGAGAACCTGGGTGAAAGCTGTTACAGTGAGGGTGGGCGGGAGGAAAGGGGAGGCGTTGGGAAGAGGACTGGGTGAACTGGGATTGGGGTTGGGGATAGGAGGATGGGCTGGGAGAGGCCATTTGCCATCCATTTTTTTGGAATGCCTATGGGTTCATTTTTAGAAATGTTGATTTTTGGAGGGCTTATAAGACATTCAGTGCCACCATCCAAGAAATGAGGTAGAAATATGGACTGATGTGCAAGAGAAATATGGAGTCATTTGCTTAGAAATTGTGGTAGAAGCTGGGGGATTGGTAAGAGAGGATCTCCTCTACTTCCTTCTTTCTAGACATGGAAGGGGAACCTTGAAGAATCCCACTGTTAACGGACAAGTGAATCAATGGAAGGCAACATCACATGAAGAAATCAGAACACTTATTTATTGTCATTGAAGAAAGGGAGAGGCAGTCAGCAACTTCTGCAGAAGGAGAGACAGAAAGGGCCACTGGGTTTGTTAAGTAGGAGGTCCTTGGCCAGGGACCAAAGGTCTCATTAATGTTGAAGGCCAGTGTTACTCTTTTGTTTGGGGAACAGCTTTAGGGAAGATGAAGAGGTTATAGTCTCTGACCTACTGAAAGGAGTGGGACTTGGGATTTTTAAAAGCAGAGGGACAGATAGAACGCTGTACCAGTGGAAGCGGCCCTGCTCTGGTATTTATCAACAGCAAGACAGAAAATCAGGTGGGCTCTCAGGGCAGTCCAGCCCTGCTGCACAGGAGGGCAGTTGCTTGATTGGGTTGGTCCAGCCTAGAAACTCAGAGGTGATCATGCTAATAAGACTCTAGGGAAACCGATAAAATTATAACACAGATCTTCCTGTTTACAATGAAAAAGACGGATGTGCACTCGTTGGCACACTTGCCCCTGAAAAATAATACCCAAGGAAGCCAAATTATAATCAGAAGGTCGCTTGGTGACCCGGGACTTTAAGAGCATGAGGCACAGGCAGAATTGTCCATTCTATCAGGTGTGAACCCCAATAGCGTCTTATTATACTCTTTTGACCATTGCTGGACTGCAGGGTCTCTGGGAGCAAAGCATTCTCTGTGTGTCATGTGTTAGACACTGAGTAGATGTTCATTGGGGGGAGGGAGGAAGGGATGGACAGATGGATGGATAGATGTTCAGACAAAAGATCATGTAGAAAGACGGGTGGAGAGATGAAAGGATGATTTGATTAAAATTTAGCTCTCTTAGTCCCAATCACATTTGGATTGTGAGTTTACACTAAAGTCACTTGGGTTGAAATAGGGTCACTCTAGACCGCTTCAGCCATGACTATATGGGCAATGTCCTGGGCTACTTCAGTTGTCTAGTCTCATTTTTTATATTTTAATTGTTTCTCATGGTATTTTTTTTTTTATGCAGTAACCTTCCCTTGGGTTCGAGGGACATCTTTTTGAAGACAGTGATGACTGAAATGCCCAACATTTACACACATAAATATATGCCAATGGTATACTAATTTATATACATACTAGAAGCCCAGTGCATGAAATTTGTGCACAGGAGTGGGGGTGGATTCCCTCAGCCCAGCCTGCACCCTCTCCAATCCAGGACCCCTCAGGGGATGTCCAACTGCCCATTTAGGCCTGATCTCCGGGATCCTAACTGCTCACCTGCCTGCCTGCCTGATTGCCCCTAACTGCCCACTGCACCCCCGCCAGCCTGATCACCCCTAACTGCCTCTGCCGGCCTACCTAATCGCCCCTAACTGACCTCCTGCTCGCCTGGTTGCCGCTCACTGCCCCCCCTGCCGGCCTGGTCACCACCAATTGCCCCCCTGCTGGCCTCGTCATCCCATGCAGCCTGCTTGTTCAGTCGTTTGGTCATCCCTCACTAACCTCCCTGCTGGCCTGGTCACCCCATGCAGCCTGCTGTTCACTTGTTTGGTCATCCCTCACTAACCCCCCTGCTGGCCTGGTCGCCCCACGCAGCCTGCTGTTCGGTCATTACTGTGACGGTGTCCTGGACAATTTGCATATTCCTCTATTATTAGTATAGATTATGTACTCCAGGCCCTCTTTGGAGTTGATGTAGTGCTTTTTAAATATATTTTAAGTATAATCCTCATCATAGGAGTTCTGAGAGGGGCTGGTATTACAGAACCCCCTTGGCTGAGGAGGCCTCCGGCAGGGAAGTGATCAGAACATGAACCCAGACGGCGCCAAGGCCGTGTGTGCTGAGCCCTAACTCAGTGCTGGGTGCATCTCCAGGGCCCCCATGGGTGACACAACTGAGAGGGGCCTGTTCATTTGTTCTTTGACACACTTTTCTTATGATTAAAATCTTAGTTAACAAATGTGGAGCAGTTTACAGAAAGGCCAGGTTTCTCCACAGAGGTTTTCCATTGTTCAGACTTTCTGGTTCATTTTTGCCAAAGCCGTTCCTTCGGGCTTTGCCTCGGTTATATTTGCACGGTTATATTTCCACCCTGGTGCTGACACTCCCTCCTTTGGGACCTTTACGTCCAGTTAGGTCAGTGCTGAGTGAGTGGATGAGCGCTGTGGGGAAGAGGGAGAAGGGGAGGGAAGAAGTTCGGTTCCCCCATCATTGACTGTGCGGAGTCGTTTTTGCCTGAGTGTGGGCCTTCCATTCTCCACTCTTACATTAGTCATAACCTAGTGCTTCAGCATCTATTTATTTCCTTACCTATAGGCCCTAAAGCCGTGAAGACAGACCTATCCATGGCCAAGCATTCTGATTCATAAAGAGAAAGAGGGAGAGGAGAAAAAGAAATAGCAGATGTCATTTGTTCCTAATTTTCAAGGAACAAAACTTAATATCCAAGAAGTGAGTGAAGATGACACAGTAAATGCTTAGTTTTCCTTTTCCTTCTTCACCCCTTTGTTTCCGGACCCTTATGTAGCAAGAGTAAGCACACGTATGTAATAACCGGCCTGGGAAGATGGAATGGAGGTGGTGAGTGCATTGGAGGACTGGGCAGGTGTTTTGTTTTGTTTTGTTTGGGAAGGGGGTGGAGGAGCTGCGGCATCTTGCGGAGGGTGCACTCCCAGGGGAGACCTTTCCAGATCTTTGTTCAGACTTGGGGTCCCCAGAAAATGTCGGCAGGCCTTTGCATGATCGTACAAACAAGTGACAAAGGACTTAGAGCCCTGCTTTGCCTCCGGACTGCTTTCCACCAGGGCACACCCTCTGTGGCTCTCAGAAGGGAAAGAAGCCCCAACACCTCGCACGCTCACACACTCAGCTCTGAGGTCAGGCTAGCGGCCTTTCACGTTCCCTGCACAAGTCCCTGTCCCTCCGAGTGAAAAGAAAAGGCGTGTATCTGACGTCTTGCAGTGCAGGTATCGACTAAATGGGAGATGTTATAAAATATCAGATCTAATTCTGCCCTGGCCCAGGTGGCCCAGTTGGCTGAGCATCATCCTGTGCACCAAAAGGTCCCTGGTTGGTTCCCCGTTGCCCAGGTTGCCGGTTAAATCCCCGGTTGGGGTGCATATAGGAGGCATCCGGTAGGTGTTTCTCTCACACATCAGTTGTTCTCTCTCTCCCTCTCCCTTCCTCTCTTTTTAAAGCCATATATATATATATATATATACTTTTATTCTACCAAACAGGTACATTGTCGTGGTTCAACCCAGAGTGACCCAGGACAGATTTGGTTTCCATGACTTCTCCCTCTCCCAACCCCCAGGGTGAAGAATCTATTTTCAAGTTGCAAACAGGAAAGGGGTGGTGGTGTGTCTCAGGTCTTTAACCTGGTTTAGGAGTGAAATGCACAGCAGGCTGGGTTTTAGAGAGTTGTGTTGTGCCCATGTTGGTAAGGCAGTCATTGTTGAGAGCTACCATGCAATTCTAGAAGCCCCTCTGCATGCGTTACCTCTTAGGGAATGGGGTGCATCTTGTGTTTCTTCCTGCCTCCCCCCATGCAAAGTCTTCTTTTTCTAGAGATAAAGGTAGTAGCATGTGTTTCTGTGTATTGGGCGCCCACTGTATGCTTGTACATGCATTAGATAAAGATGATCTAATTTTTATAGTTAATGGATACCATGAGCCGTATCCTACAGATAGGACCCTGAGGTGCAGAGAAGAAAGATCTCATGTAATCAACCTAGTCACTATGAGGCAGGACAGGGACTTGAACCTGGTTTGCCTCACACCAGAGCAACTCTCTTTCCACCGGACCACGTTACCTGGAACCAGGGGTGCTCGTGCACAGATACCTTGATTGGCAGCTACCAGCCCCGCTGTGTGGGTGCTCCGTGTGCCTGGGGGAGGGGAGTGCCTGAGAAGGGAATGCGTCTGTGTCAAAGTAGGTGTCCTAGCCTCTTGTCTTGCCTTCATAAGCACAAATGTTCATTTCTTTCTCTGTTTTTTTTATTCTTTGTAGGGATGATGACTGACAGATTAATATATGTCTAACTACATGTCTCAGAAATCAAAAGGAAGGTGCTGTCAGAATCACTTGTCAGAAAATGAGATTAGGCGCTCTTGTCACTTGCCGAGGATTGCAGCCTTTGAGATAAGGTTTCATTTAATGAGGGTAAAAAGCCTCCTTTTAAAAAAAGGAGAGGGAGCAAGGGAGTCAGGGTGGGCAGAGCAGAAGGAGTGATGGTTCTTTTTTCTGGTGTCAGCCGAGTGTTTTATCACCTGAGGTGATCCCGGGGCGGCTGGTAGCCACTGATAATGGCAGCCTGGCTCCCCCACTCCTCTGCCGCCAGCCGCTTCAAAAGCCGCCGCCGTGGCGTGGCCGGCCTTTACCTCGCCTCGAAGACGAGCTCCTCCTGTGGGAAGAGGGGCCGAGCGTGTCCTCTGGATTTGACAGCAGCCTCATGAAAGCGTGTGGCCGGAGGAAATGGATGGTCACATCTCCCAACTAACCAGAAAGCATCCGCCCTGGCTCCCAGTGAGACATGGGGCTTGTCTGACAAGCGGAGGGTAACGAATGAGGACCCGAGCGGGATCCCCTTCAACCAATTGTGTTTTGTTATGGAAAATATTTATCAAGTTCTCTTGCATTTGTTGATTCTCTTAAAAGTGACAACAGTAAAAGCGCCTGGTGGGTGACGTGCTACACCTCCTGCACCCCACAATTCCAATCGTCAGTTTTTATCCTGTGATTAAGCTCTCCCTGCACCTCAGGTGTGGCCCACGCTACGGAAGTATCTCAAATTAGCCGCCTCCCCCGTCATGGAAACAGCCTCTGCAAGGAACCGCTTTCTTGTGGAGAATGACAAAGCAGAAGATCTCTATTTAAGACATGCGTATCCCAGTTACTACTCCAGCCCTAGTGGAGTGGAACAGCAACCCCTTGATGATCCTCACAGGCTCGGAGTCAGGAATTGGACGGGGCACAGCAGGAGGGCTGACCTGTGCTCTAGGATGTCTGGGTGACTTGGGTGGTCGGGGCTGGAATTGCCTGGAGATGTCTTCACTCTCACGCCTCACACCTGGGCGGGGATGATGCCAGGCTGAGCGTGGCTGGGACTGTCCCCTTCCTCCCCTCCCCCCGTCCCCCCAACAGCTCCACAAGTCCTTCCCAGGTGGTGTGGCCTTCCCTCGAATGACAGGTGGGCTCTGGGAGGGGTTACCTGCAGGAGCCGAGGCAGAAGCAGCAGCAGAGCTTCTCACCTAGCCCTGGAAGGGCAGCCCGTCCCAGGTCCCCAGCTGCAAGGGAGGGGAGGCAGACCTCTGGATGGGCGAGGGCCCGAGGATGTGCAGCCACGTCTCAGAACCACCATAATTCCATTGCGTTTCTTCTCTTGTGCTTCCATTCACCTCCCATGGACACAATGGTTCTGAATGCAAGGTGTGCAATTCCGGATTCTTTACTCCTGATTTGGCATAATGACTACTCTGTATTTGAAAAACCATGTGTTTATGGGCTGGAGATGTGCGTGTGAGTGAAGGGGGAGAACATGTTAAGTTGCGTTCGGTGGTTTGAGGGGTGCTGTCCATATTCCTGTCGTCTTGAAAACAGGCCCGTGGCCCGAATGTGCACGTTCCTCTTTCCTCCCGCCCTCCATCAAGCTTCTAAAAAACAGCGTGCGCTCCTGCGTCTGCTTCTCACCACTCTCCTTGCTTACCAGCATTTCCTGTGTGGTCTCGCTCCGGCCTCCTCCCCTGCAGTCCTCCCGGTGCCCGCCGAGATCCCCTGTCTTGGTTCACCTCTCCGTCCCAGCCCTGTCCACTTGCCATGTTGAGGTCCCCTTCCCTGGAGCTCTTTCCCCCCTCGGTTCTGCAGTGGTGCTGCCTCAGTTTCCCCCCCACACCATTCTTTCTGCGGCTCCTCCCAGACAGTCAGGGTGGACGCCTGGATGCTGTCCTTAGGGTCCTTGGTCTGCTTCCCACCCCACCGCTCCTCAGTCCTATCCCCTCCTCTCTCTCTCTAGAGGGCGCCACACCTTCTGCGATTCTGAGCCCCTCTCCTGCCTTCCGGTCCCTGATCTCTGATCCTGTCTGTGCTTTTCTCACAGTATTTTAGAGTCATCTCATCCACAGCAGTTTCCTTAGATTCCCCCTCCTGCTCTGCGTTCCTGATTTTAACTAGCTCCCCAAGCTTTACAGCTCAGCATCTCCCCCTTTACCTCCCTTCCCTCTTCAGGATATTTCACCTCTTCTTACTTGGCCATTTCAACTGCCTTCTCCTGTTGGGTGAATCATCCTCCCCCCAGGCCACTGTCCCCCCAGGACACCGTCATGCTCTGCCTTCCACTCATACATGTTTTGTCTTCTCTCCTGAATTGTAAGTTCCCGAAGGGCAGTTAACAGGCTGTGTTATTTTCCGGCACATAGTCCAGACTCGGTAAAAGTATCCTCATTCCTGACTGTCTGAGTGGCTTTCGTTTACTTGACAAAAATTAGTCATGTGTGGGTCACAGACTGTTGGAATTAAGGAAAGGTTTTGATGAGATCAAGAGGCTAGCACGGCCGAATGGATGTCCGGAGCTTGCCCTCCCTACCAGCTCTCCTCTAGAAGGTCCCGAGGGAGCAAGACAAATAAGGAATCGTAAGCACATACATCTACCGAGTGCTTACTGTGCTAGGGACTGTCTAACCCATTTCCTCCCCACACAATTCTGGGGTAAGAACATCACACTTCAGTTCTTATAGATGAGAGACCAATGACAGAAGAAGTCAAATATGACTACGTTATTGTTAGTGAGGTGAGTGCCTGATACCCCACAACAGGCCTCTCCGCCATGTGTGCTAGAAACAAGTAGGGCTCCTCCACCCAGCCCCAAGCGCCGCCCAGGGCTCCCAGCTGAGCTCAGTCATCACGGGTCCCAGACGCAGAGAGGCGCGGGCGCAGACTTTTTAGCACGTGTGGCTTTTCAGGGCACAGGGACCCATCCCCCAGTGAGCATGGCCCAGAGTCTGACGTGCTAGCCACTGATGAGCACCATGAAGAGAGCATGAGAGGAAGGTGGGAGAGCCTGTGTTTCCCCTACAGACACCAGATTGGTGGATGCCTCTGGTCTGTCTTACTACAGTTCAACAGTAAGAAGAACTAAAGTAAATGTGGCAAATGTTACCAGTTGAGGAGCGTAAGTGAAGGGTTTCACCGTGTTATTCATACCATCCTTTCATCTTTTCTGTGAGTTTGAGATTTTTCAAAATATAAACTTGGGAAGCATTTTAAAGTCATTCAAAGGATGGGAGTCAACAATAAATACACAGGGACGTGGTCTGCAGCCAGGAATGTTCTCTCCTTGCCCGTCCAATGGGAGTTGAGGAGAGAAGGAAAGAGCTGGAATGTGGGACATATGGAGCTTCTTAGGGGGATGCTCAGCCTGCCCAAGGGGCTCATTCAAAACTAAATCTTATCCCTGGATCGATCCCACAGCCCTTAATGTGACCCAAACTTTCCATTACCAAACTCAGAGGGCTTAAGTCCTGATACTGTGAGCTCGAATCTGGACTCTGTCTTGTCAGTTACAGATCTGTCCTATTGAGGCCACATGTGTCTGCGCAATAAGTTCTTTTCAAGCCAAACTTTCATGTTAAAAAAAAAAAAAGTCCTAAGAGGAAATACATGTGGTCCTCTTCCCCTTCAAGCCCAGTTCAGGCCATTTATTGTTTTATTTGATTGTTGAGAAGTCAGAAATGACTAAATTGGTTCCCAATGTGGCCTGA
>NW_006295827.1:1782848-1794662 GCF_000327345.1 Myotis davidii | reverse complement strand
GCCAAAATTTCATGTTAAAAAAAAAAAAAAGTCCTAAGAGGAAATACATGTGGTCCTCTTCCCCTTCAAGCCCAGTTCAGGCCATTTATTGTTTTATTTGATTGTTGAGAAGTCAGAAATGACTAAATTGGTTCCCAATGTGGCCTGCACATTGCCCTGGCTAGCAACAGTCTGATTAAGACAAACCTCAGCTTTGAATCCAGCAGTGTTCTGATTTGTGGGGTTGGGGGGGGTGGAGGGGGAAGGGTATGTGTATCCCCCCTCGCCCCCGCCTTTGTCTCTGAAGTCCTTCCCCTGTGAATTTCAGATTAAAGAGTACGTGATGACACATTTACCCTTTTGGTTTTGCTTTTAAAACACAAAGCTGACAAACGTATTTAATGGGCCTGTGGTACCAAGTGACAGCGGCACAGAGCCCCAGAGGCTCACATGTGCCCTGACTGTTGGGATGAGGACGTTAAATCATGCATGCCAGTTGGAAGGATTCAATACAAACTGTAGCATACTTCTGACATTTCAAAACGGTATGCCTACTTAGAAATTCAGAAAATGGCCCTGGCCAGTGTGGTCAGTTGGTTGAGTGTAGTCATCCATGCATCGAGTGGCCACTGTTTCGATTTCTGGTCAGGGCACGTGCCCGGGTTGTTGGCTCCATTCCCAGTAGGGAGTGTGCAGGAGGCAGCAGATCAATGTTTCTCTCACATTAATATTTCTCTCCCTCCCTCCCTCCCTCCCTCCCTCTCTTCCTCTCAAATCAATAAAAAACATTTTTTTAAAGTTATTCCCCTTTTTTTAAAAAAATTAAATGGAAAGAGGAAATGTTATTTTCAAACACAATGACTCTTTTCTATGCATAATCTAAATACTCGGTCACTGAGAATCACAAGAGCACATGTATGGAAGAGAGTGAGAGAGATTATGCATCCCAATTTGCATGAAGTTGAATGTGAAGCAAAGTTTCAATGACTTACCCAAAGCCACACTGCTTGGGACTGGGTCTGTTCTGGAACCCAGGCCCCCTGACTCTGCTAATCTGGTCCAACACTCCTTCAGCACCTACCCTTCCCTGTTGTGGTCTGCGGGAGCCTTGCCACCAGCTTTTAAAACTCACAGAGCCTGCTGCCAGGGAGGGGCAGGTCCGTTCTCTAATCTCTCTAACCCTCCTGTGGATCGGCTACTTGCAGTCCGTTTCCTGGCCTGATGGTGTACTTCAAACCCAGCCTCTCATTTCACAGTGCGTGTTGTGGGCTGTATGTGAGCACTGGGAACAGAGGGACAGTCCATCACCACGAGTGCACATGGAGAAACAGCCCAGAGCACACCGCCCAACAGAATGTTGTTTGCGGCTCGATCTTTGTATAAGGAAGACAACCTCGTAAATTAACATAAAAGCTACCAGCCAACAACTGTGTTTTCTAAGAAAACTCATTGCTAGGAAAATAGATTGCGTTCTTAACCGCAGCACGAAGGGAAAGTCTTGTTACTTATGGGCGAGTGGCTATTTGAAAGCCTGGTTGCAATGTCCCTGTTTTATTAACACTTGTAATTAAATCCGTCAACTCCCTCTAAGAGTCTGTATAAATACCAGATGCTCACTCAGTCTTTTTCTCCTGGAGAATATGGAAAATTGTAACCTGACGTAGAGGGACTTCAAAGGAGGCGCGAACCTGGGTGGAAGGAGCCCCGAAGGTCCACACTCACGTCCCTGTGAATTTCTCCGCCCGCCCGCCACTCCTGGCCCACATGGGCCCTTCCCCGTCTCCGGCCGCACTGTGCTGGTGGATGTTAAGTTAACACCAGGAGCAGATGGCTCTGAGCGGGCGTGGTGGGCAGGGAGGATCCGGCAGGCCTGGCAGGAGGGATGTGAAAAGGGGAGGAGAAGGCCATGCCTCAGCTCCCTGCGCGGCCACAACCTGCTTTTCATGTGCTATCGCTGCGGCCCCCACCAGCTGTCACTTAATTAATGCAGCTGATCATCTGGGGACCAGAGGAGGAAGTTTGGGATGGCTCTGGGCAAACCCACCCTCTCTCCTGGGGTGGGAACGTCCCTCTCCAGCATGTTACTCCTCGGGGATCACATACATGTACCTTTCTTTTGCCCTTCCCCATACAAAGAAGTATACCTCTGTGTCCCAGAGGTGATGGTGTTTCAGCAGTAGGCAAAGCTCCCCCCGCCTCCCCGCCTCCCTTTCATGGTCCAGAATTCAATGTAGATGCTTAGAGTTGTCATTACCTAAAGCGGAAGCTGAGAGTGTTAAATGAATCACGAAAGAGAATGACATACCTGTTTAAATTTCAGTGTATGGAGTGTGGGGTTCTTGGCATTTGTAACGGAGAAACTGGGAAAGGGTGCTCTACCTCCCTCCCAACGTAGTCCCAGCAGCTTCTCGTGCGTGTGTGTGATTTTACTTTAAAATATCTAATATTCCTAAAAGTAGTAGCAGAGCGTTCATATCATATGGACAACCCCCAACCCTCCTTACTTATAACCCATCCCGCTTTGGGTCCCCCACCCTCACCCCATTAGTTTTGTGGGGCAGGTTGGCACCCAGGGGATCCATTAGCAGAGCTTTAGGTAAGCCTCTCAGACTCTCTTGAATGTATGAGTCTATGGAAGGGAGTGAGCCTTGAAAGCATGGAGCCGGGCCCACGCCACCTCAGCTACTTTCAGTTTCTATTTGAAACCAGAGTCACAGAGGAGCTGTCACATGGCAGCTGTGCATTTGGTGGAGATGAGAATTCCAGATTTTATGCTAATTCGGTTTCAGGTTCCTTTGAACCTGCAGTTCCATGCGGCTGTGCTTAAAACAGCAATCTGTTTTAGATAAAGGAAGAGATTACTAACGACTTTTTTTTAGTTTTGCAAACACTGACAGCCTCCAAAAGGAAAGGGGGAGATCAGATGTATGCTTTCATTAACATTGTCATGTTACGTTTTCGTCTGAGTTATCAAAAGAAAACTTTCCCTTATTTTGGCAAAGAATGTTCTTATTTCAGGATTCTTGTTGTTTAATCTCTGTTTCACTGGTTTCAGTTCTTTCTCTAGCCTCAGGGTCCTTGTCATTCCCTTGTGAAGCCCAGAACCCAGGGGATGTCCAGGGAGCCTCATCCTGGCTTGAGCTCACCTTCTGTTTCTGAATGTTGGGGGTAATTGAGGTGGGTGTTGCCTATTGCTGTGTAACAAGCTGCACATTTAATAGCCTAAAACACAACAGTTCTTGATTTGCTCGCAATTTTGCAGTTTGGTCAGGGCTTTGCAGAGACAGTTTCTCTGTGTTCCACATGGCATCAGCCAAGGCCAGCTCAGCTGGGCAGGAAGGACACACCCAAGACGCTCCTTCACATGGCTGCACGTCGCTATTGGCTGTGAGCGAGGAACTGGGCGAGGAACTGAGGGATGCTTGGGTCCTGAGGCCTGCGTCTCCTCCCAGTGGGCTGCTTGCGCTTCCTCACAGCATGGCAGGCACCTACAGAATGCCCAGAGGCCATATTTAGAGAGCAGCTACCGCAGTGGTCAGTGCGGTGTTTTAATTATTAATCTGTTTTCAGGAGAACTTATATGTACTCTGTTAGCCTTATGACGATGGGTTTCTACATTCTGTGAAATCCTAACCTGGTGGCAGGATTTGTGGAAAGGACTTTACAGTTTAATTTGTTTTTTCAGACCGTGTCTTTATTCTCTTCTGTTTAGCTGGCAGGGATATGGTCGTGTATCCGTTAACTCATTGATGGACCACTACTGACCATCTACTGCATATGAGGCCCGAGAGTACTGTACTCAGTGTTCAGGGGAAGGATGGTGTTAGGGGATGGGGGACGTAAGGGCACGGTCCCGGCCCTCCTGAATCTTAGCTCACCAAATCAATGTCTTATTCCCACTAAGGAAACTTATGCCCCTACAGGAATGACAGTGTCCAGAAAGCGAGCCAAGAAACAGGTAATACATGTGAGACACTTTCTTGGATATATTTCCCTAAGGAAATCTTCAAGAGAAACTGTGTTTGGAGCAGCAGGAGAAATTGCTGGTTTAATTTGCAGCCAAGCTCTGTAAAAGGAGATTATGCAGGACCAGCGAGGAGCGGGCAGGGCTTTGTGGGTATGCAGGCTCACCCCCTCCCTAGGTAACAGCAGTAAGCGATCAGAGCAGTCAGCGTGTGTATAGCAGGTGACCCTGTACAAAGTACGCTCATTGGGTTCCATGAAGCCACCGAGACGGGAGCGGTTGTAATTCCATTCTGCTAGCGTGGAAGGGACAGGGAGAAAAACTAAGATCAGCACACGGTGGGAAATCAGAAACATTGGCCAATAAAATGCTTTCAGGGAGGCTAAACCAAGGAGATTAGTTGACATTCTCGCTGCCCATCTAGTACCCCGGCAACTGTACTACTAACCAAAACAGTAGAAGCAAATGATCCATTCTTGCCGACGAGAATGCCTGCAAGTAAATATTCGGACAGTCTGGATACTCCGTAATAAAGCTAAAATGAAAGCACGAAATCCTTTGTATGAGTATGGATGGAGGGGTAGAATTTCCAGGACCCTAAGTCATATTCATATTCACAGGTAACGAATATTCATATTCACAGGACAAGAGAGCAAACCCTTGGAGGGAAAGATGTGCTGAAGTTCATTTGGCCACCACAGGTCACGTTACTTTTGCAAATGACCTTAACAGGGACGTCAGTAATCTTCCAAAGTTAAAAACCTGTGACGGTAACCTAGTCACATGCCCTAGTATCCCCACAGCTTAAAGGCAGCTTGACCACGGCGCTTTGGCTCTTAAAACTTCTCTAGGCTCTACTATCAGACTCTGCTTTGACTAAGACCTAGAGCTGACGTATTTCAGCCTTGAGAGTCTGCCAGAATTTCAGGTTCGGCCCAGGGAGTGAGAAATGGAGACCCACCAATCGTGTGGGTGGTGGGATGTGGGATGCGAAGAAGGGGTGCGTCCTTCAGAATGAGCTGTCACCCTGACCCCCGCTTCCAAGGGGTGCTCTTGTGCTCTCACTATCAGCTGCCTCGTCTGACATGTGGAGGAGACTAGCAGGTATTCCGTTTACTGCACAGTATTGCTGCGAGGGCAGATGACATAATAATTGTAAACATTTTTGAAAAACAGTTGCTCTAGGCATGCGCGGCAGCACCCTTATGAACCGAGGAAGGGGGGAGTGAAAAACTATTGGTCAAAACTAAGAACATCTGCTCCCAGATGGCTTGTGGCTAGCGAGACCAGGGACTGCTCCAAGTGCTCTCCACGCATTAATTTATTGAACCTTCCCGGCAGTTGCTGTAATAATAGGAGGTGCTGCTACTGCCCTATTGCATGGTTGAGGAAAATGAGGCACAGAGGTGGGAAGCAGTCTTTTCACGTTACAAAGCTGCTAAGTGGGAGTGAAGGGAGGAGCCGGGAGTTGAACCCAGCAGTTTGTTGTGAGTAGCTATGCTTTTAACCATGAGAACCAGCCATCTCTCAGTTGCCCCGGAAAAATGGCTGGCAGCAGTGTAACGAGTCACCCCGCATGGGGAGCCGGGCAGCAAATTGCGCTGATGCCTGATTTTATTTAACGCTCGCAACAACACTGTGAGAGTTGACTTATAGTCCTAGCTCCACTTTGCAGATGAGGAATGTGAGGCTTAGGAAAAGTTAAGTAACGACTCAGGATGAACCATTTATCTTGATAGAGACTGGATTCAGAGATAGGTCCGCCTAACTCCCAGCCCACACTCCTAACCACCAGGCCAGGGACCATGAGTTACAACATCCAGGAAGCCTGCTTAAGAACCAGGTTCTGGGATATGTACGCAAAGATAGCTGAAGGAAATGCCTTACCAAAAGCAGCTTCTTTTCAGTTTAACACATCACTTTTCTAAGTTTATCATCTCCACTGACGTGCACATTTCGGCTTCTGCAGGCATTGGTCACATTTGGCACTGTAATCACCCCTGGCCCCTATCCCACCCCCTTTCCATGTAGAACTAGGGAGAGGGTCCAGTGTTAGAGATGTGAGCAGGTGAGTACCTGTCCTCAGCAAGACAGACCTGATATCAAATGCAGGCCTCTAGACCCCGAGTTACAAACCCCATCAGCGCTAAGTGGTGTAGGAGACCGGGTGCCCGGACAACACCCGAAAGACACACTCAGAGTCCCGATCGGATCTACTTCTGGGAAAAGTGAGGTGCCATTGGGTAACGCGGGCAGAGACCGAATGTCTGTTTTTCTGGCATCGCCTTTCTTTGTGGGACTGTCAGATTCTGAATATTAATATCTTAATGTAGATTTGGAGGTTAAGTAAGATATATTTTATGGGTGTTTTCTTTAATTCTTCTTCCCTTTGTGGTTTATAGTACACTGTGAAGTTTGAAAGTAAAATTCTTTTTTTTTTTCTTGACTTCTACACTTGGAAAATATTTATTTCTCCCTGCGTCTCAATAGTATGCATCATAAACTAACCCAGTTCGGTTTATTTACTTCCCGCTCGTTGCAGCCCCATGATCAATTGTAGCAACCCAGGCACACAATGGAGGGGGCTCTTGTTTACCACAGTGAGAGCGAGAACTACTGCAGCCCTTTCAAGGGATAACTAACGGACCTTCCTGTAAAACCTCCTCATTCAGGGGTGGGAGGCACGGAGCCGAGGGGCTGGGCCACCCTAGGTTGGCTAGCCATGCACCGCTGGAGGGAGGAGATCGTGGCCTGTAGTGTAAAATGGATTGGCCTCCACAGGAGAAATCCCTGGGGCCCAGGGAGGGATGTCATCTCCTGGGCTGGACAGCCTGGCAGGCAATGAGTCAGGAAATAGCAGAGGTGGGCGGCTGGACAGCCTTGGCAGCAGGGTTTCCAGCTCCCTAGGGGTGCGCAACCTGTTGACTTCAGTCCTCCAGGCGAGGACTCCTGGTCGCCCACGTGCGCCGGGAGCAGCAGGCATGAGGATCCCACTCTGCCGGTCCCATTTGGGCTTCTCCGCAGCTGTCTTCAGCCCCGAGTCTCCCTTCATTTTATCAGTTACCCAGACACTGGTATCAGTTTCCCTCCCTGGCAGACTGGGGAAATCTCAGCCATCCATCCATTCATCCTCCCTCATCATGCATCTATTGCGGTAGGTCTGCCAATACGGAGCTGTGTGCACGACATGAACACTTTCCAAGATGTGAACTAGACCCACAGAAGCTAGGTCCGTGCCTCAGGGAACAGGCGGGCATTGTGTCCTCACACGTGGGTGTGAAGTGCCGGGCTCCGTCTCCAGGCACCTGTCTCTGTTCCTGGTACTGCTGCTGTGGTTGTGCCGTGAATAAAGGCACACAAGACATAGTGCTCAGACAGATGGAGTTAAAAGCAAACTGAGGTGGCAGGTACCCCACCCAGAAAAGGAATAAAAAGGAAAACATGCTTCTGCATCGGTAAGAAACCATTTTTAATCATAGCAAATCTGTAGGCCTTTTAAAACTGGCAATCACAGCGTAACGTGTCCCAACGCCATCAGTGGGATGCATGCTGCTTCATGTTTTAAGAAGTTGAAGCCCTTGCTGTTAAGAGGCTGAGGACATCTTAAAGCCAGGTGAACTCTCATAACATGTTGCTTCACTCAGGACTGGACTTTATATCTATCAAGAAGATCCATGCTACTCCCATCCCCCCGGCTTTATCACGCACCCCAGACTCGCTATTATCCAGGTTCCGACCCCACCTGGAGGAATTGCTTGCAGTAAGGCCTGTGTGAAGGTGGGGCTTTCCAGAACAGGTGGTGCAAACCACTCTCCCCACTTTTGGGGGTTGGTGTTGTTTTGATGTCCATGTGGTTCCTTTCATTGTCACCATGGGGGTCCGCATTGACAGAACCCAGCAGAAGGCACCGCCGTGCACACTGCTGCCGTACCAGAATATCCTTTTGTTTTGTTGTTCTCCACAGAAATCCAAGTAAGAGTCCTCTTTCATCAGAGTAGCCAACATCTGTATCCCACTCACTCTGTGCCATGTGTCTTCGGCCCTGAATCTCCCATTTTATCAGCTACCCAGACACCTGTCAGGGGCCCCAGCCATCTCTTCTTCCTCTCTCATCACACACTGCCGGGGTCCAACCCCAGCAGGTCCAGGGGTCCCCAAAGGTGTAGACGGAGTCGGCGAAGAAGGAATGACATGGAGACAGTATTCAGTTGATAAGCAGCTTTGCCAGGATCTCTAGCCACAATCTCCAGCCAAGTTCTGCGTCCATGTTCTCTTGCTAGGTTCTCCAGCCAGGTTCTCCAGGTTCTCCAGCCAGGTTCTGTAACCATGTTCTCTCGCTAGGTTCTCCAACCAGGTTCGGTTTAGGTTCTCCAGCCAGGTTCGGTCGCCAGGTTCTGTAGCTGGGTTCTTCAGCCAGGTTCTGTCTAGGTTCTCCAACCAAGTTCCATAGCCAGGTTCTGTCCAGGATCTTTTGCCATGCTCTCTCCAGTGAAGTTCTTCTGTCTCTAGATTCTGTGTTCTAAGTTCTGTGTTCTAAGTTCTGTCTGTAAGTTCTGTCTTCTGTTGTCTTGTTGCATCTGTATTTATACCAGTTGATTCCAATCCTATCAATCTCTATTCCAAAGGTTAGGGTGTTTCTTATCTCCATTCCAGGGAGTAAAGATTATGTAGTTTAAGCATGATTGTTCGTAGTTAAAGAGATTAATTACCCGCCTGGCACTTAGTGAAGAGGTTTTATTCCCTCCCTAACTTCAGGGGAAAATCCCTACCTGGGGAAACAACCTTTCTCGGAGAGGTGACCTTGGTTAAAACACATAGCGCCAAGAAGGTGAGCAAACATATTAAGAACGGTATGCCATATATGCCAGGTCCCTTGAAACAGCAAGGATGGACCGGCTCCCGGCAACGCACCTACGTGCCGGCAGCAACCCTAGGAGGTGCATACAGTTGCCGTCTCATTTTACAGGTGAGAAACCTGAGGCACGGAGGGCGAAGAGATTTTCCTAAGATCCCCTGGCTCAGAAATGACAGGGCCATGATGTCAGCCAGATGCTGGCTCTTAACCTCTAGCCAAAGAACAGGTAGGAATGTGTCTTTTCAAACTTTGAGGAGCTTTAGCATTTGAGAAGATCGAGCCCCCTGGAGACACAGAAATAATCCAGGTGGGGTGACAGCTTTTCCGGGGCTCCTTTGAGAGAGAACTCACGTGCTGTGGATCCCCTTTCCTGGTCTTTGCAAACTACACAACTTAAAATAGAAAGGCTGGAGGAGTTTTTCTAAGACTTCCTCTCCTTTTAAATTATCCCAGGAATCCCCCAACGTGTTCTGCTAGGGAATGCCTGAAGTACATTGTATTTATAGTGAACTTTTTCTCTGTATGATGCTCAATAGAAGACCAGCATTGGTAAGAAATATTTTACCGGAAAATTTTTAGTCTCTGTGTGGTAATTTATGATGTAAATTGAATCAAATCTCACATTTTAAGCTTGAAAACTTTGCCATTTTAGGTGGTTTTAGGACTTCCAGTAGTTATCAAACCTGGTTTATCTTTATCTTTAGATATATTTTGAGATTTAAGGAAGATAGCATGTTTGTTTTACCTTTTAGCTAGTTAATCATAAACTTGGCGGAGGTCCTTGGTCGTATATCAGAAATTGTTTTTGTTTCTGAAGTAACTGACCTAACATGGAGAAGGCCACCGAGCCCGTATTCTTCCGTCTACTTCTTGTTGAGGTCCCCGCTTTGTAAGACTTGATCTCCTTAAATCTGGTTCAGAAACAGGAGGTGACATAAGCCATTAGTGCTGGTATGTTCAACCTGCTGAATGTTACTGACATTTGGCTTTATAATCTTTGGATTAAAATCCCAATAAAGGGAAGCTAAGTTTCTCAAGGAAAAAGAATAATACATCTTCTTGATTCTTGAAAGTGAGAAAGTCAGATCTTGGACTAGGATTTTATGTCTCCCAGTGTGTGGAGATCCTTTTTTCTGTGTTTTTTTCTGTCTTCCTTCTCGGTATTTCTAATGCTGCCCTGCACCTGTCCCTTTCCAATTGTGACACTGATGCCCTCCCTTCCAGAAAGGAGAGGGAACAGGGCAAGCTGGAAACCAATCAGAATGGACTCATTCATTCACTTAGCTGGTGAGAAGCTGAGAATGAAGCGAAGTGGCAGTGCTGGACTGTGCAGGGAGCAGGCGGGGCGCAGGGCAGGGGGAGGCCGCAGGAGCCGCATTCTGGGGGTTCTCTAGAGGCTTGGCTATTGGCGTTTCTGCCTTCCTCCTGATTGCAGATAATCAGAATACAGGGACACATGCAGATCGGTCCCAGGCTTTCATCTGTGGTCTAATCCCTAATAATCAGAGATGACAATCTAATGCAGGGCATGCTAAGTGTCAGAAATGCTGCCTGAGAAAAGCACTTCAGCGGGCTAAGTGGTCGGCTAAGTTCCCCATCCTTTTGTGCATCTCAGTGTACCCCGAGGGGGACCTGGCAGGAGCTCTGGCAATTTCTTCCCTGTAATATTGATTTTATTAGAACAACAAGACAAGAAAACCATCCCATTCTGATTGCTCCAAAAGAAACAACATTTTAATGTCTTTTCTTGAAAATTTAATGTCTGCCTTTGAGCTATCTGGGTATTGCAGAAACAGCTTCAGAATGAATGCCCCGGGCCGGAGGGCCTCAGCTGGCTTTTGTGACATCTTATAAGCAATAGGAAAACCCAACCCCAGACTTACACCTGCCGAGGCCCCTTTTCTTCTGACTTCTCGGGGGTCAGAGCAAAATTTCTCTCTACTGTATGTCTTTGAAAAAAGTTGTTTTTAGAAACACCATGGAGAGGCTACCAGTTGGGGAAGGCATCAGGCGAGACCCTCCTATTTCCCAAATTAATTGTATCTGGAGGTTCAAGAGAAAGAAGTGTGCCGTACAGCAAGCACCCCTTTTTTCCTCCTTGAGATGTTTCGGGAGAGCCATGAAATCAAACAGTGACAGATGTTCAACTTCAAAGAGGCGAGGAACGGGCCTTATGCTTTAAGCCAGTCTCCATGTCATTGGTATGTGGTGTGCACCTCTCCCCAGCCAGCTCCTTTCCTCTCATCTCAGCTGCACTCCAGGTAAAGGTGGCCTGGGAGGGACATCGGGAACCGCAAGCTTCCCTCTCCCCTCACTCCTCCCTGGTGTGCCCACTCTACCCCTTCCAGTTGTTGCTCTCTGGGCCTCCTCCTCTTCTCCTTGTGCTGGAAAAACCACAGCAACTGTTGTCAGCAGAGGATCTCCTCATCCCCATATGGCCCAGGGGCCTCTGTGATTGGAACAGTGAGTAAAGGAGGCCAGAGCCTGCGGAGGGGCCCCCAGGCTGGACAGAGGGGGGCTGGGTATGCTCTGGGCAGAAGTGGGATTTCTGGGGAAATCCAACAGTTTGTGGTCAGTGAGCGCCCTCTCCCCCTTTGCAGGCCTTACACTAAGAGCACAATGATGACAAATGTTAGGAAAATGGTAATTGCTGCCCCTGTGAAACTACATCTGGTGGATGCCAGGGGAACCAATTGGCTTCACTTTGTTAGTGGATTTGAAGAATGGGGGTTGGGGAAGGCTTTGTAAATGGCCAGTTCATGCGCTCAATTATCCTTAAGACCTAACAAACTGCGTTCAGACTTTGATCATGATGGGGATGAGGTTAGATTAAGACCTTTTTGTTCTCATGCTAGTTAGACTCTGACCCGCCCCCCTCCATTTTCAACAATGTACGTAATATTTTGGATCGAGCACCTACTATGTGCCACGTGTTTCACACTCATCACTTGCCTAGAGCTTGCTCTGTGCGGATGTGGCTGGCCTCGTTGCCATTCAACCCCAAGCTATGGGCCTA
>NW_006295827.1:1768412-1781414 GCF_000327345.1 Myotis davidii | reverse complement strand
AGCGAAAGGAGACCGGGGCGCGGATCGGCGGCGGCGGTGGGGAGAGAACTCGCGCTTAAGTTTCGCGGAGGTTCCTCTGGTTGCAAAGTCCCTCTTCCTGCCGGTGCGGAGGGCTGTCTCCCCGGTCCTCGGCCGAAGGAAATGAAGGTGGACCCCCGAAGCCAGGCGGCTGCGCCCGGTCTCTGGCATTGGAGGCTTTTATTCCTTGCCCTCATTATCGGTGTTCCTTCCTCCCATCTGTTGGACCTATTTAACTTTTCTTTAAACAACTGCGATGTTTAGTGATTTTTAAGTATTAAAAACAAATCTGCGCCTCCCCCTAAATAAAAAGCAACTAAAAAGCTTTTTTGGGGGGGGCGATATAATTTTTTAGATGTAGCCACTTCAAGTCCTCAACCTCCAAACCCAAGCGAGGGAGATGAATGAAATGGCGAGCAAAATCTAAATAAAGGTCTTTAGCTTGTAAAGGTTCCCCCGCGTTAAGGAGAGAAGAAAAGGCTCCGCTCCTCTGCTAACTCCCAGCTCACCACGTTGCCATTTGTCGTTTCTGATTAAAAAAAAAAAAAAAATCAGCCAAGAAAATGGGCCAGATAATATAAGGTATTGAAGGTTTTTTCTAAAAACAGTGACAACGAAACTCCCAAAGATGAAAACCCAAGGAGCCCAATAATTTGAACAAATGCTTTAAAAGCATAAGTAGAATTTGGAAAGTTTGTGGAGGAAAAGCGAAGGATTTTCTTGTAGTTTCCACTTAAGGCTTTGGCTAAGAAGCTCTTTCTGACTTTCAGGGCAGTGGTCTGCCACGGCTTTACCCAGCTGAATGGGGGAGAGAAGGGATCCAGAATCATTTCATGGTCAGCCAAAGCCCCATTGCGATCATTTTCTTTTGGAGGCCTTGTGGAGACGCCCCCTCCCCCGGTTGCAAGAGGCATCATTTCAGGCTTTGGAACGTGTATCAGAAAATTAAAGGGTTCAAAAAGCGTGTATTAGAAGGTGTGTACTCAGCCTCTCTGAATATCCTGTCAGACTTATTTCCATCATAACTTAGCAGTTAGCATCATAATTAATCACACCGAAGTTTGCTTCAGACATAGGTTCCCTGAACCACCTATTTGAGAATACAGCATGGAGCCCAGTGGAGCCGACAAAGGTGGCAGCCAGAGGGCCTGTTCACCTTCACCTCCAGCCTCTGTCCTGCTCCCTCTCTATCTTGTGCGCACGCCCAAATGCAAATAAAAACTCAATCAGGAACCGTTTGCTTTCCTTACTAATGCTTTTTATATTTGGGATGCAGCAATTTGTTTTTATATTTCTTTGAGCCAGTTAGGCTCATTGTAATAAGTAATTCCTAAATCTGCAAGGGTTATTTCAATCTGGTAAAAGGATTTAATTAACAGACTTTTTTCTTTTAAAACTGCCAGCTGGAATTTATTTTTTAAGCCATGAATGTAACCTAGCCATTCCAATTAGAATCAAGAGATACTTTATTATTGACGAATGGTGAAATACTCGTATCTCTAAGTTTTTATCTGGGAAATTCATATTCCTAGAAATCTCACTTAATGTTACAGTTTAACAAGACTGTTCCCATCATTTTTTGCTTTTAGAATCCAGTCTTCTTGATCTGTTTAATGCATATCTTATCTCCCCCCTCCATGCAACAGTTTTTTTGGCAGTTTATTTTTATTAAAAGATAGTATAATACACAATTTTGTTTAAGATTTCAGGAAGGCCTTTGGATTATTTTTTATCACTCCTACAAAATAAGAGGAAACGTCTATCTAGGATTTATTAAACTGTTTATGTATGTATGCATTTCACTTGTTTTGCACATAGAACCTTTTTTTCCCCTCTTTTTCTGTTAATCTTCTGAACCACCCCTACAGTTGGGAGATTAGAATGAAATAAAGGGAAAAGTAGTCAAAAGAAAAATATTATATGTCTTCCACTTGCTTTATGTATCACTTGCTTTAAGAACCAGAACATGGTCCCCAGATGTACACAAAATCTCTCATCTTCAACATTACCTGGAAAAATTAAATTGAATATTTTCTTTGTCTCTAAAAGCCAGAATATGCTGTACTTCAGATTACCCCTCCTTCTATTCTCTATATTTCTTTCTTATTTATTCAGCATTCTACGCTTTGCTTTGTCAAACAGGCATCTCTATAAACTGTGAAAAATAAGTGATTTCTTACAAGGATTGAGTAGCCAAAACAGCATAAATGTAACATAGCCAGTGTAACTTTAAATGCAGATGCATCTTCACATTATATAATGAGGGTGCTTAATTTTTAAATTTTTAATTTGTCAAGTTCTAGAAATATTTAGTGCTTCCAAAACATTATAGTATTTTTCTCCAGACTGATTTCATGTTTATGTCCCAGAACATTAGTGTATAATTTAAATTGCCTTTGCTCTTGCTGTTTAAACAGGCTTATTTCATTTTCCTCAAGCCAGTGTAATAATGAGCAGACATGGTTTCTAGAAAATGCAAGGGAAATTATGCTGATGGCATGTACAGTGTGGGGTTTGGGGGCAGGTCAGCTTGCTTTGGTTTTAACACCAAGGTCATCGTGGTTACCATAAGGGACAGGGGTCTTGGAGTCATCAGATGAATATTTAAAAATTAATTTCTGGAAACGCTAATTGACACTTTTTAGTGAGGAAAGGCTTAGCGTTAAATAATGGGCATTTCTGGTTTGTGAAAGGAAATTGAAAAATAGACATGTGTGCAAATATGAAAAAAGTACCATTTCCGAAATAATGATCTGTCAACGAAATTGCAAAATCATTATGTGAGTGAGCTGAATTGCTTTGTGTATCATCTCATAGAAATATGTTTTGCACAGATAATATGTCTAATAAGGACACATTTTTGAAATCAGATTTCCCCTCCAGCAAATAACTGCACTGCAGGTCTCTCTCAGGCAGTCAACTAGCACCACCTAGTGGAGGGTTGGGGAAATTGCTGCTTTCCGACTTAGCTTTTTTTAAACGCAGTAAATTGATTTAGAAAAACAGTAAGGACGATGGTGACTGTATTAATGACAATAGTAACACTTTTTTCTCCCTTCCTGTTTTCCAGGCATCAGATGCCAGCTCTGAAAAACTCTTCAATACCGTTATTGTAAACAAAGGTAAGATTAATTCTGAGCTGTGATTTATGTATTTTCATATTTGTGGTCTTGTCATTGCCTAGGAAGAAAGAATAAAAAACGACGGTCTTTTTTTTCATTCTGGAACTACTGTTCATATTTTGTGGTTTAGCTTGAGATGGACTCTGTGTTCTTTTGTGGTACATTGCAAACAGTTTATTTTAAAGAATATCTTGAATCCTTATTTCAATTGATTTGAGTAAGAAATCACTACTGTGTGACTTTAATGTAATGCAGGATGCGGTAATAGAGAACAATAGTTCTCAAAACGCCTTAACTTTATTGTTACTTATCAACTGCCCAGCAGTCGGAGAACGATAAATAGCCGATTTGTACTGCAGACTCTAATAACCAGTGGATGTTTATATTTGCAGCATTACGGTCATAAACCAAGCCTTACTCTGCTGTGGGCCTTCTGTAAAGTTAATAAATGAGCAAGAGGGCAAATTTTAAATATGTGCTATCCCTTTAATTTCTTCCAAACCCTAATATAGAGTTAGAGAGGCTAACAATGTAGCTGTACATTAAGGGAAAACGTATCTATTGCGAATAGGTTTCTGAGCAGTTTTTATTGCAGCAGTGTTGCTGGAAATAATGAAATTTAAAGGAGCGTCTACTCACAGGCCTTGCAAAGGTGTATGATTTGAAAGGGATCAATTAGATTTATAATAGAACCAGATACAGATGCTTGCGTGATAATTGCTAAGCGTTGGCGTGCTTTCTGTGGGAATCCCTTCTGTGTTACCTGAGAGTAGGCAGCGCCTGTGCAGAGTTGGGCCTTCATCAAGTGAAATTTGAAACCACTTCAGCATGCTGTCCTTGCCTGGGCTAGCATTTTTTGCTAGCTGGTAAGACACGTTTTCAAGTTCAGTTATTTTGAGCTCACAGATTATTTTAGAATTGGAACCAACTGCAATTTTAAATAGTACATTATGTTTAGAGTTCCCTTGAGATGTATATGCCTATGTGATTGCTATTACTCCCAGAATTATTGTCATATTGAATTTTATCTTTTTTTATTGCATAATGGAGTGTTCCAGTTTTATATTTCATCATATTTTTTTGATGGACTGAAAGTTTGTGTAAATTTGTTAACCATAATGCTAAAAGCCCAATAAAAAGATAGGTGCCGTTCACGGCATGCAGTGCTCATATGTAAAAATGCATAATTGTTTATAGCTCATTTTGATGAGGGAGAGGATCAGTAGACAGTGGTGTGTATCTGTGTGAAAGTAGGTGGGGTGGGAGGAGGAGGAGGAGGAGGAGGAGACTGAGGTAGGCCAGGTCACCCAAAGGAGGCCTTCTGTCTTTCAGTGACTACCTGGCCTGGCCCCTCCCAGGACCTCCAGCGCCATGTGACTGTGTCTTACTTGGGCCAGTTTACATAAAGCTTTGGAATGTGTTTCCCTCTTTGGGATGAGCCCTAGAGTGAGAGTTGGCTCTGAGACCTGCATTCAGGCCGAGCTGCCCTCACCAGGCTGAAAGGCTCTCGTCAGGGCAAATGGAGAGTGATTGATGAGGAACCCCTCTGCCCCCTCCCTCCTGCTCCTGCCCCCTCCCCCTTTCCCTTTTCCAATCAAACGTTTCCCACATTCTTACTTGTGTTTACTTACAGAGTGTGATTTGTGGCATCTATTTGGTTGTGAATAGTCGCCCCCTGACAGGGTGCCTTTCTTCGGAGCTGCTTTTTCTAGGGTGATTTAGTTGCCTTGAAAGGATTAAGGTTTCTTTGTGTACACTAAAATCAACACAGGCTTTTTCTAAGCTTTGCTTGGGAAACCATACACAAATAAGCATTTTAGTTGATGGCAGATTATTCCTTTGCCCCTTATTTCCATCAAAATGGTCTTTCTTTTCTCCTCCTGAGTTTCCCCTTAATACCTTATGCTAATTCCTGTTGGTAACATGAATGACAAGAGAGGGAATCAATGCAAATCCAGGTGCTGCAGACAACACTGACTGGTGTCCAGCACCCACCCCCCTCCCTGGAGAGAAGGAGATTAAGGGGAGCAGGAAAGGAGGGGGGAGGTGGGGACAGTTTTGTTAAGGGGATTAGTATTCAAACCGCTAAACATCAGGAAAACAACTTCAAAAAGAGACTCATTGTGTAGTGACAATGCCAGCCATGGCTTCAGGACAGGTGCAGAGAGCCTCGCTATGTGCTTTTGGGTTTGGGGCTGTTTTCACTCCAGGTAGTGGCAGCGTCTACTGGATGGATGGTTCACAGGGCCTTCAAGGAATTGTCAGCTTCATGCACATCAAGCTCAAGTTCTCCTGCAAAGCAGCCTGCCTGCCTACCAGTCAGGTCTCCTGTCTCTGTCCAGTATTCTTAGCCAAGAGCAATAAAAAGCGTTGTAAGAAAAGGGCAAATTTACACCAGGTAACAAACACTACTGGGAATATCTTCAAAGCTTCTAGCTTGCAGCGGAGCTGACACGTGTATTTCTCCACCTTCAGATGTTTAAAGCTACATATCACCTCTCTGGCTCAGAGTTCTACAGTGCTCCGCCCTGGAGTAGCCTGGCTCTAAACTGGTGGTGCTGTGATTATGCTGCTGAGCCCAGTGGCAGCAGATTTGGGCCATAAAATGCCACTGTGGGAGGGCAGTGTTAATCTCACAAACTGATTATGGTTGGGGGCGGGGGGAGGGGGGGCTGTGATGTTGGGATGGAGCTCCAGGCAGCAGGCCATGGCTCAAGTCCTGTCCATCTATTTGTGAGCCCGAATAAATCATGCAGCCTCTGTAGGTCAGAATTTCCAACCATGACAAAAGCTTCCAGTCTTGCTAGGGCCTGAGGTCTCTGGCGGGGATGTTTTCTAACATTTAGTTGTGAAGTGGGGAGGGGCTGAAAAAGAGTAGGTCCGATGGATGGGTTTTCTGTCACTTCTGCCCATTGAATTTATGTTGATGTTCTCTGTTGTAGAGTCCCTCCACTTTAATGGAGAACTGGTAAGAGTTTTGTGTTCAGGTGTTCCAAATCGTTGCTTTCTTCTGATGCCTCTTATTTCCCATTTTTAAAGCAAACGAGTTGAGCAGTGCGTGCTTGCACGTGCCCACACCATTCCAGTGAGAACTGAGCATGTCCAAAGAGGTGGGAAGATGAGCCTCCAGATTGCAGGGCTTAGGGGTGTAGACATTTAAAAAAAAGTTTTACTTTAATCAAGGTCATGGTTGCCTTATTTAATCAGAGTGTGTTTAAATGTTTACAGGATGTTCATGTGAATTTTATGAATCCTTCTGTCTTTGTGACTCACCCATCTGCCAAAGGAAAAATTAATTTTCTCAGTGAGACAGAAACACACAGAGAAAGACTTCATTCTTGTCCATGTTTAGTTGGTTGAACTGCTATAGAAGCAACAGGACTTGTACTCACAATTCTGGAGTGTTTCTCCTGAACAGGAACTCCCCGACAATGGCCAGCCGCGTGTATTACCCTTCCTCACCTACCGGAGGGCCTCCGTGGCTGTTTTTGCCACTTTTGATGTATAGACGGGAGTGCAGAAAGCGAGTCCTTTGCTGCCTGTGACCATCCTGCCAAGATAGTTCATCTCCTTTAAACTCTGACATTGCTTCAGAGCAGAGCTCCCCGAGGAGGACAGGAAGGAAGGGCAGCCCTACCTGGGAGGAAGAATAGTCTCTGGAGTCCTCTGTCTATGGACCAGCCCAGGGGTGGGCTCATGCTCTAAGTTAGGGGGAGGGGAAAGGCCCTTCTTGCCACAGAGCCCTCTTGTCCAGGATCTGTCCTGCGGGCTGGGGAGTTATAGAGACGTGGCCGAGAGGTGTATTTCACACCAGGCTTTTCTCGCCCCTTCTTTACCTTCCCCTGTGTCTCACATAGTGGTAGCCTTGGGCCCTCCTGAGTGAGCTGTTAGAGCAGCGGTTCTCAACCCGTGGGTCGAGACCCCTTTGGGGGTCGAACGACCCTTTCACAGGGGTCGCCTAAGACCATCGGAAAACACATATATAATTACATGTTGTTTTTGTGATTGATCACTATGCTTTCATTATGTTCAGTTTGTAACAATGAAAATACATCCTGCATATCAGATATTTACATTACGATTCATCACAGTAGCAAAATTACAGTTATGAAGTAGCAAGGAAAATAATTTTATGGTTGGGGGTTACCACAACATGAGGAACTGCATGAAAGAGTCGCGGCATTAGGAAGGTTGAGAACCACTGTGTTAGAGAGCTGAAGCACTGAGGTGGGAATAACCCAGGGAGGGAGGAAGCCCCTGGTTTGTGCTTCTCCCCCATCCCCCACCCCCCACTTTGAGTATCAGTGTCTACTGTGATGTGAATAGCTAAGGAGCACCACCCACCTTCCTGGTCGGCCATGGGGGAGCTCTGGTGGACACTCACCATGGTGAGTGCCAGATGGGGCACGGGGACCACCTGGAGCTCACTCTCACCAGGATGGTTTTTCCCTTTCCAGGCCCTACCAGGCCTGCAGGTGGACGCACCTGGCCTCTTGTTGGGGTCATTTTGTGCTGAGGGGGTCCATAGGATGAGGTCAGAGCCTTTACGTTAGTGGGGATTTCGGTTGTTTCTGACAATATGCTTTTATCAGCAGCATGGAAAGAAAACCACGCTAAAAAAATTGCTTGAGATTTGAGGAGAGCAGGTGAGAGACATGTTACTAGAGATACACCTGCTTGGTGTGATGAGGTTCAGTAACTGGGTACCTAATAAATTCTTTAATGGAGATGATCTCACCTCATTTATTAGGTTTAGACATGAAGAGGGAACCCCTTATTTTGGTGACCAAAAAGCTGAGTTATATTACCACCAAAGCCACCATTGAGCTTAAGAAAAACCCTCCCCTAAAATAATTCTGTGCTTTCTATATAAGTGGAAGTAATGGAGTTGTTGAGTATGGGATGGGTTTCTTTTAAAATTTATTTTTAATTTAGAGTTCAAAACCCCATCATAATGCACATATAGAGACCACTTTATAATTCCTCCTCGTGTCTTGGTTTGGTTGTGAGGGGGACATGACATCAAGCACATTCCCCATGTGCAGAAGAGTCCATTGCAGCCTCTGTAAATTGGCTGCATTTTTGTAATGTCTTAAGTCCTAGATAAGGGGAACTTGGACTATTACGCATTCTTTAATTTTCTTTCTCTAGACCTTTTTTTTTTTGTATCTTGTGGGGGCACTTGGGGGGGTCTTCAGGAGATAGAGACCTCTGATGTGTGGAGAATTAAATACTATTGCAGGGTAATTGGTGCTTGATGGGAGACAAAGAAGCTAGAGTACTTGAGTTCCTCCTCCTAGCGCACCGCAAATAGCAAGCAATCAGCTCCTTTTCTTATGGAAATTGACCTTTCTATAGAAATCGCGCTCCGACGTACCAAATCGGTTGTATAGAATTATTCCCTGAGAATTCTTAGGAGCAGATGCCTTGTACTGTTAGTGTGAAGCCACCATTAAGGGTCTAAAAATATCCCAGGTTGTGAGAAAGTGTTTCCCTCTAATGTTTTCATCAGCTGCTACTTGGTCTTTCCCTGACCTTATGGATTATTGGGGGGCAGGGGGAGGGGTGGGGGAACCCTGGGTACAGTATTGGACCCCATGCCTGGAATTGTGATGGTGAAAGTGAATGTTTGGAAGAGGGTGGAAGATTTTTCTGAACATTCACATCACTCTTGATGGTGTCTTTTGAGTAGAACCTTGACAGTGATATCACCTTCCCAGGTAAAACTTAGGCCAGACCAGCAGGAGCAGATCACAATGTAGCCAACTCCTTCCAGTGACATAAGCCAACATGATTTTTACTTTTGAGCCCAGGGACCAAGCTCTTCGCTTATTCTGTTGAAAGTCTTCTCTCCATGCTTGGCAATATTAGCTAGAAAGCTTGAAGCCATTCATATTCAGGGTTTTGTTTGGTTAAACAAAATGACTTAGTATTTGGTTGTCTCAGAAAGTAAAACACACTCATAGGAGACAGCTGGAATGAAAACCTCAGATCGGTTCTGGAGAGCCTTTAATGCAGTGGTTCTCAACCCTCCTAATGCCGCGACCCTTTCATACAGTTCCTCATGTTGTGGTGACCCCCAACCATAAAATTATTTCCGTTACTACTTCATAACTGTAATCTTACTACTGTTATGAATCGTAATGTAAATATCTGATATGCAGGATTTATTTTCATTGTTACAAATTGAACATAATTAAAGCATAGTGATTAATCACAAAACAATATGTAATTATATATGTGTTTTCTGATGGTCTTAGGCAACCCCTGTGAAAGGGTCGTTCGACCCCCAAAGGGGTCGCGACGCACAGGTTGAGAACCGCTGTTCTAATGGGCCCTGCTAAGTGACAAAGGGGCTCCTCACTGGTGACGCCAGCCCCGGAGAGTTCCCTGCATGGAGGAAGCTGGGGCTGCCATGGCCTCTGGATCATTTCTCGTTTCTGACAACTGCAGAAAAACGTTGTTTTCTCTGGAAATGTATGTTTATTTAACTAGGTTTCTTTTTGCTTCACAATCTGGATTCCATTCCGTCAGTTACCACTCCAATTAACTAACAATTATTTAACATTAACAGTAATTACAGACGCCAGTTAAGCGCCTACAGATGTCAACTGTTAGCTTTGTACCTAATCACTCAATGAAATGGAGAAAGTTCAACAAACATCAATTAGCCAGGCAATTAGTATGAGTTAGGAAAGAGCATGTTATCATGTGTGAGCTGATTCAATTTATTTTATTTTGGCAGTAAAACACACACAGGCAAGCGGCAATAAGTTTCTCAGATAAGATAAAACACTATTGTTTTGCAGCTTACAGGAGAATTCTCTGCTTTCCTGTGCATAAGTCAAACATGCTCTTGCCTGGAATTTATTTAACAATCAAAATTTGTCTCAGCTGCTCAGAAAGCCCAGCAATGCTCAGTCTCAGGCAGCAACTTCGATGAATTAGGAATCCAGTGGAGATGCTGTAAAAGGAAACGCCAGAATTTCAGCAGAGAAATGATTGATTCCCACTCAAGTAATCTCCTCCGAGCATTTTGGATTTTTACCGGTTTATTCCTGAACCTGTGGTGGAGCCGGTGCAACAGTGATTTTATGAATTTCATAGTGCCTGAACTTTTGCTCAGCTGTCTTTGATTTCAGCCTGGGGCAGTCATCAACGTGTTTTCACATTGCCCAGTCTGTGCTTTAAAAAAGCAGAAATAGCTCTCTGTGAAAGACCCTCCTAGTGGGCTCACCAAGGGGATCTGGCCTGAATTCAGAGTTCTGTGCTGCTCCCCCGTAACCCATCCCTCCCCATAGACCTGACTTCCGTGGGTGGCTGAGCATGCCTGGGCTCACTGGGAGAGTGCATTCGAAGGCCTGATTATGCAGGGTGGCCCAAACATTAGTATTTGGAGGTTCATTTTACCTGCAATTGAAATGCTGGCTATAGGTGGCTGTACCTCTGGATCCCCTCCTAGAAGTAAGTGATTTCTTGCCAAGTCCAGAACCTATGGATGTGAGTGGAAGGAGCCCAGGTTTGTGAGGCACCCCATCAGTTCACTGTGATGTGATGTGATGTGATGTGCAGAAGTGTCCATGTGAGCAAGCCTCTCAGCAGCTCCAGGAGTTGAAGAAGAAACATCCTGCCACTGGTATGGCGCGGTGAGGAGCCCATGTGCTGTGGGCGTCCCCGTTGTGCCCCTTCTGCGGGCGTCAGCTGTACCACCCAGGTGGACGGTCCCGGCTGGCTCCTGACGAGCGTGTTTGCTTTCGGCAGCAGTTCAGGGTCTCTGTCTGTCCCCTGTTGCACATTGTGCCGCAGAGGCTGTGACAACAAACGTATCATGGTAGGTCAGCTATGGACCCGCTGCAGGCCTTGTCTTTACTCTGGGACCAGCTCTGGGCTGCCCCCATCCTGGTAGTTATCTTGGCAGAGGGAGAAGAGCAGGTCAGAACCGTAGAAGGGCCTCTTCAAGTCTCAGCTTGGAGGTGGTAGGTGGCATGTCTAGCCATCTCACGGCCAGAACAAGACCCTGGGGCTTTCCCCGAGGTATTTTATGATCCCTAGAGGTTGGGAAGAACTTTTCTTGATGGTGGGTCTCAGCCAGGACTTCTGGCATCTCAGAAGGTCCACCATTATCTGAGGAGGTGTGGCCAAAATTGCCATGGTTACTGCATCAACTTCAGGCATCTCTGATTTTCTCACCTTCTAATAAGGTCATGTATCTCCATATTTCTATTCTCCATGCCCATTCCTGTGCCTGTGAGTGGACTGGTCTTTAATTTTCAGCCAGAGTTTATTAGAAGTGACTTAGAATTTTCAAACGGGAACATTTCCTTAGCAACTGGTGATGTAAGCCTGAGGCCCAGTTCTTTGCTGAGATGGGAGGGGTCTGTTAATAATGAGCCGTGTTCTGTGGGCCCTCCAATCCTCTCTGACCCTCGTAAACCTTGTCTTATAAAGGAAGGGGTTGAGAGCACATCATTGCTTTTCTAAGAGTCCTTTTGAAGAGGGAAATGTCTCAAGTGTGCCTGTTAATAGGCTGATGTGGGAGGTGGTTATATTTGGATGCCTTTAAAAGCCACTTGGAAAACATTTTCCCCCTCTTATCTATCACCTTTCACATCTCCCAGCAGAGTAACACTAAAACCTAATTTTAGCCAACATTACATCATTTTCTCATTATCTGTTTATAGCCAGGGAAGGCTTTTCCATAGTAAAGCCCAGAATGACCAACCATGCAATTCCTCATTTTATATCAATTGCGGGTGTTCCAAGTGTGGCCTGCCTTCCACTGGGCTTCTTGGTTTGATGAACTCTTAGGACCTCTTTATCCGTCAACTGTATCCATAAACTTTGGTTTGACAAGGCGTCTTCTGAAATCAGCTTTGTCATCTAAGTAAAGGACGTCAATGCCTATTCCCTTTGTTCCTTCGGTGAGTGGAAAGTGGAGGCCATGTTGAAATTACTCCTTCATTCAACAAATATGGTCAGGTACTGAGTACGTAACAGGCTCAGGACACACAGCAGTGGACAGAACACATTAACCATACAACCAGAAGTTAAGGGTTTAAACGCAGAAAGAGACATTTCAGTGGTGTAATGGGAAAGGAGGCACTGACTGTTTGGTTTTTTAATGGCTTTAGGACTTTGTTAGGAGGAGAGTTGATGTGAGGTGAACCCTGTGGATCAGCAAACCAGAAACAGACCAGATCCCAGGAGGCTGCCACGGGTGTCACCCTTTCTGACATGTATTTGCCAACTTGTGCTCACTGTTAGACTCATACCTACCCCTTTGAGTTTCTCATCTGAAGAACTGATATTTTTGTTAAATTGGTTACTTAAGCTAATGAAAAGATTTGGGGGGCACTGTAAAGTTCTGTGCATTGCCTATCGGTAGGACCCCCTTTTTTCATGTTTGCCCAGTTAGACTTGTTTGCTTAAACGTGTGTCAGGTTGGCATACCACCAGGAGGCGATGGCATGTGGCACAGTGAGCGCGGCGTTTAGTAACCGAAGACCAGGCTTGAGTCCGAGCGGGCCACCTGTGGCCACCGGCAGCTCACCCCACTGAACCTGTTTTTCTCTTTGGTTATGTTGGAAAGTTGGAGGGACTCCAAAATCCATCAAGGTCTAAAGGCCAGAGTTTGCTTTTCTTTTGAGTATTGTCGGTCCTGTTAGAGCCTGAAGCTTGTGCAGAGGCCTGCATTTTCCTAGACAGCTGAGAGCGAGGCGGTGAGCACTTGCCTTTGCAAGGAGTGGCGCCTTGGGGCCAGGGCTGCCTTCAGTCCTGGACTTGGTGAGCCAGAAAGGGCTGCAGAAGCCCCTCTGCTGTGCAGGAACTTCCGTCTCTGTAAGAAAGATCCTGGAGGTAAGAG
>NW_006295827.1:1761999-1768338 GCF_000327345.1 Myotis davidii | reverse complement strand
CAGGTTCTAGAATTTGAATGTCCATCCGCGATGCGGTAAGAACCTCCAGAATAAGAATAACAATGCAGAGTCCTTCTCTGCTGGTCTGCATTTTGAAAGGTGTTTTATCTGCTTCATGAATGTCTATGAAGCCCCACGGTAGAAAGCACTTGGGTGCTGGCTCCTTTGTACTTGACCGAAGTGGAATGACTGACCACTTCGCTCAGGGGCTTTGATACAGGGTAGATACAGGACGGGCCGGGGCCAGACTCCCAGAGCAAGGCCCTGCTTTAGAGCATCCAGGGGCAAGCGGCCAGGCAGCTTCCTTTTCCGTGGAGTGACTCATTTTACCCAGGTGAATGGAAGTGAGGCCTGGGTGGACCATTCTAGATAATGTAGGGAATGTCGCCACCTCGCCATCCGTCTTCCTCTGTCAGCGGACTCCTTCACCAGGCAATTCATCAGAACGCTGCTGCTTCCAGGGTTAATCCAGGCCTTCTTGACTGAAGCAATTTACTCCCTACTTTGCCTTTTGCCAGAAGGGAGTTGACTTCGTTGTCTCGATACCACACTTGCTGTGCGCTGGATTTCAGCGTTATTCGCGCAGCCTTCTCGTATATGTTGGGGAAAGGTTGGTTTTAGAGTAAAGAAAAAGAGATGATACTTTGAGTATCCAGGTGTTCCGCAAGCGGTGGCACAAACTACAATTGTGAATGGATTTAAGGAGGAGCCGGCTTAATTTTATTGTTGCCAAATCCATTGTGTGTTATTTAGGGGAATTGGGTTTGTGAACTGCCTCTCTCTCTTTCTGAAACTGAGAACTGCAGGCAGGAAGAGTGTCACTGACGAGACACTGAGCTTCTTAGAGGCAGATTCCTGGATTAGATGCAGGGGCACAGGTGCTGTGTGCTTTGGTCGAATATTAGCTTATAAATTTTGTGGGGGTTCTTTTTGGGTTTTGTTTTTTTTTGTGTGTGTGTGGGTTTTTTGTTGTTGTTGTTTTTGCACTTGTCTGTAGGGGCCGCATTGCCCTGTATCATGGCCTCTTCCCAAGCTGTTAGACATCAGATCAGTTTGATTTTCGACTCCCAGGGAAGTGGAAACTCCTGACCAGTAGTCAGCCTGGGGATACCTGGCTAGAGGATGGCTCTCCAGTGCCAATCTGGCCTCAGCGACTGTGGGTAATGGATATGTGCCCGAATGGCCATTACCCCTGCTGGGCCGGGGACTCACCCCCAGAGCACACCTTCCTCAGGCTGGGGCTGGGTTTAGCCACTTTCCTCCTCCGGGCCCTTGAGTTGAGCAGACGGCTCCTGGTCCTCCTTCCCTGTGAGCTCCAGGACAAACTTGAAAACTGCCTACGCGGAGGGATTGTCTGGCATTTTGAAAGTTAAGGCTGACTTTAGGAGCCTTCTCAGCATCTTGCCAGGTATCTTATCTTATTCAAATATCCTAATTGCTACTCAGGCTTCTCACTGCACATCATCCTAGCACCCAACTGACAAAATAGACCTTCACCTGAGGGCCTCATTATGCTTTCTGCCTGTGCATCAGGCCAAAAATACCTCCACAATACCCGCCCGACACCCTGGGCTTGCAAGTGACAAACAAATAATTGGGTGAAACAAACCCTGGGCGCCGAGCAGCTGCCATCGGTGTCGGAGCACAGAGGAGTCCCCGGCAATAACAGTCACGGCGCTGCCTGCTTCGTGTCAGAGCAGATCTTTGAACAGTGGGTTTGCTGACACCAGAGAATGACAGCCTTGGAAATGGCATGCTAGTTACTGCTGCGAGGGAGGCCTCTCATGTAGATCGTGACAAGCAGCTGTCATTTCCATCCAGGTGAGCAACTGACATCCTAGAATGGGGAGGGCTGGGGGGAGGCAAGGGGCCATGTTTGGTGAGCAGGTAAGGCTGCACTGTGGAGAGGAGTCTCAAGTACTAGTGACCACTTGCACTGTGGCACAAGCTGGCCTTAACACACACACACACATATACCTGTGAACTGCCTATACACCTGTCTTAAATTTCTTTAGAACTCATCTGAGACCCAGCTGCAGATATATGGTGTCAGCTTTTTTTTAAATATAATTTATTGATTTTTTTACAGAGAGGAAGGGAGAAGGATAGTTAGAAACATTGATGAGAGAGAAACACCGATCAGCTGCCTCTTGCACACTCCCCACTGGGGATGTGCCTGCAACCAAGGTACATGCCCTTGACCAGAATCGAACCTGGGACCCTTGAGTCTGAAGGCCAACGCTCTATCCACTGAGCCAAACCGGTTAGGGCAGTGTCAGCTTTTTGAGGCTGGGCTAAGGCCATGGTGCCCGTCCAGTGCCCAGCACAGCAGGCTTACAGCATTCACTTAAAGAGTCTTCCAGTTCCACTCTGTGCCCTTCTCATCTTCTTGATGTGTCATGGATTTGGTTTCCGGGGCCAGTACTTCATTTTAGTGAAAAAAGCCAAGTCTCTTAGAACTCACCACTAATAGGAATGGATCACCTGGAATTCAGGTGCAGGGTTGGGTCCAGACTAGGGCTTCTCACAGTGTGGTCCTTGGACCAGCAAGACCAGCATCCCGTGAGGAGCTGTTGTCAGATGTGTAAAATCCACTGAATCAGACACTCTGGGGTGTGGCCCAGCAGTCTGCCTTGAACAAGCCTTCCAGGTGATTCTGATGCAGGTGACTACAGGTCTAAATGCAAGGAAGGACATTTGAACAGCAGGGTTTTTGTAAATGCTCAAATGATACGTGGATCACTTGGTGAAATCCAGACTCCCTAGCAAATAGAGAGTAGGCCTGATCATTGTCCGGCACGTTTTTACTTACTTATTTTCAATATCAGGTGCACCGGAGCTGTAGAAAGTCACTGTGGCCCCACCACTGGACTCAGTTGCCCCTCGCCCTGGATTCCTGTCCCTCCTCTCTCTTCCCTGGTGCACAGGCCTCCTCATGTCCAGGAGGCTGGCCGATACCAGGCCTGTGTTTAGGGCTGTATTATAAAGCGAAGCTATCTGTCCTAAATGGAGTTTGGAACCATGACCTTGGGCCAGTGTTATACTGTAACCAGCCAAGCTAACTTGCTCAACCGCTTCTCAAAGACAGACTGCTCTGTTCAGTTCCTGGTTGGCAGATGCTGCCTCACCAATGCCCGCCTGCCATCTGTATGTGGGGTTATCCCAGCACGGAGCACACCTACAGAGCAAGTGTGCTGTGGCTGCTAGGAACTACTTGGTAACCAAAGTACTGTGTAGATTCCTTATTCAACCGCAATTGCCAGGATTATAGAATAATGGATGGCAATGTTTTAAAATATTTTCTCTTCTATGCAAAATACTATAAAGTGCTAAGGCTATAAAATTATACCGAAGCTGGGTTTTTCCAAAAATTGACATTTTCTAAGATGTTTGATCAAGTTCACCTGAATATTAAAGCTTTCTCAGGTGTTCCTCAATAATAGACATCCCCCCCAAATGGGGTGTCAAACTTTCCCTGCATCAGAATGCTCTGGGCGGCTTGCTAACACACAGGTTGCTGGGTCCCACCACCTTGAGGCTCAGGAACTTGCATTCCAACAGTTAACCAGTGGGTGCCAATGCTTCTGGTCCTGGGGGCACATTTAGGGGTTCGTAGTGTGTTAAGGCTTTCCAAGTTTAAGTGCTTTCTCCTACAGTGAATATCTGAATTAAGAATCAGCTCAAAGGCTTGGCAAGTGTGCCTTTACATGTGACGTGAAATTTGCATATGAAAGTGAATTCCGTTTCCTAAGGATCCACATCAGGAGCTTTTTAAAACATGAAAATTGTCCAAATTAATTAAACATAGAGAACATTTAGAATGAACCCTCGTGCGTACCCATTATCCGGATTCGTATTTATCAGGATTTGCCACAGATGTTTGTAGGTGAAAGGATAGATGGGGTGATTTCTCTTTATTGCTGATTTTATAGCACATGGCATTTTACCCCTACTTACTTCAGTGTACATCTATGTTTTTAAAGTTTATTCCTGCATATCCACATGCTGTTACCAGCCTGACAAAATATAAAATAATTCCTCAGCCTCCTCTGTTTCCCATCTGTAGTCCCGTCTCCCCGATTGTCTCCCAGGTGCCACTTTACACAGTTTATTCCCATTTGATTCACCCCAGGGTCACGGATCAGTTACTTTCATCGGGAGCTTTCCGCACCCTCCCGGCCTCCTATTCTCAAGCCAGTGGCTTGTTGCAGAAACCAGGTCAGCTGTTCCACATGCCGGAAGCAAGCCCTGTGGTGTCGTTTAGTTTATTCCTCTCTGCCCCTCACATGCCCTACAATGGGAACTGGGCCCAAGAGCCTGGACTAGATTCAAGTTAGACTTTTTGGCGAGAAAACACCATAGACGTTGCAGGAAGCTTTATGCTGCCTCCTGTTCGGGGGCCCACGATGTCTGGGGGGTCTCAGTTTTGGTGATGCCAAGATTGTTCAGTGAGGTCAGGCTGTGACAGACTGACGCCCACATTGTCAAGTTCCCCATCCACTTTCCTCCAGTGGTTTCACTGAGGATAGTTGCCCAAGGAAGGATTTCATCAGGGACGGCAAGAGGGTGACGTTGCTACCTTCCCTCCACATTTGTCGGCCGGAAGAAATTCTTCTGTACGACAGTTTTCCCTCATCAATTAGAGCGCTTTGGCTGTCCTCAGATACACTCACAGGAAAAGCAAGACAAATGTTTATTTTTCTTTTAACTGCAACTTACAAAGCAAGAAGTTGTTACCCTTCTAGGAATTGTATTACAATTTCTATAACCCTTCTCTGTTTGCATTTTCCTTACAGTAGATCTAACCCATGCTTTTAATTTTTTTGAACCTTAAGTGGTTTGTGTTTATCAATGGGAGGGACAACATATCTAAAAATGACAATGCTGTCTGAAAGAGCACCGTCAAATGGGTTCAGACACGTGTGTGTGAATTTAAAGTTACGCCTGTCCTTCACAGCTCTGCTCGAAGGCCACGTCCTGCAGGCAGCCTTCCCTCTGCCCATGATGTGAACACTCCTGCAGGCTGCCTTTCCTACTAGAGCCACGGATGCTGCTGTCTTACCCTCTTCTCTGAATTCTTCCCTCATCTTTCCCACGGTGACCAGCAGGGCGCTTTGCACGAAATAGGGGTTCAGCTTCTGTTTGTTGGACATCCTGAAAGCTATTTCAAATCTTCGAATGTACGTTATAACCGGAGTGACCAAGTGACTTGATCAAAGCAGGGTTGGAAAAGTTTGAATGTTACTTGATCTTGTCGACTCATTTGGCATCAGGAGATGGTCTGATGATCCCAACCGGTCCTTTTTCAGGAAGCGACTGGGAGGTTGTCCACGCATATTGAGTGCCTGCAGTGTGCCAGGGGTTTTCGTGTTTGTTTTACTCAGACTGTGGCCCAGCCAAATAGGTGTTTTGCATGTGAGAAAACAATCCATGTGGGAAATAACAGCCAGTTCTTGTGTCCTAGTCTCCCAGGCTCCTGCTCTTCCTACCTGTGCCAGCCCAGCCTGCAGGGGTGGGGGCTGTTGTTTGGTGAATTGAAAAATGCCTCCTGTCGACATCACAGTTTCCCATTCAGCCTGAACTGTTTGCAGTATATTTAGGTAAAAGTACTGATTCTGCAGCTCTAGCCTGGGAAAGTTGAGGGAGAGCAGAGTGAGGAACACCCACACTTTCAGCATATGTCAGATATATTTAGCCACTTAATTTAATGGAAGACTTAGTGTGATATTTAAACTTAACCTCCCACAAAAGTAGATTTTATATATTTATAGAACTGGAGCATTATATTGCTGATTAATTAAAAATTAAACTGGAAAAGCTGTAAAGGAATTTCAAGTGATGGGACAGCAGTTATAACGGGAGATCTTGGTGAAGTTATTAAAATTTTTATTGTTTGGAACTTATCACTTAATTTGGGAGTGGTGGTAAGGAGAGATTTATTGGTCGAGAAGGCCTCACTCAAGTAGATGGGAGAACTAATTCTCAAAGCCATGTTAAGAGAGCCCAAAATTCAGGCATCTACATATCCAGGGAAGGGAAAGTGGATGAGGAAAGGGGGTGGTGGGGACTGTAGACAGCCAGGCACCGAAAAGGGGTCCAAGGAAAAGTGGAAATTTCTGAAGTACCTTTTGGAGGTGTGTCTGTGTGGATGTGGCAGGGAGAGAAGGGTTTCCAATGGGCTAGCACTCAGTAAGCTTGTGTGGTTTTTTTTTCTCTTTTCTTTTCTATTTCTTTTTCATTTTTTCTTATAAAGCCAAATAGTCCAACCCATGTTGAGTTTTCTGATAGCCAAAGTTCAAGGAATCCCTGCCATTCATCCGTGTTTTCTGGAGCCTCAAG
>NW_006295827.1:1742706-1761922 GCF_000327345.1 Myotis davidii | reverse complement strand
AGGCAGAGCATCATCGTTAAGCTCTTTTATTCTTTAAAAAATACCGCACAGCGGTATTAGAGCCCTGGCATGCAGGGTTTTCCAAGGCTCTCACCGACACTCACCCTCTGAGCCTTCTGTTCCACCCCCTTGCCAACCACGGTGACTATGCAGTCATCTCACTTCCTCCATTCCTGCCTCCGGGCTGCGGCATGTCCTGGAGGACGGCAGGTGACTGGGCTGATGGTCTTGTGTACATTTGTGCTCTCTGCCCTGGGCCCCCTCCTACCTCAGCTCCCTGTGCTGCCCCCACCCCACCCCACCCCACCGGAGGCCTGTCTGGAGGACTGAGCCTCTGTTGGGGAACAGCGTCAGTTTCCTCTTCCAGACCTAGGAGGTCTCCTCCTCTTGACCAGGAGGGAGCTGGCTCCTTTGCCTTCTTCCCTGGCCACCTCCTAGTCAGTCTGACTCTCCCATCCTTGCTCGGCCCTAGTCTTTCCTTTCCAACTGGCTTTTTATTTCCTTGTCTCTCTTAATACCCTTAGATTAGAAAGCAAAAAGCACTTTATGGGAAATTAGAAACAGCAGTTCTAGCCCTGCTTCTTTAGGAATTTGAACAAATAAACCCTTTTTGATGTCTTTCTCTCATCCCCCCTTCCTGTAAAATACCTGGTGTTTGCATATCTTCTGAGTGGTAATTAAGGTGACTGTATTACTTACTGTCCAGACCAGAACACTTGAAAGTGAAGCAGACAGCTATAATAGTTACTTTGGGCCCTGTCTATGTAGCTCCGTTGTTGTCCCAAAAAGAGAAAAAAAAAAACCAAGCTTACTCTGAGTGCTATCCCATTGGAAATTCTTCTTCTCTCCCTTCCACATACACACAGACACACCACCAAAAGGTACTTCAGAAATACACCAAAGTTGTGGGTTCGATCCCCAGTCAGGACACATACAAGGATCAGCCAATGAATACATAAATAAGTGCAACAATCAATCAATCTCTCTCTCCTCCCTCCCTCTCTTCCTCTCTAAAGGCAATCCATCAATTAAAAAATAATAATTGCTTTGGGACAACAGATTTAAACTTGGGTTGGCCATATGCTCACCCTAGATAGTCCAAGTTCTTTCACAGTTTGTTAATGTGCCTCAGTCACTAGCGATAGGAGCTAACATTGACTGAGTACTTAGCTATGAGCCAGACTGCAGGTAGCCACGGAAGATGGGGCTTAGGGACTGTACCCGCACATGAATGTCGTGTGCCGGGCCTCTAGTAATAATAACAGCAGCAGCAGCAACACTTGCTGAGTCCCAAGAATATGGCAACTGCTCTGTTGGGCCCTTCATATACATTCTCTCTAATGGGTACTGAGCCCCACAGGCTGATATTATAACTGCTTTACAGAGGCTCAGGGAGACGCCTGCTGAAGGCCACCCAGCTGACCTGTGTTGAAGCCAGGATTTCATTCATGTTCTCTTCATTCATTGATCGGATATTTGACTACCTGTTTATGTCAGAGACTGTGCTAGGAGCAGTGGACATTGAGACGGACGTGGCTCATGGTCTAATGGGGTAGGCAAATGTTGACTCCAGATCTGTTGGACCATGACCTACTTTCTTCCTCACTTTAAATTTTCCCTGCAAAGGTTTGCAAAAGGAATTTTATGGTGCAAAGTTGCAGATCTACAGAAAAATTGTAAAGAAGACAATGGAACGCCTGTATACCCTTCACCTGGATCCATCAATTCTTAACATTAGGCCATGTTTGTTATTGGGGTTTCAAGAGGTGAGGAATTCCATCCTGATGGTGTCAGACCCGGCAGCCTCAGGGTCTCAGCTCATGGCTCTCCTCTACAGATACAGGCCTGTTGGGAAGAGCTTCATACTGAGGAGATCAGTTCAGAGTTAAAGACACCAGGACACTTGGTATTCATTTCCTGCCCTTTTCTATCTCGGTGCCTTTATCACACTGTGGAAAGTTAACTGCAATTCCACAATTTTATCTCAAGTTCATATTGAGCTTTCCTTGCTTGTTTCTAGTGTGTATGTATGGGCGTGTGTATGGGCACACACACACATGTTTACATAGAGGGCTTTTACTCTTTTTCCAGGATCCATTTGGGGTCACACATTTGGTGGATGTGTCTCTTTAGCCTCTTGAAATGCAATATAGCACTCCATTCCCCATCCCTCACCACACACACCTTCATAATTGTTCAATGATACTGACTTTTTAAAACTTTATCGTTGAGATGATTACAGATGTCACTCTATTTGCCTCCCATTGCCCCCTTCCACCTGGTTCCCACCCCACCCCAGGCCTTCCCCACCCTGTTGTCTGTGTCCATAGGTAATGCATATATGCATATAAGATCTTTGTTTAATCTCTTCCCTCTCCATCATCCCCCTTCCCTCTGAGAATTGTCAGTCTGTTCCATTTCCATGCCTAGCAGTCTATTTTATTCACCAGTTTATTCTGTTCATTAGATTTCTTATTTATTTTGATTTTTAGATTCAATTGTTGATAGGTATGTGTTTGTTGCCATTTTGTTATTCATATTTTTTTTCTTTTTCTTCTTCCTCTTCGTAAAGAATACCCTTCAACATTTCATATTATACTGGTTTGGTGGTGACGAACTCCTTTAGCTTTTTCTTGTCTGTGAAGCTCTTTAACTGACCTTCAATTCTGAATGGTAGCTTTACTGGGTACAGTAATTTTGGTTTTAGGTCCTTGCTATTCATCACTCAGAATGTTTCTTGCCTCTCCCTTCTGGCCTGCATAGTTTGTATGGAGAAATCAGCTGACAGTCGTATGAGCATTACCTTGTAGGTAACTAGCCGCTTTTCTCTTGCTGCTTTTAAGATTCTCTCTCTGTCTTTTGCCCCTGGCATTTTAATTATGATGTGTCTTGGTGTGGTCCTCTTTGGATTCCTCTTTGTTTGGGGTTCTCTGCGCTTCCTGGACTTGTAAGTCTATTTCTTTCACCAGGTAGGGGAAGTTTTCTGTCATTATTTCTTCAAATAGGTTTTCAGTATATTTCAGTCAGTGTATGCTTAATTTCTAACTGGCCCTTTTCCATTTTTTCAGAGGTTTCTAGAAGATTCTTGAATGACCTTATAACCGTGGTTTTGAACTCTATATCCAGTAGTCTGCTCTCTTCCATTTCTTCCATTTACAACATGCCTCCCTGTCTCCACATTTTGGCTGCTTCCCTGTGTTTGTTTCTATGTATTGGGTAGAGCTGCTATGTCTCCTTGAGTTGGTAGAGTAGCCTTGTGTAGTAGGTGTTCTATGGTCCCAGTGGCACGGCCTCCCTAGTCACCTGAGCTGGGAGCTCTAGGTGCACTCCTTTATGGGTTGTGAGCAGTCTTATTGTAGTTGAGACTTGATTGCTGTTGGTGTCACTGTGAGGAATTGACCTCCAGGCCAATTGGCTGTGAGGACCAGCTGCAACTACAGTGGGAGAGCTGGAGACACCCCTATGGAGCAGGACTTGCTTCAGTGGGGCTTTGGTGCTCCTTAAGTGTGTCACTTATGGATGTTTAGAGTTGTAATCTGGTATGGTCTGACATTGACAGCTGGGTACCCTGGCTCTTGGATCTCCAGGGAAGTGCAGTGTCAGCCACTGCCTTGGGCCACCCAGCAGGAGCTACAGGAAGATCTGCAGATTCCTCCTCTTTGTATAGGGTTTGGGAATGCCCAGATGAGGCCCAGCTATGAAGCAAGGCAGGCTAATGCTGGTGCCGGATCTTGGGCCTTTTATTGATAGGTTTGGGGCTTCCGTGACCCAGCTGCAGTTTGTTTGAGAGATTTTACCCTGAGCAAAGAAAGCCATTCATATGCAACAGCTGTTGCATACAGCTTGGGTGGGGTTATAAATTGGATGAGGCAGGGTCTTGGGGAATCACCAGGGTGGAGCAAACAGAAATGGCTGCCAGTCAGCCCTGCGACCAGGGAGGTCCCAGCATAGGAACGATGATCCCTGCGAGCACCTCCGTCTGGGAGAAAGCTGCCCTCGAGTTCCTGCCCCAAGGCCAGACAATCCAGTTCCTCCTCATATGTGTCTGTTTCTCAGAGACTCGACCTGGTGCTGGAGCTCAGAGGAAGCAGAACCTTGTAAGTTCAGTTTGTGGTGCCTGCCTTTTAAAAGGAACAACTGGGTTTCCAGCAGCCTCTATGTCACTGAGCCCTAATCTGCACTGGTTTTTCACAGTCCGTAGTTCTTATTGTCCATAGGGACTTCTTTTCCCAGCTCTGGGACCCTGGGCTGGGCGTCTGGTGTGGGGCTGTGGCTCCTTGCTCCTCCAGGCAGCCTCTGCAGAGACGATCTCCCTCCTGATTAAAAAAACAGCACATGTGGGTGCCAGCCCCGTTCCCTGCCTCCGTATCTACTGGTCTCAGTGTGCTTTCTTCTTTACTTCTCTAGTTGTAGGACTTCCATTCAGCCAGCTTTCCAGCAGTTCTGGATGATGGTTGTTCTGTATTTTAGTTGTAATTTTGATGGGGTTATGGGAGGCAGCAAGTACAGGCATTTACCTATCCCCCCATCGTCCGAACTCCTTAAGATAACTGACTTTGTGAGGTGTTTAGGCTGATTACCTTACAGGATATCCGGCATTGTGAATGTCCGTAGAGTGGCATTTAATTTGTTACCCAACTACATTTTAATTTTTTTAAAAAATCCCATTTCCTGGATGCTTCCACGTCACTGTAACTGATGAGTCCATTTACTGGCCATTTCTTTTGGTTACTTGGAAGTAGCTGCTTTGGGAAAAGGGCACATGTGGGAAGAACTGAAGGAAGGGCACAGGGCTTGGGCACTGGCATGCAGTGTGTTCACTGCATTTTGTAGACTCTAAGTAACTCTGAGTTAGGTAGCAGAGGCGCTTTTGATGCTCTGGGTTCCTTTGAAATTTAAGGTTTCTCTTCCTCTTTTTTTGTGGAGCTCAGTTTGTAGTTGCCAACAACCCTGGAGCTGGCAGACCACTTAAGGCATAATCTTTTCATTAAAAAGGGATTTAACTAATTAGATTTGACTGTCAGGCTGACAGGTTAATTGATAACAGGAGTGGGGCTCAGGAACCCTTAAGGTTGTAGTGAGTGTCCATGAAATGTAAATCATTATAATGTCTGCAGAGGTACTTTTCATAATGAGTTTTAAAATTTGTATGTGTGCTGCCTTACTCCCAGAAAATCATATTCTTTTCAGATTCTGTGTTGTTGGTTTTTTGGTTGTTGGTCGTCGTCTTCATCTTCTTTTCTTCATCTTCATCTTTTCAGGTTCTTAAAAGTCCTATATTGTGTTTAGGTGTTTCAGATCCATACTCTAGGGAGACTTAAAGCAGCAGTCACCAACTGGTGGTCCTTGAGGTCCGAAAGGTTGGCGACCGCTGACTTAAAGTATCAGCTCCTTAAGTATTGCCTTATTTTTATTTTTGAAGACCCAGTAGACATGGACATGTTTTATCACATCACTTAGCTTTTACAAACAAACTTCTCAGTTCAGTTTATTATATAAATTACATTTTTTCTGCCTGGCCAGCGTTGCTCAGTGGTTGAGCACCGACCTATAAAGCAGGAGATCATGGTTTGATTCCTGGTCGGGGCACATGGCCCGGATTGCAGGCTCAATCCCAAGTGGGGAGTGTGCAGGAGACAGCCAATTGACAATCTCTCTCATCATTGATATTTCTATCGCTCTCTCCCTCTCCCTTTCTCTCTGAAATCAATAAAATTATATTAAAAAATTACATTTTTTTTCTAAAAAAAACCAGGATGTTGATGAAATCAGTAATTTGGTTAAGTGTCAGAATTAGAAATAGGATGTCTCAGTCGGGAGTTGGAGCTAGGAGTTGAGAATGTTGGATTTCTTCACCTGTGATGGGTGATCTTTCTAAGGCACTTTCCCCTAATCTCCCCTTAGTTGTGTTAACAGGGAGATTGGCCCTTAAAGAACTCCTGCCTCAATATTTCTTAGTTTATCCACAGGCCCCTCCAGGTTGAATGTTGAAAAGAACATTTTAGCACCTTTGGGTTCTAAGTGTCATCGTTAGAGTACTAGGAGACATCAAGTAGGCACCCCAAAGACCTGGTAGACAGTTTTCCTCACCTACTCATAGGTCTCCAGGGCACTTGGAGGGTCAGAGGCCAAGGAGCCTGCCCAGGGCCAGGGGCTGGCACATGCGCACCTGGGTTTGGCAGAAGGCCCTGGAGCCTGTGCTCTCAACCATTACTGAAGGACAGCGGGCGTTTGAATGGATGCTGTATAATAAGAGGCTATTTTTGCCCCCAGAGAAACTGTTTTAATTTGCCTTTTGGAGTTGTAGAAATACTCATGTAGCCCACTTCTATGTGTATCATCAGTAAAAGAAACTTGTGCATTGGAGTTTCAGTTTACAGGTCATTGACTGCATGTAAAATTGATGTGCTAGGAGTCATTACGTGGGAAATAAAAATCGGAAATAAAGATTAGGTACTCCTGAAACTAATATTTTGTATATAGACATTCTAAGTATGTGCCTACACTACTGATTTGATAAAGGGAAAAGTACCTGATTTTGGAGGGGCTTATAGCTTTGGATATTTTCAATTATTCTCTTATGTGCTTATCAGTGATTTGATTCCCTGTTTGATTTATAAGCCTGTGGGCATAGAAAGCTAATATCATAACTGGATTCTCTGTGTGTAGAAAGCTTAACCAAAAGCAAGGCATCTGAGAAGTAAAACATCAGTCTATTTTTGGAAGGAAGAATGGTTTCATTTCCATCCTGAAATTCTTTATTTGTTAGGTGCTAAAGTGGTGGCCTACAGCTAAAACGAGATGGATAGGATTTAATCTAGATAGATCGTTTTCAGCAGTGCCAAGCATTAAATAATTTACTGCCTCCATTACATGATGCCTTATTACTAATTTTTTGGAGGGTAGGGGTTGAGAAATACTACCATGCTAAACTGCTGTGTTGTTTGCAAGATATCTGTAATGCAGAAACATTAAAAAGTGTGTGCGCCGGGATGATGGGAGACTCTGAGTCTTGAAAATGGAGAAATATGTGCATATGTGTAGCATATTATATCACATTTTACACTGTGTCTCCCCACACTGTGATTTATAGATCTTTGGAGAAAGAGAGCAAGGAGGTCGGGCCATTTAGTAAGATAGAAAAATGACCTTCCCTCCAAGACTTAGACCAAATTAAATTGGACTTGGAAAATGGTTTACCCTTTTCCTCCAGGGTAAATCCTGCGAGTGTGTGCCCTGGCTGAGCACCAGGGGAGGTCCATTGTTAGCACCTTCAAAGCCTATTTGAAATGTCATCAGCTTGGAACATTCCATTGGCAATGACTCCTACACCCCATTTTAAAAGGGTGCCTTGGGTAGAATGGAAATTACGCTGCCAGGCTCTTAATCCTTTTTAATAAGGGCAGCCATTTAAGAGAGAATTATGTTGTAAGAATGAATGAGATTTGGGAGCAGCTCTGTCATCCCCGGATGTCTCAGTCGGGAGTTGGAGCTAGGAGTTGAGAATGTTGGATTTCTTCACCTGTGATGGGTGATCTTTCTAAGTCACTTTCCACTGTGACTGTCAACACCAAGTGCATTTTTATTCTGCCAACTGCCTGAGGATTTTTCCTTTTTGCAAAACTTCTTTGATGAATGATAAAGTGATGGCGTTTCGTGAGAGCCCTAAATTCATTGCTTCTAGGGATTGATGTCTCCGACTTAAGAATTAAGAGTTCAGCCAAGTCTGGAGGTGCTCCTGTGTGGTTGGAGTCATTGGGTAGCAGATAGAGAATTTGAAACCTCAGAATTTGTAGCCTCATTACCCCCACTCGAGGTAACCAATTTTAATACGCACTCATGGTGCCGTACTTAATTGTACTCAACCTTAAGTGAAGAACCTGGGAGAAGAAAGGGATGTGGCCAAATTGGGGTTTTTTCTGAGAGACAGGATTTATAGTGTTTGATTTTAGGATGTGAACTTGGAAGGTGAATTATGAATTTTTTTTTATGTTTTGAGAAAAGATTAGAAATCGAATGGAAGATATTTAACACCTGAAGTGCCATTTTGCAACACTTCGGAAGATTTTTACATAGAGACAATTGATGTGCTTGTAGAAACCCTTGTATATTTTCTCAAAAAAGAAAATATGCAAAGGAATATTTTGGTGTCTTACAATGCATATATTTGAATGAAAGATGATAATTTCTTCAAAAATAATTGCATCACTGACTGGTTTGTCATTATTTGAATTTGTGGATTGCTATATGGAAATACACTAAACAACTTTTTAACAATCTATCACATGTGTATAGTCAGGTGTTTTTTTTTGATATGTTGACATACCTTCTCAAAATGTCATCTGGTGTTGGCCCTCTTAAATTCCGGTGGCTTAAAATACTAACAGTAGGAAAAACATAGACAGAGACAAATAGACCAGGTCGAAAATGCCGTGGCGCAAATGGGACCGCTGTCATCCCGGATCCCAGAATTTTGAGAAGATAAAATCTTAAGCATGAAACGATCCAGAGGCCCTGACCAGCTTTCTGCTACTGACGCGCCCCCGGGACCCTTTAATCCCCCAGTTTAGAGGATTATACTGTCAATTCGCAGAGGCTTAAACACAATGGCACATTCTGGAACTCCAGTGACTTGCATTGAGAGTGGATCTTGTGCTTTTGTTGTTTTGAGAAGCAGGTGTAAAGGATAACACGCTGGATTATCTTTTTTTAAAGCGTCTGAAAGCCAATCCCCCTGCCTCCTTCCCTTTCCTCTCAGTGCTTGTGTATCGCCTTTGATCAGGTAATTCTCAGGGCTGGACCTGGGGCGGCTTAGAGAGGCCCTGGGCTCAGATCTCCGGCCGGCTTTCCACGCTTACCCTCCCCACCAATTAGTGCTAATGAACACGCAGAGCTTGTGAAGGCTGAGTCTTCACGGTGTTGCCGGTGACTCCTTTCCTAAACTGTGCATTGTCTACGGGGAGAACGGTTATTTCCAGCCCACCTTGTGGGAATACAAAGGTAGCTTTCCGATTCCGTACAGTTTAGATAATTCCCTCCAGGCCAGCATGCAGAACCTGAACATCTATTCCAAGGTAACCATAATTGCACCCAGGTGTGTGCTCAAGTTTCTGCTGTAGCCAACAAAAGGGGCACAGCAATGTGTGTGATAGCCCAAAAGTCTGTTTATCACAGCTGTACGTCAACCTGAAGTTTCAGAGATTAACAGTTTGTGTCTCAGGACAAAAGAACTTTCATAATCATCTAAGATGTATGTCTTAGTTTTATAAGACAAGTTAGAATTAAATATCAGACCTGACCTAACAAGTCAAAATCCTCCACCTGGGCGTGTGCTTGCCTCCGAAGTGTCACCTGTGTTAGTGATGGTCTGAAACGGAAGGGGGCTCAGACATCTGCTACGATGGGGTGAATAGCACAGGAATGAGTATGTGGAATGATTCTGTCACCTTTTTGCATGGCTTAAACTGTCAGGTGAACCTGTCATTTTGTGAAGTGTAACTTGAGAGAGGCAAACTCCTAAAGGCCATCTTTAATTTCTCCCGTAGATGGTAGTCATTAAAAAAAGTCTTTTAAAATGTCAAATTCTCAAAAACCATAGACTGGGACTAATAAAGGGAACGTGTGAATGATTTTATTTGCTTACTTGCTTCTTTCCCCTGTGGGATGCTTACCCCTTAACCAGGGTGAGCTTCCTTGAAGACTGCATGGTACAGAGGGAAGGATCTGGCTGGGAATGAGAGCACGGGCCTCTGGCCTTGTCTGTTTGCTGCTGATTCAGGTCATCTTCACAGTGAGATCAGCTGATGCAGTTGTTTATAACTCTTCAATTTCCATGTTTTTCTTTTTGAACAAATTCAGAAGTAGATGACAAAAATTTTATATGAATATTGCTTGTTAGGCACAGCTTTTAAAAAGACTAGTAATCAGAATCTGGTCTGTAAGAAAATTAAAACCAAACTTAACTGAGTTTTTAAACACTTTCCCTCACATTTTTGAGGCCTCTTTTCCCCATTTGCTTTCCTCAGTCATCTCACAAAATAGCACTTGTCCAAACTGCTTACATAATTTAAGAGAAAACTGACATATATATAAAGAATTAACATTTTGTGTTTCCTTTGTGATGCTGTCCCGATATTTGGATCGTAACTGCAGTTAATTTTTTTTTTCTTTATTGATTTCAGAGAGGAAGGAAGAAGGAGAGAAAGATTGAAACATCAATGATGAGAGAGAATCATTGATCGGCTGCCTCCTGCACATCCCCTACCGGGGATCAGGCCCGCAACCCGAGCATATGCCCTTGACTGGAATCGAACCCGGGACCTTTCAGTCCACAGGCCGACACTCTATCCACTGAGCCAAACCAGCTGAGCCAGTTAATATTTTTAAATGCTTTTTGCCAGCCATAGTCAGGATAGAATCCTAAACGTGTCTCCGTTAGCGGTGCAGGATTGCTGTGGATTTTGGAGTGCAACATCACGTTGTTGGAAAACTAGGCCAGAAAGACCCTCGTGAGGGTCTCGGGGGTTGGATCCAGTTCCTCCAGGCAGAGCCTACTTGATTTCAAAGCCCTTCTAGAAGCCGCTCTGCAAGTTGCGCCTTCCATGACTTTCTTTCCCAAATGTTAATTTCACCAGAGAAGAGAAATTCACATTTTATTTTTTGTGTGGCACGAACAAGGGGGCCAAGGCATCTTATATTCTTAACTGACCCATTAATTAATTATTTTCCTCCCCAGATTGTTTCCTCACAGTGCTCCCTGATTAAGAGAGATTTCTCTCCCAGTTTTTCCCTGAACTGCTCTTTCTCCCAAAGGGCAGACTCAGCAGCAGGAAGAGCCCTCTCCATCCTCTGTGAACACTAAGGCTACTCTGCGCCCCCGAACAGGATTCAATAAATAGGGAGAAAGTGATGGCCACGCCTTTCATCGCCTTTCTCTTTCTCCTGGTACTTTCAGGAGCTTTGCAAACCTCTGAGGTGGGCATGGAGACCCCACACAGTGGCTGAGGGTCCCATGGATGGTTAACGCACCCTCCCTGGTTCCTCTCTAGTCAGGCCCTCAGTTCTAGCCCAGTCCATCTGAGACTCCCCATTTCTCCCCATGGGCCTCCTTGGCTCATTTCAGGATGCCCAGTTCCTGTTCATTGCTTAGAATTTTGGGGGGAGGGGAGGGGGCTTCCATGCTCTGTTAAACTTAGCATTAAGCTCTAGTTTTTATTTTGACCAATCTTCCCAATAAGCTGTGAGATCCTTCAGGGCAGGACCGGGTCTCACTCCTCAGTGAATCCCCAGTTTTAGGCTCTGAAGCTTGGCAGTCGGTCAGCAGCGGTTGAATTTTGAGTTGTTATTCCCATAGATAATGGACCTGGGGAAGTTGCATACTGTGTTCCAGAGACGACGAACACCTCAGAAATGGGTACAGGCTGTGCCTCAGGTACCCTCCTCTTCAGGAGGTTAAGATGAGAAGTTGAAAAGTTGTTATAATTGGATGAACTGTGTAAGCCCAGTGTCATGAGCGTTTAATTACCTCTTATTGTAGAGGAGGTGGTTCTGTCTTTGCATTATTAAACAACAACCAGGACCACGACACTGATTTTCTTATTGAGATGGATTTCACATACCATGAAATTCACCCTTTCAAGGTGAACAATTCAGTGGTTTTTAGTGTGCTCCCAAAGATACGCAACTATCACTGCAGTCAACTTCAGAACATTTTCGTTGCCCCCAAAAGAAAGGCTGCATACCTTAGACATTACCTCCCCTCCACCCTCCCATGCTGCTCAGTCTTAGGTAACTACCAATCTATTTTCCGTCTCCATGGATTTCTCCATTCTGGACTTTATATGAATGGAATCATAGTATATAGTCTTTTGTGACTTGTTTCTTCTTTCACTTAGCGTGGTGTTTTCAAGGTTTATCCATGTTGTAGCATGTGTATTTCATTTTTTTATTGCCAAATATTTCATTATATAGATGTACCACATTTTCTTTATTGACTCATCAGATGATGGATATTTAGTTATTTCTATTTGGGCCCATAATGTTGTTATGAATACCCATGCACAAGTGTTTGTGTAGACCTAAGTTTTCATTTCTCTCAGGTTGCACCTGCGGGGGGGGATTGTTGGGTCATATGGTAACTCTATGTCTGGCGTTTTGAGGAACTGCCAGACTGTTCCAAAGTAACTGTACCATTTTTCATTCCTGCCAACATTGTGTGAGGATTCCAATTTCTCCCCATGCTTGCCAGCACTTGGTATTGTCTGTTTTTTTGGTTGTAGTCATTCTCGTGTGTAAAGTGTTATCTTATTGTGGTTTTGGTTTTCATTTCCCTAATTGCTGAGGATCTGAGCATCTTTTCACATGCTTATTGGACATTTGCATATCTTCTTTGAAGAAATATCTATCAAATCTTTTGCCCACTTTTAATGGGGTTGTCGTTTTATTATTGAGTTGTAAGAATTCTTTATTCTGCTTTCGAAATCTTATGTATGTGATTTGCAGATATTTTCTCCCATTCTATGGGTTGTCATCTCACTATCTTGATAATGTCTTTTGAGGAACATTTTTGTTTTAAGCAAAACTAACTGAAGACTGATCACTCAGTTTATCCCACCTTTCAGTGGTTAGTCATTCCAAACTACTATCCCAAGGCATTCTATTCCCCTTCCTCTCTCCCTCCTCCTCTTTCTCCTTTCTCTTTACCTTTAATTTGGAAATAACCTCAAACAGAAAGATTGCAAGGATAAAAATAGTACATAACCCATATACCCTCTACCTAGATCCATCTCTTAATTTTTTGCTTAATTTAATTGGATGTTTCTGGGCCTGTCTCTCTTTTTTTTCTCTCATACACACACAAATAGGCCATTTTATTCTGAACCAATTGAAGGTAAGGTACATATCATAGCCCTTTAAAGTTACCAACTTCAATAAATTTAACACTGACGTGATACTTTTGTCTAATCAGCTCTCCATAATCCAGTTTTGTCAGTTGACACAATGTCCTTTATGACATTTTTTCCCTTCTAAATATTGGGTCTAGTCTAGGATTGGCATTGCACCTGAGTATGATAACAGACATCTACAGGTATATTTCCTAAACTCCTGTCTATACTAGTATTTCTGAACTTTGTGCATCAGAATTTATAGCTGACCTCATCTGCCCCACCTAGCCCTTAGGACTCCTCACCTGTAGTGGGGCTTCCATTTCCTGTGCACGTGCCCAGAGGAAAGGTGGGGGGTGGAGAGTAAGAGGCTGGAGTGGACCAGATTGCCCTTGGAGAGAGAGAGAGAGAGAGAGTCTTGAGTTGACCTCCAGAAACCATGGACATAAGCCAGGACCCTCTCTTCCCAGCAGTGCTTTTTGTCCAGACCCCATCTTCCCACAGTGGGCATATGATCCAGAAAGGTCTGCTGTGTCTTAATAGGAACTTGCTCGGGGTGATCAGCTTAAATTCTGTGACCTGCCTGTTGTTTGGCCCACTTAGTCTTCTTCCCTATGTGGAGGCCCAGGCAGGCCCAGCCTTCCCTTCAACTCCTTCTTGTCATATTGCATTATTACCAGACTAGAGGCCTGGTGCACAAAAATTCGTGCACTCGGGGCCAGGGGGGTTGGTCCCTCAGCCTGGCCTGCATCCTCTTGCAGTCCGGGACCCTTGGGGGATGTCCACCTGCTGGCTTAGGCTCACTCACCAGGGGGATCAGGCCTAAGTTGGCAGCCAGACATCCCTCTGACAGCCTGGGAGCCCTCGGGGGGAGTGGGCCTAAGCCGCAGTTGGACATCCTTAGCGCTACAGAGGAGGTGGGAGAGGCTCCTGCCACTGCTGCTGCCCAGCTGTCAGCCCAGCTTCTGGCTGAGTGGAGCTCCCCCTGTGGGAGCGCAATGACCACCAGGGGGCAGCTCCTGCGTTGAGTGTCTGCCCCCTCGTGGTCAATGCACGTCATAGCGACAGGTCGTTCCCAGTTGTTCCACCATTAGGGTCAATTTGCATATTACCTACCCTTTTATTATATAGGATTATTATATAGGATTCCAAGCTCTGAATTCTAGCAATTCTGTTCTAGAATGCTATTTGCAAAAACAGGTGCAAAAAATCTTAAAAGCAAATTAGTAATCATACCGAAGCGTATTATGTACTATAGTTTTTACAGTGCTCTCTTGTTTCTTTCCATTGTTATCAGTTATTTACAGTGTTCTGGCCTCATAACAGACACTTGAAGCAAACATGGCCGTGTGATCTCTGTTGTCCCCAAGGAGACTTTAGAGGGCTGCCGCACTTCCCCGCCCCCAGCCAGGCTGCATCGCAGCAGTGGAGGCAGGCCTCACACCTGGCTTCCCTGAGTCCCATCTTATGTCATTTCCACAGGGCAGCACATCCTGATCACTTCGTTAATTAGAACTCAGTATTGCATGTTTGGTAGGAGCTGGTCTGTGCACCATTCAAGAATAATAAACATTTACACCCTAGATTTTTAATGACCTGAGACAGCAGAGAAATATCTAAAAGGTTAGCCTCCTGAACATTTCCCCCTGCAAGGAAGAGGGTGGGAAATGTGTGTCTGCAGAGGTAATAGCAGCGGAGATAGGATGTTTCCCTGAACTCTGGGAGATTTTGAGCTGCTGGTGTTTCATAATCAGTTCACATCCCTCCCACATGGAAACGTGGCAGGACAAGTACTGTGTGATATTGAAGATGCCAACTGCTGGTGAGTGTCCCCCAATGATGTTGTGTGAAAGTTTTCAAACATAATGAAAAGTCAGGGGCATTGCATAGTGACCACGCATATCCCTCTGCTCTCTCACCTGCACACACGCACACCCTCATCTAGATTCCGCAGTTGTCAGCATTTCCCCACGTTACTTTAGCAGCTACATCCAGGCTGTTTATGCTAGCCTTTGTTAATATAGTCATTAAACATCTTTTATATTTTGGATGGTAGGGACTGTATAGTTTTTTTTGGCTCAGTTACTTTTATTTCTCAGAAGCCTTTTGAACTTCAAGAACATAGGGCTGAGTTTACAGCGAAGGGCTCGATTCCCACATTCACGTCACTCAAAAACCCACTGTGTGTGCCGGGCTCAACCTCATGCCGGCCCGTTCAGATCTCAGGTGACCTCAACGTGTCAGTAGGGAGTATGAACAACCCCGCCCCCTTTTAACATATAAGAAACTGTCCCAGAATGAGCTTTGGTGGGGGTTATGTATACATATTTTGGCATGAGTGCAAGGGTTTGGGGTGAGGTTGGTAGGGTGTGTTAAGTATGGTGGGATAGTAATCTACCATCTTTTCTGCTCACTGGAAATAATAGTTTCCACTTTGGGCCACTCAGTGGATGAGTCAGAGTTTCCAGGAATAGAAAATAAAGCCATATAATAACTGTAAAAGTCCTCGGGTTAATTTCTGAGCTGTTGTATAATATCTCCCGAAGCCGTTTGATTGCCTTCCCAAGATTCTTCAGCTCAGCTCCTCGTTATCTCTGCCTCTTTTGAAAATGGAGGCAATGACTTATTAAAGAGGTTGTTATGAGACATAAGAAGAGCTGCTTTAATGCTTAGTAATTATCTAAACTTAAGTTCAGTGCAGCACTGTGGAAGGTTAAGGAAGAAGTGTTTGGGTAAGGGAGAAGTGTTCGGTATTTTATGGTGGTGAGGGAGATAATCAGAAGCTATCAGCCCAAGGTCAAGATGACACGGAAATCTGGAGGAGGACACGAGTCTCCAGTCTGACCCTCAGCACAGCTGTTCTCAGGGTGAGTGGTTCTTCAGGAATAAAGTCTCGTGAGACAGTTGAAGTGGATCGCCACTAGAAGTTGGAGCCTGGAAGATGCATTTGCTTCATTTTCTTTCTTCTTTGCCTTACTTAGATCTTTCTAAAGCCCAGAACCAAACAAAATGAAATTGACTTTCAGAGGATGTGGGGCATGGCGAATCCAGACATTCGTTCAGAACTTGTCTTCTATTCCTCCTTTCGGAAGCTTCAGAGTCATTCGGGAGCATGTCTGCAGGAGACGGGCAGGGTGAGGGATGAAGGGCAGCAGGAGATGTGGCTGCTGGTGCCGAGTTCGGGTTCCCAGCCTTGACGTTCTGGGGGGGTGGTCTTGATGGTTTTGATAGGGATGTTTGGAACAATGCTTTAGCCCTTGACACTGGGGCTCTAATGGAGAGTTTGCTTCTGAATCGAATCAACACGGATGTGTCGATTGTTCTTCATTCTGTGTCAGGGAATGCATCTGTAGCCTAAGTTACCTTCCCTGGAACTGAAGCATGTGTTGGCTTTACTGGGGTACTATTTCCCCGGCATCCCCCATTTGAAAAACAGAGGCCTGGGGGTGGGGGAATAATATGTTATCAGAATGCCTGTGGAGGAGGGAAAAGAAAATAGAGCATAACAGACAGGCCACGTTCCATTCATTGGGGGAGACTTCATATGACGTAGATGGAGAGAACTGCAGACCGTTGTGAAGCATGAGACCTAAGGAAAGGCAAGTTCTTGAATCAGGAGGTTAAATGTTAGTTTATCCAAGTGAATGTGGAAGTTCAGATCAGTTGCAACCACAATTCTTATTTGCTTGACAGTAGGGGGGAGGGAGGGGCAAGTTGTTTGGATTTGAGAAATTGGTAAAGGAGGAAGTGACCACTTTGTACTGATTTATGTGTGTGTGTGTGTGTGTTTAAAATGGCTATAATTAGAATATTATGACCATAAATTTACAGATTGTCCAAAAACAAATCCTGTTTTCACATAAAAATGTAGTCTAGGATAAAGGAGCCTTTGTAAATCAGAGGAATGGGAGGAAAGACACTGAGCGGGTGGCTAGATCTTCATCTCACATCAAAATAAATTTTAAATGAAGTAAAGTTTAAGTATATGTGTCCAGAAATTAAACCAACAATAAAACTATATAAATCACACATATATGTATGTTATTCCTTTGTCAATGATCATTCAGAAGAGTAGGTGTCAATATGGAAAAACATTTATGATACCAAATGATATAAAATGCAAACTGAAGGGAAAGATGAAATAGCAGGCATGCTTTATTGCTCATTGTTTTAGGGGTTTGGAAATAGGTATTTCTGGTTTCAGTTTTCCAAAATTGGTGATATGGCTGGAGTGTTTTTGTAATATAAATGTTTTAAGTGAAGTTCATCCCTTTTTTAAAATCCTTACCTGAGGATATGTTCTTATGAATTTTGAGAAAGAGAGAAACATTGATGTAAGAGAGAAACTTCAGTTGGTTGCCTCCCATATGCACCCCAACCAAGATTGAGTCCTCAACCTTTTGTGTGTGGGGGTGGGTTGGGGCGGGGGGGACGATGATGCTCCAACCAGCTGAGCCACCGGCCAGAGCAAGTTCATCCCTATTATTTATTTATTTTTTAATATATTTCATTGATTTTTTACAGAAAGGAAGGGAGAGGGATAGTGAGTTAGAAACATCGATGAGAGAGAAACATCTATCAGCTGCCTCCTGCACACTCCCCACTGGGGATGTGCCCCCAACCAAGGTACACGCCCCTGACCAGAATCGAACCTGGAACCCTTGAGTCCGCAGGCCGACACTCTATCCACTGAGCCAAACCGATTAGGGCCATCCCTATTTTTTTAAAATGTTGGGTTGGTGCTTTTTATGTACAGTTGTGAATCCCTCCAAATAGGAGTGACTTAAAGAGGGGTTTGTTCTGATAGTTGAGTCAGTAGCTGAAAGACTGTGTCCGTGGTGGAGGGAGCCCTGGTGGGCAGCTCTGACCTGTAATGGGAATGAGGAATGTCTGTACTGTTCATTACAGTCCTAAAGCCACTGTAGAGTTGCATTTCCCATTTCATATAATTGGAAGGAGATTGTTTCCACAAAGTGCATCTCGGCCGTTAGAAAGATCTAGACGTAACCTAGATTGTGCAGTAGAGTCATGGCTATGCCCTCTGTTCCCAGGGCCTGGCCTCTCACCCCTCCATCCTCCTTGTAACTCGTGGGCGTTCATGAGCACACTGTCATTTCAGTATTTTCACAGAGAGAAGGGATCTCACTGTTCACCGAAGTCTCCCCTTAGCTGAAAGGTCTGAACTGACTACAACATTAACCACTACTGTTCACAGGGAGGAAAATTACTTTCCTTTTCCTTCCCTAATGAATATCTGGTGGGAACTGTAGCCAGCAGTGATACGTAGAGCAGTCAGGGAGCTAGAGGGAACAGAGTGGCCGGATCTGGGTAGTACTTGAGGTTGATGATCCCACTGGTTGCATGGTCCATGAGCTCAGGCACAGCACAGAGACTTTTCCTGCCATCACCTGACCCCCATGGTTATGTGACTTGACCACCTGGATGCAGAAAGGGCCTGGAAAATTAGATTTCTCCAACGTTGCATCTTCTAGTAATATCTCCAGGGTAAATTCTGCCGAATCCCTAGAACTGATTAAAATGGAATCAGAATGTCATGTTTCTGGTTTTGAGTCAGAAGGAAGGTATGTTTGAAGTCTAGATTGCTCTATTATTTGTAGTGTGGGATCGAAATAACTTATACCCAGTCCTAACATATGTGCAGTTCTCACTAGTGTCATTCTTGGAGGAAGGGGTAGTTGCAGATTGGACAAACATGCTTTTTTCTTTACGGCCCTGCTGACTGTACCTTCTTTACCACCTGGAGTGTGCAGGATGTTGAAGTGACCTGAAATCCAGCGAGGAGCAGCTAGGAGGGGTCACAGAGAGGCCTCCTGTTTCAGAGCCCTGGGCTGCCCAGCTAACCTTGAAGAGGAGAAAAAAGCCATTGCTCATTTTATTGATGTTTTGATTAGCAGTAAAATATTATAATGTAGTCAGATTATTATCCTGCAGCCAATTAGCAATAATGAGAAGTGTGTTAATATACAAATTAATTAGATTTTAAAATTTAGGCAGTAGGAATTAACAAAGTCCTCTATTGAAGGCTTCTACTGAAGATGTTCTTTAACCAACCGTTGGTCATATAAAGCCCACAGACTGAAAACGGAGGTGAAGAGCTGTGGCCCAGCTATCTGGAGACTCTAAGTCCAGTTAGGAAGCTTTCAGCATTCATGGCCTTCCTGCGAGCTTTCCTAAGAACTTGGACATGAAGCCTTCCAGGGAGCCGAGTCCTAGAGGGAGGTTACAGACTTCATCTTGTTAACGTGCAGACACCGTCATATAAACGTACAGACATGCATGAGCGGCAGCTCTCTCCTTGACAGCATGGGGCG
>NW_006295827.1:1733672-1742539 GCF_000327345.1 Myotis davidii | reverse complement strand
ACAACATTAGTAACAAAGAAACAGAATTTCCGGAGGATGAGGCCCAGAAATCAGGATTTTTTAAAGATTCCCAGGTGATTCTAATGTGCAGCCAAGGTTGAGAACCACTGCTTTAGGTGGTCCCTGATTGGTCAGAGAAACAGGTGCTGCTGCTTGAGCAGGTGGAAGGGCTGCCTGGAAGCACGTAGGTAGGTTAGCATTTTTCTTCTTGGTGCATATCTAGTTTTTAAAAACTTTTTGGACATGTGACATACATACATGTTGTGTGCTGGGCCTACGGAGCTAAGGAATTAAGTTGAATTTTTGAAAGTTACTTTCATATACTTGCTAGCTTGAAGTACGTGACCAGTGAGAACCGGTTTAAATCCCTCTGCGGCCACCCAGGGTGAGCTGCAAAGGATGAAACTGGCCCGGGGGATCCTCGCTGCTGGGGCCAGGCTCCAGGGCTGTCCCCGGGCAGTGGGGACACCAGGCAGGAAAAGCGGCCTCACGTCTTGTTAGTGGAAAGGACGATGCTGGAACCTGGTGTGGTTCTTCTAGTCCAGCCGTGGGCAAACTACGGCCCGCGGGCCGGGTCTGGCCTGTTTGAAACGAATAAAACTAAAAAAAAAAAAAAAAAAAAACCGTACCCTTTTATGTAATGATGTTTACTTTGAATTTATATTAGTTCACACAAACACTCCATCCATGCTTTTGTTCCGGCCCTCCAGTCCAGTTTAAGAACCCATTGTGGCCCTCGAGTCAAAAAGTTTGCCCACCCCTGAATTCTAGGCACTTACGTCCTCAACATGCTGGAGTATACTTGTTCAAGTACAGGAAAGTGGTTACAATGGCTTTTCTACCCCGTTATGGCATGTGAAGTGTGGGGCATATTCAGAGTTCCCCATCTGTGGAGGCCACCCTTCTGGGAGTTTGTGTTGTTGTTTTTTAATTTTTTTTTTTTTTTTTGATTTCAGGGAGGAAGGGAGAGGGAGAGATAGAAACATCAATGATGAGAGAGAATCACTGACTGGCTGCCTCCTGCATGCCCCCTACTGGGGATCGAGCCCACAACCTGGGCATGTGCCCTTGACCCGAATCAACCATTCAGTCTACAGACCAATGCTCTATCCACTGAGCCAAACCAGCTAGGGCCCCCTGGGAGTTTTAATTTGCCTCCTGTCACTCTTTGGTAACCTTGGCGAGGTTTTGAGGCCTTTCCTGGGCTGAGCTGGGTGTTGGTTTGAGAAATTTCAGAGCAACACGTTCCCCATGGACTGTGGTGGTGCTATACTAAGGGATGTTTCATGCGGATCTTTTTCCATCTTCCCCACGTACCAGCCACGAAGGGCTTCGGTGCTCACATGAGAAAAATCTCAATCCAGAAACAAATCTAGATCTGCTTTTACCAGCTGCTCACCTTGTTGTAAATGAAGTTTCCTTTCAGGACAGCCCTGGTCTCGAAAGAAGAGCCAGCAGAGAGCTCAGCACAGCCTCTCCCTCCACACATCCTTGTCAGCCTCCCAGAGGGGCTGTTGCGAGGATCTAGGGGAGGAAGGGGGGATGGAAAGCCTCTGGTTGGTGGGACCATTGTATGTATCACTCGGTTACCTATGGGCACTCTCCTGCACCTCTTCATGATGCTTCTTGCTTTTCCTGTAAGTGACTGAGATTCTGTATCTGTCCAAAAGGGCCAGATGGCATGGTTTTAGTGACGTGTCCGGCTCTATAAGTTACGCCGCGGAGAGGAACTGTGACTTGCCCAAAGTGCCACCGTCAGAAAGCTAAGTTTTAATAACTAGAATGATAGAACCTTTTGGTTGGAGGAAGATCTGAAAGGTGGTGTAGACTCAGCCATTCATCTGATGTGTGAATCTTCCGTCTGTAGCTTTCCTGCCAGATGGGCACGGTGCCTGCGCTCTGACACCCCGAGACAGCTTTTCGGGACCTCTGTCCCATCCCTGGGCAGCTCTGATGGTTAGGAACGTCTTCTTTATGTGGGGGTGAAGTCAGTTCCCCATGTATCCTGTCCCCTTGGCCATGCGACACATGTCTACTTCCTCTTCCAAAAGACAGCCCTTCAGCTACTGGGGGACAGCAGAGCTCCCTGCCTTCCTCTCCTGCCCCCCTCCAGCAGCCACCCAAGGAGACGTGGCTCTGACCCTTCACCATCCTTTGAGTTCGGTACAGGGCATACACAGCCCCTCAGGGTCGATGTGGCTTAGTCACTACTGCCATCCCCACTTTCTGCGCTACACAACTGCTTCTGACTGATCTGAGCTCACTACAGAGTGAATGCAAATACCAGCTGTTTTACAATAAAAGAAAGAGCGGCCAGGCTAAGTAGCAGCAGGTGTCTAAAAGTCCTACAGGTTTTAAGTATACACTTAACAATTGGTGCTGTCGTAATCCCACCTTTTTTCCCTTTTAAACCATAATTTCAACTTGTTAAGCTTTGGGGATTTATATTTCTGTCATTAAAAGAGTCCTTCCTTCCTCTGGGATTTCGGAGGACTCTGTGATACCTTTATTAGAGCTTTTACTGCTTTGCATTATAGCTATTTATGTCCTTCCTCCACTCAGTTGAGTTCCGCCAGGATAGTAATCATCCCTCATCATCTTTCTCTTCTCTCTTCAGCACTTAGCTCAGAGTGAGTGTGTGATATGCTTTTGTTGAGTGAATGAGTCAAAAATATTTACTCTCTCAAACTCTGCATGCTAACAAATAAGTGGTAAGTACGGGGGAGAGGACGATGCCTCGGTGTCTGTCTGCAGCCTGCTGAGAGCTCACCCTGGCTGGCTGCTGACCCTTCCTTGACACTCTTTGTAAGGAGACATCACTCTGGCCTGAATTTGCATAATTGTGTAGTCAGTTCTGCTGTAACGTGGCCCACGTTCTCCTAAAAGATCACTGTGCCTTGCACACGGAACAACTAAAACTGCACGACTTATGGGGAAAGTGGGTTAGAGGCACAAACCTTTCCTCACTGACAGATTGGAAAGAAAAGGGGGGAACCTTGTGAAAACGGAAGCTTACTTTTACACATGTTGCATGGTTAAGAAGTCCATCATGCTACAACACACATGGCCTCTGCGTGAAAAGGCCTGGAGTTGGCCTGTGGAAGTGAGCATTGGGCAGGACGGCTGTCTGAGCGTGTCCTCCACAGTGCACGGAGTAGCGGGTAGGTGTTGGAAGTTGGCCCGGTTAGTGTATTTCCCTGGGCTTGGTTGAGCTGGTGCAGTTTTCTGCATTCACCTGGTGTTTCTTGTGGACAGAGCTGCACTAAGCAAATACAGTGTTCACACTGAAACAAATCCATGTTTTCAAAGCACGTGGTCATAGCAGCCCGTTTCCTCTTTCTGTTATTTACTTGAGCAGTATAACATCTTTTGTTGTCTTTTTTTTTTTTTTAAACCCTCACTCGAGAAAGAGGAAGGGAGAGAGAAACCTGGATCAGTGGCCTTCCATACATGCCCCAACTGGGGATCAAACCCACAATGAGGTATGTGCCCTGAACGTGAATTGAACCGGCAACCTTTCAGTGCACTCAACCAACTGAGCCACACTGGCCTGGCTCTTCTGTGTTCTTAATATATTCCAGGCACTGGGGACATAAAGATGCATAAGTTATAGCACTGCTCATCATCTTGCTGTTACTAGGAGGAATGAAAATAAATGTTAGAGACAGGCGTGGCTCATCTAGCCATTTTCCAAAGCCCCCTTCCAGCCAGGATAATGTTTATAAGTCTGGTTCCTTGTCACATTTATCAGATTCTCTAAAATCTAAAAGCTATAGTTTGAAGAACCCTTACTCTTCAGTTAGTGTTTCTTTTAGAGGCAGTTTATTGAGGAATAGCATAGAGCAGTGGTTCTCAACCTTCTGGCCCTTTAAATACAGTTCCTCATGTTGTGACCCAACCATAAAATTATTTTCGTTGCTACTTCATAACTGTAATGTTGCTATTATGAATCATAATGTAAATGTCTGATATGCAGGATGGTCTTAGGCAACCCCTGTGAAAGGGCCTTTCGACTGCCAAAGGGGTCGCGACCCACAGGTTGAGAACCGCTGGCATAGAGGAAAGACGTGTGTTTTACGCCCAGTGTCTGGTTTAAAAATAAAATTTTACCTCTTATCATTGCCATGTGTGTGATTTGCTGATGGCCTTAATTGAAAATGGACTAATGTGCCAACACAATTAAGTGACTCAAAGTCACTTGGCTAATTAGTGGCAAAATCAGAACTTGAATTCAGTTACTGTTTGAACTATAATATATTGACTCTCAAAACTGTCATAAGGGGGAATGTAAGTGCTATTCATTTAGGGAGAAATTTAAACTGAACTTACATTATTTAAATGAGTTTCACCAATGCAGTTAGTATTCATAATGGGATTCCCATTGTTTTATTTTAGTTTCTTCATAAAATTGGGTGCTACACAAACTCACCACGGTGCGTCCTCTATACTTACATGTCTTTGTTAGGGCAGACAGAAAATTGTGCTTCATTGTACTCAATAAGATGTAAGCATTTGCTGTGAATTGATCTGGGGTTTTGAGGGGAAAACATCCCCAATTGTGTTTGTGGAATTTGTGGTGCATTCCAGGGGGTTAAAATTTCATTGCCTCTGTCTGGACAAGCTTTCTTCCCCAGTGGATGGGTTTTATTTCCTTCCCATCCGGTCCCAGCCCCCACCCTCATCCCCAGTGCTGACTGATTTAAAAATCGCATCTGAAGTTACCTTTGGGCCTGCTTCTTGGTCCTGACCGGCCCTCACAATCCCCTGGCTTTGGCCACGTTGCCTGGAAGCAAAGTCATTTCTAGAGGGGGATCTGAAGCAAAGATTGTGGTTAGCTTTTCAAGGGAACAGGAAGGGATAGTTAAAAATGTGGGACGGATGGTAATCCCCCCTCCGTTGCTTTGTAAGAGGAGAAATAAACTACTGTGTTTTGAGCCCCTAGTGTTTACAAAACATCTTCAAAATGTTTTCGTTTTGGGGCAGTCCCTGGGAGATAGGTTTATTTATCCTCTGGGGATATTTGAATTTGAGGCCTGGTGCTTTAAGAACACCACATTTCAGCTGGAATCATTTGTCCTGAGTGTGATTTGGGGGAGGAGGTAATAGATATTCCATCTTCTGGGCGAACGACTTCCCTGCGTTTGTCTGTGCTGAGGGGACATGCTTCTCTGTGCAGCTGCCCTTTGAAGTCACCAAGGTTATGGGCAAGTACATTCCTAGGTTGGGGACATGAGCTTACGACCTGCTGTTTTATCTATCTCTCTGTACACTACCTGCTGCCGTCTTTAAGGCTTTATGGGCAGGACTTCAGAATGGCCTTCACTCTGCTTTGGGGCTGAAAGCCTTCCCTGGCACCTGCACAAGGAGAACATTGAAGGAACAGGCAGCCGTACAGTCAAGTGGCCAGTGTGGCCTCTCTGAACACGGGGAGTAGCAGGCGAGTGTGGAGTCCCACGTGGCTGCTGGGGCTGGCGGGTGTGGTGGGCCAGTAGGTGAGCTGAAGACAGATGACACTAGAAACAGCAACAAGAACCCAAGACCCTGTCCTTTAGGCTCCCAGGACTCCTCTGTGCTTTGTTCAGTGGAAGTGCCTGAATGACAGGTGTGACTCACTGTCGGGCAGTGGTCTGCAGGCTCAGAAGTGGTGGTTGTCCGCTGCTTGGGGAGCTTTTACAAAACTCTGGCAGAATCAGGATCTCGGTTTACAGGGTGCTCTGCTCAGGTGAAAGTCTGCGGACCAAGAGAAGGTCTTTCAGGATCACCCTCTGAGGGTTCTTGAGTTGGTAGAGCGTACCCTGTTTCTCCCGTCAACCCATGTCATAGTTCAGGTATCATTCTTGCCAGCGTTCATTGCTCCCTGGCATTTCATCGCTATGTACTTATTCTACTTAATTTTTAGTAGTTCTTTTTGGCTAATTTTTGAAAGATTTTGACTGGTTTTCTAATGATGAGTGAATTAGGCTGATTGCACAGCTATTGGACTTAGTATCACATGTCTGGATTTAAACCTGTGTTCTGGTGAAGATGTGAGTACTGTGGAAGGTGAAAGATAAAAACCCTCTGCCACCTCCACGAGTGTCCCCAGGCTAACAACCATGCCCGCTTTCTTGTTCATTTGCCCAATACACATGAACGTGTACTTGACCTCATGGAGTCTGCATGCCCTTTAGGCCCAGCATGCAGACCATGGCACATGCCTAGCAAGGTTTGCCTGCCTTTGACAATGCATCTACCTCTCTTTGAACAGGATGTGCTTTTGATTGCCCTATTTTTGTTGTTGTTATACCAAAAAAAACCCAAAACTATTAGAATCTTTTATGATTCAGAATAGAACATTAGTTTTATTATATATCGAAAATGGATCCTTAAACTTCATAATGGCTTCCAATTATTTTACATTTGCTTGTGTTATATACTATTATTTTATTGCGGTATAATGTTCAATTATGGAAATTACTCCAAAGAGACATGATTTTTCTGGCTTAATGTGTAATTGTTTATTGAGTATTTTTCTCATTATAGTGTTTGTTTTTTTCCCCCTTTTGAATTGCAGATATAAAGAAACTTGCTTAGATTTTGTAAATTGATTATTATGTGTCAAAAAATCAACTATTTCACAAGTGCTCACTATATGGAAGGCATTGTGTTTGGGATTGAAATAAATAAATGCAAAGATTTAAAGAGATTCCTCCTCCTTTCAAAAAACGAGTTGTGTGTATTAAAACACCAGTGACAATTGATAGTAATAACTGTCTGTAGATCATGGGGGCGGTGGGTCTCCAGAATAGAAGTTGATCAGAGGGTCATGGGCCCAGGGGCTGTGGTGACAGGAGGAGGGTTCGCAGGTGGCTTAACTGAAGTGGGACTTGGACAGCTGGGCTTCAGGAGCCACTTGTGTGTGTGTAGGGGGGTGAAGGGGTGGTCAGGAGCAAAACGAGTGCAGCAGGGCCACAGTGAGGACTCGGGTTTATTCTACGTGTGATATGAAGCCATCGGAGGCCTTTAAACAGAGGACTGACAGCAGGATCGGATTCCTGTTTTAGAAGCTCACTCAGGCAGTCAGGGAACAGCACACTCTATAACCTGTGTGTTATTTGTGTTAAATGGCATCAAAGAAGCAGTAATTCACACCTGAGCCAATTAATGGGAGGGGGAATGACAACAAATTGATGCTGTGATTCTGGGCCTGGATGAAGGGACAAGGGAGTGGAGGGGATGGGCTTGATGTCAGTCCTGTGAGCCTGGGATGATGGTGGGACAGCCAGGGGACATGGTCCTGGGCAGGTCAAGAAGAAACAAGTTTTGAAAACATCTCTGAAGATAAAGGCTTTTTTTTTTTAAGTTGTGAGAGGGTTTAAGTCGTTGAGACGACACCTGTCCTCAGCCTCACCTCGGTCGTCTAGCGTTCCCTCCCAGGACTGTAGTTGTGAGTGACCAGCATTGCTGTGTTTTGGTGATGTAACTCCCGCTCCATCTCTATCCAAAGACGGTTACAATTTCCCGCGGCTTGTTTCTCGGGTGATTTTTATCGCTTGAGATTTCAGAGGCGACGCAAGCAGGGAGTTTTGGAGTCCAAGTGCCGCCATGGGTTTGATAGGCTCCTGGCATCACTGTCCGCACTCCTTTCCTGGACCTTACAGATGTGCAGCTTCAAATTTTACGTCTGAACATGTTTCCTCTTTCTCTGCTAAATTGAGGATAGTGACGTGAAATAATGACAAAACAATGGCAAGTTACATATTGGCAAGAGGTTTTATCTTTCTACCACGTACTTATCGCATTGATGGTTAATAGAAAATCAGCTTAAGAATTTGTCAGCTTGTCTTTTAAAAAAGATAAAATATTACAAATAGTGCGAACAGCACCTAAGTCTCCCTCACACCATTGTTAAAACATCTTTCAAATTTTCGAAAATTGTGGTTAGGGATTCTTCGTTTATAATTACTTAGAACGTGGCATTTACCGCAACTGGTGCCGATCAAGAAGATGGTGTTCGTTAAGCCCACAGGTGGAATATTGTAGGAGATTGAGAAGTAAAGGAAAATGAAGAAATGTTCTCCCAAGGAGTGTGTTAGCACTATCTTATTTGGGAACTTGTGGAATTTCAGAAGTCATCCAGTCTGGTCTCCTTCCTCAAAGTCCTGTTGTGGTCACTCCGTGTCCACTTAGACACGCCAGTGAGGAGCAAAATGGAATGTTTACTTGTCCCCCACGCGGCAGCCCAGGCCACTGCAAGTTGAAAGCTTCTGCAGTTACACATCCGTTGGTCCTGGTCCTGACCAGGATGCCATTTACAATAAATCTGCTTCCTCTTCTGTGGCCCTTGGGAGTGGCTCTCGGCTGTTCTTTGGGGCCAAGACTCTGACCCCCTGTTCTGCTGGTGCGTGATCCAGTGAATGTGCGTGATCCAGTGAACGTGCGTGGAGCCAGGTGTGAAAGATGGCGAGTAAGAGCTCCCTGTTGCTGCCTTTGTGCCTAATGTTCAGTATTGGAGTTGCGATCTTTAAATGACATCACCACCTCCCACCACCCACCCCTGCAGCAGCTGACATGCTGGTGGAGAACCCACCCAGGGGAGGGATGAAGGAAGTTATTTCCAAGAGTGGGTCTCGGGAGACGGAGACACAGGAGGCTTGGCAGCCTTGTGGATGGCCTCGCGCAGCGGAGGGGCTTGCTGAGGCTCCGTCACGCCCCGGCAGGGTGCTTTGCAAGCTTGACCATGCACGTGGGGAGCGGGGGAAGGGGGTGGGGTGAATTTACCGTCCCAGCCAGATCCCCGGTGAAGCCAGTGCTGCTGGTCTGTGCACCACACGTGGACTAGTGAGGTTGTAGGATACACACGTTGGAGCCATAGTGTGAGGTGGTAC